>NW_027478791.1:0-300000 GCF_051014685.1 Ptiloglossa arizonensis
TTTGAGTTTCTCAAGCGTTTATTATCTCCAAACTGCCATATCTCGCGAACGGATTGATGAATCCGCAAAATTTCTGTTGCATCTGAAAGTAGAAACTCGCCGATTACAACGGTATGCGTACTTCTCCCCTAGGCCGTTCTAGTTAGTCGTTTCGAGCATCAGAAATGCGAAATTTTGAGTTTCTCGAGCGTTTCTTACATCCAAACGGCCATATCTCGCGAACGGATTGACCAATCGCAAAATTTCTGTTGAATTTGAAAGTAGAAACTCGCCCCGATTACAACGGTATGCGCACCTTTCCCCTGGGCCGTTCTAGTTATTCTTTTCGAGCATCAGAACTGCGAAAATTTCGAGTTTCTCTAGCGTTTCTTACATCCAAACTGCCATATCTCGCGAACGGATTGACCGATCCGCAAAATTTCTGTTGCATCTGAAAGTAGACACTAGCCCAATTACAACGGTATGCGTACTTCTCCCCTAGGCCGTTCTAGTCATTCGTTACGAGCATCAGAGAACTGCGAAAATTTTGAGGTTTCTCAAGCGTTCCTTACCTCCAAACTGCCACATCTCGCGAACGGATTGACCAATCCGCAAAATTTCTGTTGCATCTGAAAGTTGAAACTCGCCCGATTACAACGGTATGTGTAGTTTTCCCCAAGGCCGTTCAGTTATTCGTTTCGAGCATCAGAACTGCGAAAATTTCGAGTTTCTCTAGCGTTTCTTACATCCAAACTGCCATATCTCGCGAACGGATTGACCGATCCGCAAAATTTCTGTTGCACCTGAAAGTAGACACTCGCCCGATTACAACGGTATACGTACTTCTCCCCTAGGCCGTTCTAGTCATTCGTTTCGAGCATCAGAACTGCGAAAATTTTGAGTTTCTCAAGCGTTTATTATCTCCAAACTGCCATATCTCGCGAACGGATTGATCAATCCGCAAAATTTCTGTTGCATCTGAAAGTAGAAACTCGCCGATTACAACGGTATGCGTACTTCTCCCCTAGGCCGTTCTAGTTAGTCGTTTCGAGCATCAGAACTGCGAAAATTTTGAGTTTCTCGAGCGTTTCTTACATCCAAACGGCCATATCTCGCGAACGGATTGACCAATCCGCAAAATTTCTGTTGAATTTGAAAGTAAGAAACTCGCCCGATTACAACGGTATGCGCACTTTTCCCCTGGGCCGTTCTAGTTATTCTTTTCGAGCATCAGAACTGCGAAAATTTCGAGTTTCTCTAGCGTTTCTTACATCCAAACTGCTATATCTCGCGAACGGATTGATCAATCCGCAAAATTTCTGTTGCACCTGAAAGTAGAAACTCGCCCGATTACAACGGTATGCGAACTTTTCCCGTAGGCGGTTCTAGTTATTCGTTTCGGGCATCAGAACTGCGAAAATGTTGAGTTTCTCTAGCGTTTCTTACATCCAAACTGCCATATCTCGCGAACGGATTGACCGATCCGCAAAATTTCTGTTGCATCTGAAAGTAGAAACTCGCCCGATTAGCAACGGTATACGTACTTCTCCCCTAGGCCGTTCTAGTCATTCGTTACGAGCATCAGAACTGCGAAAATTTTGAGTTTCTCAAGCGTTCCTTACCTCCAAACTGCCACATCTCGCGAACGGATTGACCAATCCGCAAAATTTCTGTTGCAACTGAAGTTGAAACTCGCCCGATTACAACGGTATGTGTAGTTTTCCCCAAGGCCGTTCCAGTTATTCGTTTCGAGCATCAGAACTGCGAAAATTTCGAGTTTCTCTAGCGTTTCTTACATCCAAACTGCCATATCTCGCGAACGGATTGACCGATCCGCAAAATTTCTGTTGCATCTGAGAGTAGACACTCGCCCGATTACAACGGTATACGTACTTCTCCCCTAGGCCGTTCTAGTCATTCGTTTCGAGCATCAGAACTGCGAAAATTTTGAGTTTCTCAAGCGTTTCTTACCTCCAAACTGCCATATCTCGCGAACGGATTGACCAATCCGCAAAATTTCTGTTGCTTCTGAAAGTAGAAACTCGCCCGATTACAACGGTATGCGCACTTTTCCCCTAGGCCGTTCTAGTTATTCGTTTCGAGCATCAGAACTGCGAAAATTTTGAGTTTCTCAAGCGTTTCTTACATCCAAACGGCCATATCTCGTGAACGGATTGACCAATCCGCAAAATTTCTGTTGCATCTGAAAGTAGAAACTCGCCCGATTACAACGGTATGTGTAGTTTTCCCCAAGGCCGTTCCAGTTATTCGTTTCGAGCATCAGAACTGCGAAAATTTCGAGTTTCTCTAGCGTTTCTTACATCCAATCTGCCATATCTCGCGAACGGATTGATCAATCCGCAAAATTTCTGTTGCACCTGAAAGTAGAAACTCGCCCGATTACAACGGTATGCGAACTTTTCCCGTAGGCGGTTCTAGTTATTCGTTTCGGGCATCAGAACTGCAAAAATTTCGAGTTTCTCTAGCGTTTCTTACATCCAAACTGCCATATCTCGCGAACGGATTGATCAATCCGCAAAATTTCTGTTGCACCTGAAAGTAGAAACTCGCCCGATTACAACGGTATGCGAACTTTTCCCGTAGGCGGTTCTAGTTATTCGTTTCGGGCATCAGAACTGCGAAAATTTTAAGTTTCTCTAGCGTTTCTTACATCCAAACTGCCATATCTCGCGAACGGATTGACCCATCCGCAAAATTTCTGTTGCATCTGAAAGTAGAAACTCGCCCGATTACAACGGTATACGTACTTCTCCCCTAGGCCGTTCTAGTCATTCGTTACGAGCATCAGAACTGCGAAAATTTTGAGTTTCTCAAGCGTTCCTTACCTCCAAACTGCCACATCTCGCGAACGGATTGACCAATCCGCAAAATTTCTGTTGCATCCGAATGTTGAAACTCGCCCGATTACAACGGTATGTGTAGTTTTCCCCAAGGCCGTTCCAGTTATTCGTTTCGAGCATCAGAACTGCGAAAATTTCGAGTTTCTCTAGCGTTTCTTACATCCAAACTGCCATATCTCGCGAACGGATTGACCGATCCGCAAAATTTCTGTTGCATCTGAAAGTAGACACTCGCCCGATTACAACGGTATACGTACTTCTCCCCTAGGCCGTTCTAGTCATTCGTTTCGAGCATCAGAACTGCGAAAATTTTGAGTTTCTCAAGCGTTTATTATCTCCAAACTGCCATATCTCGCGAACGGATTGATGAATCCGCAAAATTTCTGTTGCATCTGAAAGTAGAAACTCGCCGATTACAACGGTATGCGTACTTCTCCCCTAGGCCGTTCTAGTTAGTCGTTTCGAGCATCAGAACTGCGAAAATTTTGAGTTTCTCGAGCGTTTCTTACATCCAAACGGCCTTATCTCGCGAACGGATTGACCAATCCGCAAAATTTCTGTTGAATTTGAAAGTAGAAACTCGCCCGATTACAACGGTATGCGCACTTTTCCCCTGGGCCGTTCTAGTTATTCTTTTCGAGCATCAGAACTGCGAAAATTTCGAGTTTCTCTAGCGTTTCTTACATCCAAACTGCCATATCTCGCGAACGGATTGACCGATCCGCAAAATTTCTGTTGCATCTGAAAGTAGACACTAGCCCAATTACAACGGTATGCGTACTTCTCCCCTAGGCCGTTCTAGTCATTCGTTACGAGCATCAGAACTGCGAAAATTTTGAGTTTCTCAAGCGTTCCTTACCTCCAAACTGCCACATCTCGCGAACGGAATGACCAATCCGCAAAATTTCTGTTGCATCTGAAAGTTGAAACTCGCCCGATTACAACGGTATGTGTAGTTTTCCCCAAGGCCGTTCCAGTTATTCGTTTCGAGCATCAGAACTGCGAAAATTTCGAGTTTCTCTAGCGTTTCTTACATCCAAACTGCCATATCTCGCGAACGGATTGACCGATCCGCAAAATTTCTGTTGCATCTGAAAGTAGACACTCGCCCGATTACAACGGTATGCGCACTTTTCCCTTAGGCCGTTCTAGTTATTCGTTTCGGGCATCAGAACTGCGAAAATTTCGAGTTTCTCTAGCGTTTCTTACATCCAAACTGCCATATCTCGCGAACGGATTGACCGATCCGCAAAATTTCTGTTGCATCTGAAAGTAGACACTCGCCCGATTACAACGGTATACGTACTTCTCCCCTAGGCCGTTCTAGTCATTCGTTTCGAGCATCAGAACTGCGAAAATTTTGAGTTTCTCAAGCGTTTCTTATCTCCAAACTGCCATATCTCGCGAATGGATTGATCAATCCGCAAAATTTCTGTTGCATCTGAAAGTAGAAACTCGCCCGATTACAACGGTACGCGTACTTCTCCCCTAGGCCGTTCTAGTTATTCGTTTCGAGCATCAGAACTGCGAAAATTTTGAGTTTCTCGAGCGTTTCTTACATCCAAACGGCCATATCTCGCGAACGGATTGACCAATCCGCAAAATTTCTGTTGAATTTGAAAGTAGAAACTCGCCCGATTACAACGGTATGCGCACTTTTCCCCTGGGCCGTTCTAGTTATTCATTTCGAGCATCAGAACTGCGAAAATTTCGAGTTTCTCTAGCGTTTCTTACATCCAAACTGCCATATCTCGCGAACGGATTGACCGATCCGCAAAATTTCTGTTGCATCTGAAAGTAGTCACTCGCCCAATTACAACGGTATGCGTACTTCTCCCCTAGGCCGTTCTAGTCATTCGTTTCGAGCATCAGAACTGCGAAAATTTTGAGTTTCTCAAGCGTTTCTTACCTCCAAACTGTCACATCTCGCGAACGGATTGACAAATCCACAAAATTTCATTTGCATCTGAAAGTAGAAACTCGCCCGATTACAACGGTATGTGTAGTTTTCCCCAAGGCCGTTCCAGTTATTCGTTTCGAGCATCAGAACTGCGAAAATTTCGAGTTTCTCTAACGTTTCTTACATCCAAACTGCCATATCTCGCGAACGGATTGATCAATCCGCAAAATTTCTGTTGCACCTGAAAGTAGAAACTCGCCCGATTACAACGGTATACGTACTTCTCCCCTAGGCCGTTCTAGTCATTCGTTAAGAGCATCAGAACTGCGAAAATTTTGAGTTTCTCAAGCGTTTCTTACATCCAAACGGCCATATCTCGTGAACAGATTGACCAATCCGCAAAATTTCTGTTGCATCTGAAAGTAGAAACTCGCCCGATTACAACGGTATGTGTAGTTTTCCCCAAGGCCGTTCCAGTTATTCGTTTCGAGCATCAGAACTGCGAAAATTTCGAGTTTCTCTAGCGTTTCTTACATCCAAACTGCCATATCTCGCGAACGGATTGATCAATCCGCAAAATTTCTGTTGCACCTGAAAGTAGAAACTCGCCCGATTACAACGGTATGCGCACTTTTCCCCTAGGCGGTTCTAGTTATTCGTTTCGGGCTTCAGAACTGCGAAAATTTTGAGTTTCTCAAGCGTTTCTTACATTCAAACTGCCATATCTCTGGAACGGATTGACCGAACCGCAAAATTTCTGTTGTATCTGAAGGTAGAAACTCGCCCGATTACAACGGTATGCGAACTTTTCCCGTAGGCGGTTCTAGTTATTCGTTTCGGGCATCAGAACTGCGAAAATTTCGAGTTTCTCTAGCGTTTCTTACATCCAAACTGCCATATCTCGCGAACGGATTGACCGATCCGCAAAATTTCTGTTGCATCTGAAAGTAGACACTAGCCCAATTACAACGGTATGCGTACTTCTCCCCTAGGCCGTTCTAGTCATTCGTTACGAGCATCAGAACTGCGAAAATTTTGAGTTTCTCAAGCGTTCCTTACCTCCAAACTGCCACATCTCGCGAACGGATTGACCAATCCGCAAAATTTCTGTTGCATCTGAAAGTTGAAACTCGCCCGATTACAACGGTATGTGTAGTTTTCCCCAGGGCCGTTCCAGTTATTCGTTTCGAGCATCAGAACTGCGAAAATGTCGAGTTTCTCTAGCGTTTCTTACATCCAAACTGCCATATCTCGCGAACGGATTGACCGATCCGCAAAATTTCTGTTGCATCTGAAAGTAGACACTAGCCCAATTACAACGGTATGCGTACTTCTCCCCTAGGCCGTTCTAGTCATTCGTTACGAGCATCAGAACTGCGAAAATTTTGAGTTTCTCAAGCGTTCCTTACCTCCAAACTGCCACATCTCGCGAACGGATTGACCAATCCGCAAAATTTCTGTTGCATCTGAAAGTTGAAACTCGCCCGATTACAACGGTATGTGTAGTTTTCCCCAGGGCCGTTCCAGTTATTCGTTTCGAGCATCAGAACTGCGAAAATGTCGAGTTTCTCTAGCGTTTCTTACATCCAAACTGCCATATCTCGCGAACGGATTGACCGATCCGCAAAATTTCTGTTGCATCTGAAAGTAGACACTCGCCCGATTACAACGGTATACGTACTTCTCCCCTAGGCCGTTCTAGTCATTCGTTTCGAGCATCAGAACTGCGAAAATTTTGAGTTTCTCATGCGTTCCTTACCTCCAAACTGCCATATCTCGCGAACGGATTGACCAATCCGCAAAATTTCTGTTGCTTCTGAAAGTAGAAACTCGCCCGATTACAACGGTATGCGCACTTTTCCCCTAGGCGGTTCTAGTTATTCGTTTCGGGCTTCAGAACTGCGAAAATTTTGAGTTTCTCAAGCGTTTCTTACATTCAAACTGCCATATCTCTGGAACGGATTGACCGAACCGCAAAATTTCTGTTGTATCTGAAAGTAGAGACTCGCCCGATTACAACGGTATGCGAACTTTTCCCGTAGGCGGTTCTAGTTATTCGTTTCGGGCATCAGAACTGCGAAAATTTTGAGTTTCTCTAGCGTTTCTTACATCCAAACTGCCATATCTCGCGAACGGATTGACCGATCCGCAAAATTTCTGTTGCACCTGAAAGTAGAAACTCGCCCGATTACAACGGTATACGTACTTCTCCCCTAGGCCGTTCTAGTCATTCGTTACGAGCATCAGAACTGCGAAAATTTTGAGTTTCTCAAGCGTTCCTTACCTCCAAACTGCCACATCTCGCGAACGGATTGACCAATCCGCAAAATTTCTGTTGCATCTGAAAGTTGAAACTCGCCCGATTACAACGGTATGTGTAGTTTTCCCCAAGGCCGTTCCAGTTACTCGTTTCGAGCATCAGAACTGCGAAAATTTCGAGTTTCTCTAGCGTTTCTTACATCCAAACTGCCATATCTCGCGAACGGATTGACCGATCCGCAAAATTTCTGTTGCATCTGAAAGTAGACACTCGCCCGATTACAACGGTATACGTACTTCTCCCCTAGGCCGTTCTAGTCATTCGTTTCGAGCATCAGAACTGCGAAAATTTTGAGTTTCTCAAGCGTTTCTTATCTCCAAACTGCCATATCTCGCGAACGGATTGATGAATCCGCAAAATTTCTGTTGCATCTGAAAGTAGAAACTCGCCGATTACAACGGTATGCGTACTTCTCCCCTAGGTCGTTCTAGTTAGTCGTTTCGAGCATCAGAACTGCGAAAATTTTGAGTTTCTCGAGCGTTTCTTACATCCAAACGGCCATATCTCGCGAACGGATTGACCAATCCGCAAAATTTCTGTTGAATTTGAAAGTAGAAACTCGCCCGATTACAACGGTATGCGCACTTTTCCCCTGGGCCGTTCTAGTTATTCTTTTCGAGCATCAGAACTGCGAAAATTTCGAGTTTCTCTAGCGTTTCTTACATCCAAACTGCCATATCTCGCGAACGGATTGACCGATCCGCAAAATTTCTATTGCATCTGAAAGTAGACACTAGCCCAATTACAACGGTATGCGTACTTCTCCCCTAGGCCGTTCTAGTCATTCGTTACGAGCATCAGAACTGCGAAAATTTTGAGTTTCTCAAGCGTTCCTTACCTCCAAACTGCCACATCTCGCGAACGGATTGACCAATCCGCAAAATTTCTGTTGCATCTGAAAGTTGAAACTCGCCCGATTACAACGGTATGTGTAGTTTTCCCCAAGGCCGTTCCAGTTATTCGTTTCGAGCATCAGAACTGCGAAAATTTCGAGTTTCTCTAGCGTTTCTTACATCCAAACTGCCATATCTCGCGAACGGATTGACCGATCCGCAAAATTTCTGTTGCATCTGAAAGTAGACACTCGCCCGATTACAACGGTATACGTACTTCTCCCCTAGGCCGTTCTAGTCATTCGTTTCGAGCATCAGAACTGCGAAAATTTTGAGTTTCTCAAGCGTTTCTTACCTCCAAACTGCCATATCTCGCGAACGGATTGACCAATCCGCAAAATTTCTGTTGCTTCTGAAAGTAGAAACTCGCCCGATTACAACGGTATGCGCACTTTTCCCCTAGGCCGTTCTAGTTATTCGTTTCGAGCATCAGAACTGCGAAAATTTTGAGTTTCTCAAGCGTTTCTTACATCCAAACGGCCATATCTCGTGAACGGATTGACCAATCCGCAAAATTTATGTTGCATCTGAAAGTAGAAACTCGCCCGATTACAACGGTATGTGTAGTTTTCCCCAAGGCCGTTCCAGTTATTCGTTTCGAGCATCAGAACTGCGAAAATTTCGAGTTTCTCTAGCGTTTCTTACATCCAAACTGCCATATCTCGCGAACGGATTGATCAATCCGCAAAATTTCTGTTGCACCTGAAAGTAGAAACTCGCCCGATTACAACGGTATGCGAACTTTTCCCGTAGGCGGTTCTAGTTATTCGTTTCGGGCATCAGAACTGCGAAAATTTTGAGTTTCTCTAGCGTTTCTTACATCCAAACTGCCATATCTCGCGAACGGATTGACCGATCCGCAAAATTTCTGTTGCATCTGAAAGTAGAAACTCGCCCGATTACAACGGTATACGTACTTCTCCCCTAGGCCGTTCTAGTCATTCGTTACGAGCATCAGAACTGCGAAAATTTTGAGTTTCTCAAGCGTTCCTTACCTCCAAACTGCCACATCTCGCGAACGGATTGACCAATCCGCAAAATTTCTGTTGCATCTGAAAGTTGAAACTCGCCCGATTACAACGGTATGTGTAGTTTTCCCCAAGGCCGTTCCAGTTATTCGTTTCGAGCATCAGAACTGCGAAAATTTCGAGTTTCTCTAGCGTTTCTTACATCCAAACTGCCATATCTCGCGAACGGATTGACCGATCCGCAAAATTTCTGTTGCATCTGAAAGTAGACACTCGCCCGATTACAACGGTATACGTACTTCTCCCCTAGGCCGTTCTAGTCATTCGTTTCGAGCATCAGAACTGCGAAAATTTTGAGTTTCTCAAGCGTTTCTTACCTCCAAACTGCCATATCTCGCGAACGGATTGACCAATCCGCAAAATTTCTGTTGCTTCTGAAAGTAGAAACTCGCCCGATTACAACGGTATGCGCACTTTTCCCCTAGGCCGTTCTAGTTATTCGTTTCGAGCATCAGAACTGCGAAAATTTTGAGTTTCTCAAGCGTTTCTTACATCCAAACGGCCATATCTCGTGAACGGATTGACCAATCCGCAAAATTTATGTTGCATCTGAAAGTAGAAACTCGCCCGATTACAACGGTATGTGTAGTTTTCCCCAAGGCCGTTCCAGTTATTCGTTTCGAGCATCAGAACTGCGAAAATTTCGAGTTTCTCTAGCGTTTCTTACATCCAAACTGCCATATCTCGCGAACGGATTGATCAATCCGCAAAATTTCTGTTGTATCTGAAAGTAGAAACTCGCCCGATTACAACGGTATGCGAACTTTTCCCGTAGGCGGTTCTAGTTATTCGTTTCGGGCATCAGAACTGCGAAAATTTTGAGTTTCTCTAGCGTTTCTTACATCCAAACTGCCATATCTCGCGAACGGATTGACCAATCCGCAAAATTTCTGTTGAATTTGAAAGTAGAAACTCGCCCGATTACAACGGTATGCGCACTTTTCCCCTGGGCCGTTCTAGTTATTCGTTTCGAGCATCAGAACTGCGAAAATTTCGAGTTTCTCTAGCGTTTCTTACATCCAAACTGCCATATCTCGCGAACGGATTGACCGATCCGCAAAATTTCTGTTGCATCTGAAAGTAGTCACTCGCCCAATTACAACGGTATGCGTACTTCTCCCCTAGGCCGTTCTAGTCATTCGTTACGAGCATCAGAACTGCGAAAATTTTGAGTTTCTCAAGCGTTCCTTACCTCCAAACTGCCACATCTCGCGAACGGATTGACCAATCCGCAAAATTTCTGTTGCATCTGAAAGTAGAAACTCGCCCGATTACAACGGTATGTGTAGTTTTCCCCAAGGCCGTTCCAGTTATTCGTTTCGAGCATCAGAACTGCGAAAATTTCGAGTTTCTCTAGCGTTTCTTACATCCAAACTGCCATATCTCGCGAACGGATTG
Organism: Ptiloglossa arizonensis; assembly: GCF_051014685.1. Classification (NCBI taxonomy): domain Eukaryota; kingdom Metazoa; phylum Arthropoda; class Insecta; order Hymenoptera; family Colletidae; genus Ptiloglossa; species Ptiloglossa arizonensis. Next base: position 10,380 of record NW_027478791.1, read on the forward strand.
ATCAATCCGCAAAATTTCTGTTGCACCTGAAAGTAGAAACTCGCCCGATTACAACGGTATGCGCACTTTTCCCCTAGGCGGTTCTAGTTATTCGTTTCGGGCTTCAGAACTGCGAAAATTTTGAGTTTCTCAAGCGTTTCTTACATTCAAACTGCCATATCTCTGGAACGGATTGACCGAACCGCAAAATTTCTGTTGGATCTGAAAGTTGAAACTCGCCCGATTACAACGGTATGTGTAGTTTTCCCCAAGGCCGTTCCAGTTATTCGTTTCGAGCATCAGAACTGCGAAAATTTCGAGTTTCTCTAGCGTTTCTTACATCCAAACTGCCATATCTCGCGAACGGATTGACCGATCCGCAAAATTTCTGTTGCATCTGAAAGTAGACACTCGCCCGATTACAACGGTATACGTACTTCTCCCCTAGGCCGTTCTAGTCATTCGTTTCGAGCATCAGAACTGCGAAAATTTTGAGTTTCTCAAGCGTTTCTTACCTCCAAACTGCCATATCTCGCGAACGGATTGACCGATCCGCAAAATTTCTGTTGCATCTGAAAGTAGAAACTCGCCCGATTACAACGGTGTACGTACTTCTCCCCTACGCCGTTCTAGTCATTCGTTACGAGCATCAGAACTGCGAAAATTTTGAGTTTCTCAAGCGTTCCTTACCTCCAAACTGCCACATCTCGCGAACGGAATGACCAATCCGCAAAATTTCTGTTGCATCTGAAAGTAGACACTCGCCCGAATACAACGGTATACGTACTTCTCCCCTAGGCCGTTCTAGTCATTCGTTTCGAGCATCAGAACTGCGAAAATTTTGAGTTTCTCAAGCGTTTCTTATCTCCAAACTGCCATATCTCGCGAACGGATTGATCAATCCGCAAAATTTCTGTTGCACCTGAAAGTAGAAACTCGCCCGATTACAACGGTACGCGTACTTCTCCCCTAGGCCGTTCTAGTTATTCGTTTCGAGCATCAGAACTACGAAAATTTTGAGTTTCTCGAGCGTTTCTTACATCCAAACGGCCATATCTCGCGAACGGATTGACCAATCCGCAAAATTTCTGTTGCATCTGAAAGTAGAAACTCGCCCGATTACAACGGTATGTGTAGTTTTCCCCAAGGCCGTTCCAGTTATTCGTTTGAGCATCAGGACTGCGAAAATTTCGAGTTTCTCTAGCGTTTCTTACATCCAAAACTGCCATATCTCGCGAACGGATTGACCGATCCGCAAAATTTCTGTTGCATCTGAAAGTAGACACACGCCCAATTACAACGGTATGCGTACTTCTCCCCTAGGCCGTTCTAGTCATTCGTTACGAGCATCAGAACTGGGAAAATTTTGTGTTTCTCAAGCGTTCCTTACCTCCAAACTGCCACATCTCGCGAACGGATTGACCAATCCGCAAAATTTCTGTTGCATCTGAAAGTTGAAACTCGCCCGATTACAACGGTATGTGTAGTTTTCCCCAAGGCCGTTCCAGTTATTCGTTTCGAGCATCAGAACTGCGAAAATTTCGAGTTTCTCTAGCGTTTCTTACATCCAAACTGCCATATGTCGCGAACGGATTGACCGATCCGCAAAGTTTCTGTTGCATCTGAAAGTAGACACTCGCCCGATTACAACGGTATACGTACTTCTCCCCTAGGCCGTTCTAGTTATTCGATTCGAGCATCAGAACTGCGAAAATTTTGAGTTTCTAAAGCGTTTCTTACCTCCAAACTGCCACATCTCGCGAACGGATTGACCAATTCGCAAAATTTCTGTTGAATTTGAAAGTAGAAACTCTCCCGATTACAACGGTATACGTACTTCTCCCCTAGGCCGTTCTAGTTATTCGTTTCGAGCATCAGAACTGCGAAAATTTTGAGTTTCTCAAGCGCTTCTTACATCCAAACGGCCATATCTCGTGAACGGATTGACCAATCCGCAAAATTTCTGTTGCATCTGAAAGTAGAAACTCGCCCGATTACAACGGTATGTGTAGTTTTCCCCAAGGCCGTTCCAGTTATTCGTTTCGAGCATCAGAACTGCGAAAATTTCGAGTTTCTCTAGCGTTTCTTACATCCAAACTGCCATATCTCGCGAACGGATTGATCAATCCGCAAAATTTCTGTTGCACCTGAAAGTAGAAACTCGCTCGATTACAACGGTATGCGCACTTTTCCCCTAGGCGGTTCTAGTTATTCGTTTCGGGCTTCAGAACTGCGAAAATTTTGAGTTTCTCAAGCGTTTCTTACATTCAAACTGCCATATCTCTGGAACGGATTGACCGAACCGCAAAATTTCTGTTGGATCTGAAAGTTGAAACTCGCCCGATTACAACGGTATGTGTAGTTTTCCCCAAGGCCGTTCCAGTTATTCGTTTCGAGCATCAGAACTGCGAAAATTTCGAGTTTCTCTAGCGTTTCTTACATCCAAACTGCCATATCTCGCGAACGGATTGAACGATCCGCAAAATTTCTGTTGCATCTGAAAGTAGACACTCGCCCGATTACAACGGTATACGTACTTCTCCCCTAGGCCGTTCTAGTCATTCGTTTCGAGCATCAGAACTGCGAAAATTTTGAGTTTCTCAAGCGTTTCTTACCTCCAAACTGCCATATCTCGCGAACGGATTGACCGATCCGCAAAATTTCTGTTGCATCTGAAAGTAGAAACTCGCCCGATTACAACGGTATACGTACTTCTCCCCTACGCCGTTCTAGTCATTCGTTACGAGCATCAGAACTGCGAAAATTTTGAGTTTCTCAAGCGTTCCTTACCTCCAAACTGCCACATCTCGCGAACGGAATGACCAATCCGCAAAATTTCTGTTGCATCTGAAAGTAGACACTCGCCCGAATACAACGGTATACGTACTTCTCCCCTAGGCCGTTCTAGTCATTCGTTTCGAGCATCAGAACTGCGAAAATTTTGAGTTTCTCAAGCGTTTCTTATCTCCAAACTGCCATATCTCGCGAACGGATTGATCAATCCGCAAAATTTCTGTTGCACCTGAAAGTAGAAACTCGCCCGATTACAACGGTACGCGTACTTCTCCCCTAGGCCGTTCTAGTTATTCGTTTCGAGCATCAGAACTACGAAAATTTTGAGTTTCTCGAGCGTTTCTTACATCCAAACGGCCATATCTCGCGAACGGATTGACCAATCCGCAAAATTTCTGTTGCATCTGAAAGTAGAAACTCGCCCGATTACAACGGTATGTGTAGTTTTCCCCAAGGCCGTTCCAGTTATTCGTTTCGAGCATCAGAACTGCGAAAATTTCGAGTTTCTCTAGCGTTTCTTACATCCAAACTGCCATATCTCGCGAACGGATTGACCGATCCGCAAAATTTCTGTTGCATCTGAAAGTTGAAACTCGCCCGATTACAACGGTATGTGTAGTTTTCCCCAAGGCCGTTCCAGTTATTCGTTTCGAGCATCAGAACTGCGAAAATTTCGAGTTTCTCTAGCGTTTCTTACATCCAAACTGCCATATCTCGCGAACGGATTGACCGATCCGCAAAATTTCTGTTGCATCTGAAAGTAGACACTCGCCCGATTACAACGGTATACGTACTTCTCCCCTAGGCCGTTCTAGTTATTCGATTCGAGCATCAGAACTGCGAAAATTTTGAGTTTCTAAAGCGTTTCTTACCTCCAAACTGCCACATCTCGCGAACGGATTGACCAATTCGCAAAATTTCTGTTGAATTTGAAAGTAGAAACTCTCCCGATTACAACGGTATACGTACTTCTCCCCTAGGCCGTTCTAGTTATTCGTTTCGAGCATCAGAACTGCGAAAATTTTGAGTTTCTCAAGCGTTTCTTACATCCAAACGGCCATATCTCGTGAACGGATTGACCAATCCGCAAAATTTCTGTTGCATCTGAAAGTAGACACTCGCCCGAATACAACGGTATACGTACTTCTCCCCTAGGCCGTTCTAGTCATTCGTTTCGAGCATCAGAACTGCGAAAATTTTGAGTTTCTCAAGCGTTTCTTATCTCCAAACTGCCATATCTCGCGAACGGATTGATCAATCCGCAAAATTTCTGTTGCACCTGAAAGTAGAAACTCGCCCGATTACAACGGTACGCGTACTTCTCCCCTAGGCCGTTCTAGTTATTCGTTTCGAGCATCAGAACTACGAAAATTTTGAGTTTCTCGAGCGTTTCTTACATCCAAACGGCCATATCTCGCGAACGGATTGACCAATCCGCAAAATTTCTGTTGCATCTGAAAGTAGAAACTCGCCCGATTACAACGGTATGTGTAGTTTTCCCCAAGGCCGTTCCAGTTATTCGTTTCGAGCATCAGAACTGCGAAAATTTCGAGTTTCTCTAGCGTTTCTTACATCCAAACTGCCATATCTCGCGAACGGATTGACCGATCCGCAAAATTTCTGTTGCATCTGAAAGTTGAAACTCGCCCGATTACAACGGTATGTGTAGTTTTCCCCAAGGCCGTTCCAGTTATTCGTTTCGAGCATCAGAACTGCGAAAATTTCGAGTTTCTCTAGCGTTTCTTACATCCAAACTGCCATATCTCGCGAACGGATTGACCGATCCGCAAAATTTCTGTTGCATCTGAAAGTAGACACTCGCCCGATTACAACGGTATACGTACTTCTCCCCTAGGCCGTTCTAGTTATTCGATTCGAGCATCAGAACTGCGAAAATTTTGAGTTTCTAAAGCGTTTCTTACCTCCAAACTGCCACATCTCGCGAACGGATTGAACAATTCGCAAAATTTCTGTTGAATTTGAAAGTAGAAACTCTCCCGATTACAACGGTATACGTACTTCTCCCCTAGGCCGTTCTAGTTATTCGTTTCGAGCATCAGAACTGCGAAAATTTTGAGTTTCTCAAGCGTTTCTTACATCCAAACGGCCATATCTCGTGAACGGATTGACCAATCCGCAAAATTTCTGTTGCATCTGAAAGTAGAAACTCGCCCGATTACAACGGTATGTGTAGTTTTCCCCAAGGCCGTTCCAGTTATTCGTTTCGAGCATCAGAACTGCGAAAATTTCGAGTTTCTCTAGCGTTTCTTACATCCAAACTGCCATATCTCGCGAACGGATTGATCAATCCGCAAAATTTCTGTTGCACCTGAAAGTAGAAACTCGCTCGATTACAACGGTATGCGCACTTTTCCCCTAGGCGGTTCTAGTTATTCGTTTCGGGCTTCAGAACTGCGAAAATTTTGAGTTTCTCAAGCGTTTCTTACATTCAAACTGCCATATCTCTGGAACGGATTGACCGAACCGCAAAATTTCTGTTGGATCTGAAAGTTGAAACTCGCCCGATTACAACGGTATGTGTAGTTTTCCCCAAGGCCGTTCCAGTTATTCGTTTCGAGCATCAGAACTGCGAAAATTTCGAGTTTCTCTAGCGTTTCTTACATCCAAACTGCCATATCTCGCGAACGGATTGACCGATCCGCAAAATTTCTTTTGCATCTGAAAGTAGACACTCGCCCGATTACAACGGTATACGTACTTCTCCCCTAGGCCGTTCTAGTCATTCGTTTCGAGCATCAGAACTGCGAAAATTTTGAGTTTCTCAAGCGTTTCTTACATTCAAACTGCCATATCTCTGGAACGGATTGACCGAACCGCAAAATTTCTGTTGGATCTGAAAGTTGAAACTCGCCCGATTACAACGGTATGTGTAGTTTTCCCCAAGGCCGTTCCAGTTATTCGTTTCGAGCATCAGAACTGCGAAAATTTCGAGTTTCTCTAGCGTTTCTTACATCCAAACTGCCATATCTCGCGAACGGATTGATCAATCCGCAAAATTTCTGTTGCACCTGAAAGTAGAAACTCGCTCGATTACAACGGTATGCGCACTTTTCCCCTAGGCGGTTCTAGTTATTCGTTTCGGGCTTCAGAACTGCGAAAATTTTGAGTTTCTCAAGCGTTTCTTACATTCAAACTGCCATATCTCTGGAACGGATTGACCGAACCGCAAAATTTCTGTTGGATCTGAAAGTTGAAACTCGCCCGATTACAACGGTATGTGTAGTTTTCCCCAAGGCCGTTCCAGTTATTCGTTTCGAGCATCAGAACTGCGAAAATTTCGAGTTTCTCTAGCGTTTCTTACATCCAAACTGCCATATCTCGCGAACGGATTGACCGATCCGCAAAATTTCTTTTGCATCTGAAAGTAGACACTCGCCCGATTACAACGGTATACGTACTTCTCCCCTAGGCCGTTCTAGTCATTCGTTTCGAGCATCAGAACTGCGAAAATTTTGAGTTTCTCAAGCGTTTCTTACATTCAAACTGCCATATCTCTGGAACGGATTGACCGAACCGCAAAATTTCTGTTGGATCTGAAAGTTGAAACTCGCCCGATTACAACGGTATGTGTAGTTTTCCCCAAGGCCGTTCCAGTTATTCGTTTCGAGCATCAGAACTGCGAAAATTTCGAGTTTCTCTAGCGTTTCTTACATCCAAACTGCCATATCTCGCGAACGGATTGACCGATCCGCAAAATTTCTGTTGCATCTGAAAGTAGACACTCGCCCGATTACAACGGTATACGTACTTCTCCCCTAGGCCGTTCTAGTCATTCGTTTCGAGCATCAGAACTGCGAAAATTTTGAGTTTCTCAAGCGTTTCTTACCTCCAAACTGCCATATCTCGCGAACGGATTGACCGATCCGCAAAATTTCTGTTGCATCTGAAAGTAGAAACTCGCCCGATTACAACGGTGTACGTACTTCTCCCCTACGCCGTTCTAGTCATTCGTTACGAGCATCAGAACTGCGAAAATTTTGAGTTTCTCAAGCGTTCCTTACCTCCAAACTGCCACATCTCGCGAACGGAATGACCAATCCGCAAAATTTCTGTTGCATCTGAAAGTAGACACTCGCCCGAATACAACGGTATACGTACTTCTCCCCTAGGCCGTTCTAGTCATTCGTTTCGAGCATCAGAACTGCGAAAATTTTGAGTTTCTCAAGCGTTTCTTATCTCCAAACTGCCATATCTCGCGAACGGATTGATCAATCCGCAAAATTTCTGTTGCACCTGAAAGTAGAAACTCGCCCGATTACAACGGTACGCGTACTTCTCCCCTAGGCCGTTCTAGTTATTCGTTTCGAGCATCAGAACTACGAAAATTTTGAGTTTCTCGAGCGTTTCTTACATCCAAACGGCCATATCTCGCGAACGGATTGACCAATCCGCAAAATTTCTGTTGCATCTGAAAGTAGAAACTCGCCCGATTACAACGGTATGTGTAGTTTTCCCCAAGGCCGTTCCAGTTATTCGTTTCGAGCATCAGAACTGCGAAAATTTCGAGTTTCTCTAGCGTTTCTTACATCCAAACTGCCATATCTCGCGAACGGATTGACCGATCCGCAAAATTTCTGTTGCATCTGAAAGTAGACACACGCCCAATTACAACGGTATGCGTACTTCTCCCCTAGGCCGTTCTAGTCATTCGTTACGAGCATCAGAACTGGGAAAATTTTGTGTTTCTCAAGCGTTCCTTACCTCCAAACTGCCACATCTCGCGAACGGATTGACCAATCCGCAAAATTTCTGTTGCATCTGAAAGTTGAAACTCGCCCGATTACAACGGTATGTGTAGTTTTCCCCAAGGCCGTTCCAGTTATTCGTTTCGAGCATCAGAACTGCGAAAATTTCGAGTTTCTCTAGCGTTTCTTACATCCAAACTGCCATATGTCGCGAACGGATTGACCGATCCGCAAAGTTTCTGTTGCATCTGAAAGTAGACACTCGCCCGATGACAACGGTATACGTACTTCTCCCCTAGGCCGTTCTAGTTATTCGATTCGAGCATCAGAACTGCGAAAATTTTGAGTTTCTAAAGCGTTTCTTACCTCCAAACTGCCACATCTCGCGAACGGATTGACCAATTCGCAAAATTTCTGTTGAATTTGAAAGTAGAAACTCTCCCGATTACAACGGTATACGTACTTCTCCCCTAGGCCGTTCTAGTTATTCGTTTCGAGCATCAGAACTGCGAAAATTTTGAGTTTCTCAAGCGCTTCTTACATCCAAACGGCCATATCTCGTGAACGGATTGACCAATCCGCAAAATTTCTGTTGCATCTGAAAGTAGAAACTCGCCCGATTACAACGGTATGTGTAGTTTTCCCCAAGGCCGTTCCAGTTATTCGTTTCGAGCATCAGAACTGCGAAAATTTCGAGTTTCTCTAGCGTTTCTTACATCCAAACTGCCATATCTCGCGAACGGATTGATCAATCCGCAAAATTTCTGTTGCACCTGAAAGTAGAAACTCGCTCGATTACAACGGTATGCGCACTTTTCCCCTAGGCGGTTCTAGTTATTCGTTTCGGGCTTCAGAACTGCGAAAATTTTGAGTTTCTCAAGCGTTTCTTACATTCAAACTGCCATATCTCTGGAACGGATTGACCGAACCGCAAAATTTCTGTTGGATCTGAAAGTTGAAACTCGCCCGATTACAACGGTATGTGTAGTTTTCCCCAAGGCCGTTCCAGTTATTCGTTTCGAGCATCAGAACTGCGAAAATTTCGAGTTTCTCTAGCGTTTCTTACATCCAAACTGCCATATCTCGCGAACGGATTGAACGATCCGCAAAATTTCTGTTGCATCTGAAAGTAGACACTCGCCCGATTACAACGGTATACGTACTTCTCCCCTAGGCCGTTCTAGTCATTCGTTTCGAGCATCAGAACTGCGAAAATTTTGAGTTTCTCAAGCGTTTCTTACCTCCAAACTGCCATATCTCGCGAACGGATTGACCGATCCGCAAAATTTCTGTTGCATCTGAAAGTAGAAACTCGCCCGATTACAACGGTATACGTACTTCTCCCCTACGCCGTTCTAGTCATTCGTTACGAGCATCAGAACTGCGAAAATTTTGAGTTTCTCAAGCGTTCCTTACCTCCAAACTGCCACATCTCGCGAACGGAATGACCAATCCGCAAAATTTCTGTTGCATCTGAAAGTAGACACTCGCCCGAATACAACGGTATACGTACTTCTCCCCTAGGCCGTTCTAGTCATTCGTTTCGAGCATCAGAACTGCGAAAATTTTGAGTTTCTCAAGCGTTTCTTATCTCCAAACTGCCATATCTCGCGAACGGATTGATCAATCCGCAAAATTTCTGTTGCACCTGAAAGTAGAAACTCGCCCGATTACAACGGTACGCGTACTTCTCCCCTAGGCCGTTCTAGTTATTCGTTTCGAGCATCAGAACTACGAAAATTTTGAGTTTCTCGAGCGTTTCTTACATCCAAACGGCCATATCTCGCGAACGGATTGACCAATCCGCAAAATTTCTGTTGCATCTGAAAGTAGAAACTCGCCCGATTACAACGGTATGTGTAGTTTTCCCCAAGGCCGTTCCAGTTATTCGTTTCGAGCATCAGAACTGCGAAAATTTCGAGTTTCTCTAGCGTTTCTTACATCCAAACTGCCATATCTCGCGAACGGATTGACCGATCCGCAAAATTTCTGTTGCATCTGAAAGTTGAAACTCGCCCGATTACAACGGTATGTGTAGTTTTCCCCAAGGCCGTTCCAGTTATTCGTTTCGAGCATCAGAACTGCGAAAATTTCGAGTTTCTCTAGCGTTTCTTACATCCAAACTGCCATATCTCGCGAACGGATTGACCGATCCGCAAAATTTCTGTTGCATCTGAAAGTAGACACTCGCCCGATTACAACGGTACACGTACTTCTCCCCTAGGCCGTTCTAGTTATTCGATTCGAGCATCAGAACTGCGAAAATTTTGAGTTTCTAAAGCGTTTCTTACCTCCAAACTGCCACATCTCGCGAACGGATTGACCAATTCGCAAAATTTCTGTTGAATTTGAAAGTAGAAACTCTCCCGATTACAACGGTATACGTACTTCTCCCCTAGGCCGTTCTAGTTATTCGTTTCGAGCATCAGAACTGCGAAAATTTTGAGTTTCTCAAGCGTTTCTTACATCCAAACGGCCATATCTCGTGAACGGATTGACCAATCCGCAAAATTTCTGTTGCATCTGAAAGTAGAAACTCGCCCGATTACAACGGTATGTGTAGTTTTCCCCAAGGCCGTTCCAGTTATTCGTTTCGAGCATCAGAACTGCGAAAATTTCGAGTTTCTCTAGCGTTTCTTACATCCAAACTGCCATATCTCGCGAACGGATTGATCAATCCGCAAAATTTCTGTTGCACCTGAAAGTAGAAACTCGCTCGATTACAACGGTATGCGCACTTTTCCCCTAGGCGGTTCTAGTTATTCGTTTCGGGCTTCAGAACTGCGAAAATTTTGAGTTTCTCAAGCGTTTCTTACATTCAAACTGCCATATCTCTGGAACGGATTGACCGAACCGCAAAATTTCTGTTGGATCTGAAAGTTGAAACTCGCCCGATTACAACGGTATGTGTAGTTTTCCCCAAGGCCGTTCCAGTTATTCGTTTCGAGCATCAGAACTGCGAAAATTTCGAGTTTCTCTAGCGTTTCTTACATCCAAACTGCCATATCTCGCGAACGGATTGACCGATCCGCAAAATTTCTTTTGCATCTGAAAGTAGACACTCGCCCGATTACAACGGTATACGTACTTCTCCCCTAGGCCGTTCTAGTCATTCGTTTCGAGCATCAGAACTGCGAAAATTTTGAGTTTCTCAAGCGTTTCTTACCTCCAAACTGCCATATCTCGCGAACGGATTGACCGATCCGCAAAATTTCTGTTGCATCTGAAAGTAGAAACTCGCCCGATTACAACGGTATACGTACTTCTCCCCTACGCCGTTCTAGTCATTCGTTACGAGCATCAGAACTGCGAAAATTTTGAGTTTCTCAAGCGTTCCTTACCTCCAAACTGCCACATCTCGCGAACGGAATGACCAATCCGCAAAATTTCTGTTGCATCTGAAAGTAGACACTCGCCCGAATACAACGGTATACGTACTTCTCCCCTAGGCCGTTCTAGTCATTCGTTTCGAGCATCAGAACTGCGAAAATTTTGAGTTTCTCAAGCGTTTCTTATCTCCAAACTGCCATATCTCGCGAACGGATTGATCAATCCGCAAAATTTCTGTTGCACCTGAAAGTAGAAACTCGCCCGATTACAACGGTACGCGTACTTCTCCCCTAGGCCGTTCTAGTTATTCGTTTCGAGCATCAGAACTGCGAAAATTTCGAGTTTCTCTAGCGTTTCTTACATCCAAACTGCCATATCTCGCGAACGGATTGACCGATCCGCAAAATTTCTGTTGCATCTGAAAGTAGACACTCGCCCGATTACAACGGTATACGTACTTCTCCCCTAGGCCGTTCTAGTTATTCGTTTCGAGCATCAGAACTGCGAAAATTTTGAGTTTCTCAAGCGTTTCTTACATCCAAACGGCCATATCTCGTGAACGGATTGAACAATCCGCAAAATTTCAGTTGCATCCGAAAGTAGAAACTCGCCCGATTACAACGCTATGTGTAGTTTTCCCCAAGGCCGTTCCAGTTATTCGTTTCGAGCATCAGAACTGCGAAAATTTCGAGTTTCTCTAGCGTTTCTTACATCCAAACTGCCATATCTCGCGAACGGATTGACCGATCCGCAAAATTTCTGTTGCATCTGAAAGTAGTCACTCGCCCAATTACAACGGTATGCGTACTTCTCCCCTAGGCCGTTCTAGTCATTCGTTACGAGCATCAGAACTGCGAAAATTTTGAGTTTCTCAAGCGTTCCTTACCTCCAAACTGCCACATCTCGCGAACGGATTGACCAATCCGCAAAATTTCTGTTGCATCTGAAAGTAGAAACTCGCCCGATTACAACGGTATGTGTAGTTTTCCCCAAGGCCGTTCCAGTTAATCGTTTCGAGCATCAGAACTGCGAAAATTTCGAGTTTCTCTAGCGTTTCTTACATCCAAACTGCCATATCTCGCGAACGGATTGACCGATCCGCAAAATTTCTGTTGCATCTGAAAGTAGTCACTCGCCCAATTACAACGGTATGCGTACTTCTCCCCTAGGCCGTTCTAGTCATTCGTTACGAGCATCAGAACTGCGAAAATTTTGAGTTTCTCAAGCGTTCCTTACCTCCAAACTGCCACATCTCGCGAACGGATTGACCAATCCGCAAAATTTCTGTTGCATCTGAAAGTAGAAACTCGCCCGATTACAACGGTATGTGTAGTTTTCCCCAAGGCCGTTCCAGTTAATCGTTTCGAGCATCAGAACTGCGAAAATTTCGAGTTTCTCTAGCGTTTCTTACATCCAAACTGCCATATCTCGCGAACGGATTGACCGATCCGCAAAATTTCTGTTGCTTCTGAAAGTAGAGACTCGCCCGATTACAACGGTATGCGCACTTTTCCCCTAGGCCGTTCTAGTTATTCGTTTCGAGCATCAGAACTGCGAAAATTTTGAGTTTCTCAAGCGTTTCTTACATCCAAACGGCCATATCTCGTGAACGGATTGAACAATCCGCAAAATTTCAGTTGCATCCGAAAGTAGAAACTCGCCCGATTACAACGCTATGTGTAGTTTTCCCCAGGGCCGTTCCAGTTATTCGTTTCGAGCATCAGAACTGCGAAAATTTCGAGTTTCTCTAGCGTTTCTTACATCCAAACTGCCATATCTCGCGAACGGATTGACCGATCCGCAAAATTTCTGTTGCATCTGAAAGTAGTCACTCGCCCAATTACAACGGTATGCGTACTTCTCCCCTAGGCCGTTCTAGTCATTCGTTACGAGCATCAGAACTGCGAAAATTTTGAGTTTCTCAAGCGTTCCTTACCTCCAAACTGCCATATCTCGCGAACGGATTGACCAATCCGCAAAATTTCTGTTGCATCTGAAAGTAGAAACTCGCCCGTTTACAACGGTATGTGTAGTTTTCCCCAAGGCCGTTCCAGTTATTCGTTTCGAGCATCAGAACTGCGAAAATTTCGAGTTTCTCTAGCGTTTCTTACATCCAAACTGCCATATCTCGCGAACGGTTGACCGATCCGCAAAATTTCTGTTGCATCTGAAAGTAGACACTCGCCCGATTACAACGGTATACGTACTTCTCCCCTAGGCCGTTCTAGTCATTCGTTTCGAGCACCAGAACTGCGAAAATTTTGAGTTTCTCAAGCGTTTCTTACCTCCAAACTGCCATATCTCGCGAACGGATTGACCAATCCGCAAAATTTCTGTTGCTTCTGAAAGTAGAGACTCGCCCGATTACAACGGTATGCGCACTTTTCCCCTAGGCCGTTCTAGTTATTCGTTTCGAGCATCAGAACTGCGAAAATTTTGAGTTTCTCAAGCGTTTCTTACATCCAAACGGCCATATCTCGTGAACGGATTGAACAATCCGCAAAATTTCTGTTGCATCCGAAAGTAGAAACTCGCCCGATTACAACGGTATGTGTAGTTTTCCCCAAGGCCGTTCCAGTTATTCGTTTCGAGCATCAGAACTGCGAAAATTTCGAGTTTCTCTAGCGTTTCTTACATCCAAACTGCCATATCTCGCGAACGGATTGATCAATCCGCAAAATTTCTGTTGCACCTGAAAGTAGAAACTCGCCCGATTACAACGGTATGCGCACTTTTCCCCTAGGCGGTTCTAGTTAATCGTTTCGGGCAACAGAACTGCGAAAATTTTGAGTTTCTCAAGCGTTTCTTACCTCCAAACTGCCACATCTCGCGAACGGATTGACCAATTCGCAAAATTTCTGTTGCATCTGAAAGTAGAAACTCGCCCGATTACAACGGTATACGTACTTCTCCCCTAGGCCGTTCTAGTCATTCGTTTCGAGCATCAGAACTGGGAAAATTTTGAGTTTCTCAAGCGTTTCTTACATCCAAACGGCCACATCTCGTGAACGGATTGACCAATCCGCAAAATTTCTGTCGCATCTGAAAGTAGAAACTCGCCCGATTACAACGGTATGTGTAGTTTTCCCCAAGGCCGTTCCAGTTATTCGTTTCGAGCATCAGAACTGCGAAAATTTCGAGTTTCTCTAGCGTTTCTTACATCCAAACTGCCATATCTCGCGAACGGATTGACCGATCCGCAAAATTTCTGTTGCATCTGAAAGTAGACACTCGCCCGACTACAACGGTATACGTACTTCTCCCCTAGGCCGTTCTAGTCATTCGTTTCGAGCATCAGAACTGCGAAAATTTTGAGTTTCTCAAGCGTTTCTTATCTCCAAACTGCCATATCTCGCGAACGGATTGATGAATCCGCAAAATTTCTGTTGCATCTGAAAGTAGAAACTCGCCGATTACAACGGTATGCGTACTTCTCCCCTAGGCCGTTCTAGTTAGTCGTTTCGAGCATCAGAACTGCGAAAATTTTGAGTTTCTCGAGCGTTTCTTACATCCAAACGGCCATATCTCGCGAACGGATTGACCAATCCGCAAAATTTCTGTTGAATTTGAAAGTAGAAACTCGCCCGATTACAACGGTATGCGCACTTTTCCCCTGGGCCGTTCTAGTTATTCTTTTCGAGCATCAGAACTGCGAAAATTTCGAGTTTCTCTAGCGTTTCTTACATCCAAACTGCCATATCTCGCGAACGGATTGACCGATCCGCAAAATTTCTGTTGCATCTGAAAGTAGACACTAGCCCAATTACAACGGTATGCGTACTTCTCCCCTAGGCCGTTCTAGTCATTCGTTACGAGCATCAGAACTGCGAAAATTTTGAGTTTCTCAAGCGTTCCTTACCTCCAAACTGCCACATCTCGCGAACGGATTGACCAATCCGCAAAATTTCTGTTGCATCTGAAAGTTGAAACTCGCCCGATTACAACGATATGTGTAGTTTTCCCCAAGGCCGTTCCAGTTATTCGTTTCGAGCATCAGAACTGCGAAAATTTCGAGTTTCTCTAGCGTTTCTTACATCCAAACTGCCATATCTCGCGAAAGGATTGACCGATCCGCAAAATTTCTGTTGCATCTGAAAGTAGACACTCGCCCGATTACAACGGTATGCGTACTTCTCCCCTAGGCCGTTCTAGTCATTCGTTACGAGCATCAGAACTGCGAAAATTTTGAGTTTCTCAAGCGTTCCTTACCTCCAAAGTGCCACATCTCGCGAACGGATTGACCAATCCGCAAAATTTCTGTTGCATCTGAAAGTAGAAACTCGCCCGATTACAACGGTATGTGTAGTTTTCCCCATGGCCGTTCCAGTTATTCGTTTCGAGCATCAGAACTGCGAAAATTTCGAGTTTCTCTAGCGTTTCTTACATCCAAACTGCCATATCTCGCGAACGGATTGACCGATCCGCAAAATTTCTGTTGCATCTGAAAGTAGACACTCGCCCGACTACAACGGTATACGTACTTCTCCCCTAGGCCGTTCTAGTCATTCGTTTCGAGCATCAGAACTGCGAAAATTTTGAGTTTCTCAAGCGTTTCTTATCTCCAAACTGCCATATCTCGCGAACGGATTGATGAATCCGCAAAATTTCTGTTGCATCTGAAAGTAGAAACTCGCCGATTACAACGGTATGCGTACTTCTCCCCTAGGCCGTTCTAGTTAGTCGTTTCGAGCATCAGAACTGCGAAAATTTTGAGTTTCTCGAGCGTTTCTTACATCCAAACGGCCATATCTCGCGAACGGATTGACCAATCCGCAAAATTTCTGTTGCATCTGAAAGTAGAAACTCGCCCGATTACAACGGTATGTGTAGTTTTCCCCAAGGCCGTTCCAGTTATTCGTTTCGAGCATCAGAACTGCGAAAATTTCGAGTTTCTCTAGCGTTTCTTACATCCAAACTGCCATATCTCGCGAACGGATTGACCGATCCGCAAAATTTCTGTTGCATCTGAAAGTAGACACACGCCCAATTACAACGGTATGCGTACTCCTCCCCTAGGCCGTTCTAATCATTCGTTACGAGCATCAGAACTGGGAAAATTTTGTGTTTCTCAAGCGTTCCTTACCTCCAAACTGCCACATCTCGCGAACGGATTGACCAATCCGCAAAATTTCTGTTGCATCTGAAAGTTGAAACTCGCCCGATTACAACGGTATGTGTAGTTTTCCCCAAGGCCGTTCCAGTTATTCGTTTCGAGCATCAGAACTGCGAAAATTTCGAGTTTCTCTAGCGTTTCTTACATCCAAACTGCCATATCTCGCGAACGGATTGACCGATCCGCAAAATTTCTGTTGCATCTGAAAGTAGACACTCGCCCGATTACAACGGTATACGTACTTCTCCCCTAGGCCGTTCTAGTTATTCGTTTCGAGCATCAGAACTGCGAAAATTTTGAGTTTCTAAAGCGTTTCTTACCTCCAAACTGCCACATCTCGCGAACGGATTGACCAATTCGCAAAATTTCTGTTGAATTTGAAAGTAGAAACTCTCCCGATTACAACGGTATACGTACTTCTCCCCTAGGCCGTTCTAGTTATTCGTTTCGAGCATCAGAACTGCGAAAATTTTGAGTTTCTCAAGCGTTTCTTACATCCAAACGGCCATATCTCGTGAACGGATTGAACAATCCGCAAAATTTCAGTTGCATCCGAAAGTAGAAACTCGCCCGATTACAACGCTATGTGTAGTTTTCCCCAAGGCCGTTCCAGTTATTCGTTTCGAGCATCAGAACTGCGAAAATTTCGAGTTTCTCTAGCGTTTCTTACATCCAAACTGCCATATCTCGCGAACGGATTGACCGATCCGCAAAATTTCTGTTGCATCTGAAAGTAGTCACTCGCCCAATTACAACGGTATGCGTACTTCTCCCCTAGGCCGTTCTAGTCATTCGTTACGAGCATCAGAACTGCGAAAATTTTGAGTTTCTCAAGCGTTCCTTACCTCCAAACTGCCACATCTCGCGAACGGATTGACCAATCCGCAAAATTTCTGTTGCATCTGAAAGTAGAAACTCGCCCGATTACAACGGTATGTGTAGTTTTCCCCAAGGCCGTTCCAGTTAATCGTTTCGAGCATCAGAACTGCGAAAATTTCGAGTTTCTCTAGCGTTTCTTACATCCAAACTGCCATATCTCGCGAACGGATTGACCGATCCGCAAAATTTCTGTTGCATCTGAAAGTAGACACTCGCCCGATTACAACGGTATACGTACTTCTCCCCTAGGCCGTTCTAGTCATTCGTTTCGAGCACCAGAACTGCGAAAATTTTGAGTTTCTCAAGCGTTTCTTACCTCCAAACTGCCATATCTCGCGAACGGATTGACCAATCCGCAAAATTTCTGTTGCTTCTGAAAGTAGAGACTCGCCCGATTACAACGGTATGCGCACTTTTCCCCTAGGCCGTTCTAGTTATTCGTTTCGAGCATCAGAACTGCGAAAATTTTGAGTTTCTCAAGCGTTTCTTACATCCAAACGGCCATATCTCGTGAACGGATTGAACAATCCGCAAAATTTCAGTTGCATCCGAAAGTAGAAACTCGCCCGATTACAACGCTATGTGTAGTTTTCCCCAGGGCCGTTCCAGTTATTCGTTTCGAGCATCAGAACTGCGAAAATTTCGAGTTTCTCTAGCGTTTCTTACATCCAAACTGCCATATCTCGCGAACGGATTGACCGATCCGCAAAATTTCTGTTGCATCTGAAAGTAGTCACTCGCCCAATTACAACGGTATGCGTACTTCTCCCCTAGGCCGTTCTAGTCATTCGTTACGAGCATCAGAACTGCGAAAATTTTGAGTTTCTCAAGCGTTCCTTACCTCCAAACTGCCATATCTCGCGAACGGATTGACCAATCCGCAAAATTTCTGTTGCATCTGAAAGTAGAAACTCGCCCGATTACAACGGTATGTGTAGTTTTCCCCAAGGCCGTTCCAGTTATTCGTTTCGAGCATCAGAACTGCGAAAATTTCGAGTTTCTCTAGCGTTTCTTACATCCAAACTGCCATATCTCGCGAACGGATTGACCGATCCGCAAAATTTCTGTTGCATCTGAAAGTAGACACTCGCCCGATTACAACGGTATACGTACTTCTCCCCTAGGCCGTTCTAGTCATTCGTTTCGAGCACCAGAACTGCGAAAATTTTGAGTTTCTCAAGCGTTTCTTACCTCCAAACTGCCATATCTCGCGAACGGATTGACCAATCCGCAAAATTTCTGTTGCTTCTGAAAGTAGAGACTCGCCCGATTACAACGGTATGCGCACTTTTCCCCTAGGCCGTTCTAGTTATTCGTTTCGAGCATCAGAACTGCGAAAATTTTGAGTTTCTCAAGCGTTTCTTACATCCAAACGGCCATATCTCGTGAACGGATTGAACAATCCGCAAAATTTCTGTTGCATCCGAAAGTAGAAACTCGCCCGATTACAACGGTATGTGTAGTTTTCCCCAAGGCCGTTCCAGTTATTCGTTTCGAGCATCAGAACTGCGAAAATTTCGAGTTTCTCTAGCGTTTCTTACATCCAAACTGCCATATCTCGCGAACGGATTGATCAATCCGCAAAATTTCTGTTGCACCTGAAAGTAGAAACTCGCCCGATTACAACGGTATGCGCACTTTTCCCCTAGGCGGTTCTAGTTAATCGTTTCGGGCAACAGAACTGCGAAAATTTTGAGTTTCTCAAGCGTTTCTTACTTCCAAACTGCCACATCTCGCGAACGGATTGACCAATTCGCAAAATTTCTGTTGCATCTGAAAGTAGAAACTCGCCCGATTACAACGGTATACGTACTTCTCCCCTAGGCCGTTCTAGTCATTCGTTTCGAGCATCAGAACTGCGAAAATTTTGAGTTTCTCAAGCGTTTCTTACATCCAAACGGCCACATCTCGTGAACGGATTGACCAATCCGCAAAATTTCTGTCGCATCTGAAAGTAGAAACTCGCCCGATTACAACGGTATGTGTAGTTTTCCCCAAGGCCGTTCCAGTTATTCGTTTCGAGCATCAGAACTGCGAAAATTTCGAGTTTCTCTAGCGTTTCTTACATCCAAACTGCCATATCTCGCGAACGGATTGATCAATCCGCAAAATTTCTGTTGCACCTGAAAGTAGAAACTCGCCCGATTACAACGGTATGCGCATTTTTCCCCTAGGCGGTTCTAGTTATTCGTTTCGGGCTTCAGAACTGCGAAAATTTTGAGTTTCTCAAGCGTTTCTTACATTCAAACTGCCATATCTCTGGAACGGATTGACCGAACCGCAAAATTTCTGTTGTATCTGAAAGTAGAAACTCGCCCGATTACAACGGTATGCGAACTTTTCCCGTAGGCGGTTCTAGTTATTCGTTTCGGGCATCAGAACTGCCAAAATTTTGAGTTTCTCTAGCGATTCTTACATCCAAACTGCCATATCTCGCGAACGGATTGACCGATCCGCAAAATTTCTGTTGCATCTGAAAGTAGACACTCGCCCGACTACAACGGTATACGTACTTCTCCCCTAGGCCGTTCTAGTCATTCGTTTCGAGCATCAGAACTGCGAAAATTTTGAGTTTCTCAAGCGTTCCTTACCTCCAAACTGCCATATCTCGCGAACGGATTGACCGATCCGCAAAATTTCTGTTGCATCTGAAAGTAGAAACTCGCCCGATTACAACGGTATGTGTAGTTTTCCCCAAGGCCGTTCCAGTTATTCGTTTCGAGCATCAGAACTGCGAAAATTTCGAGTTTCTCTAGCGTTTCTTACATCCAAACTGCCATATCTCGCGAACGGATTGACCAATCCGCAAAATTTCTGTTGCATCTGAAAGTTGAAACTCGCCCGATTACAACGGTATGTGTAGTTTTCCCCAAGGCCGTTCCAGTTATTCGTTTCGAGCATCAGAACTGCGAAAATTTCGAGTTTCTCTAGCGTTTCTTACATCCAAACTGCCATATCTCGCGAACGGATTGACCGATCCGCAAAATTTCTGTTGCATCTGAAAGTAGACACTCGCCCGACTACAACGGTATACGTACTTCTCCCCTAGGCCGTTCTAGTCATTCGTTTCGAGCATCAGAACTGCGAAAATTTTGAGTTTCTCAAGCGTTTCTTATCTCCAAACTGCCATATCTCGCGAACGGATTGATGAATCCGCAAAATTTCTGTTGCATCTGAAAGTAGAAACTCGCCGATTACAACGGTATGCGTACTTCTCCCCTAGGCCGTTCTAGTTAGTCGTTTCGAGCATCAGAACTGCGAAAATTTTGAGTTTCTCGAGCGTTTCTTACATCCAAACGGCCATATCTCGCGAACGGATTGACCAATCCGCAAAATTTCTGTTGAATTTGAAAGTAGAAACTCGCCCGATTACAACGGTATGCGCACTTTTCCCCTGGGCCGTTCTAGTTATTCTTTTCGAGCATCAGAACTGCGAAAATTTCGAGTTTCTCTAGCGTTTCTTACATCCAAACTGCCATATCTCGCGAACGGATTGACCGATCCGCAAAATTTCTGTTGCATCTGAAAGTAGACACTAGCCCAATTACAACGGTATGCGTACTTCTCCCCTAGGCCGTTCTAGTCATTCGTTACGAGCATCAGAACTGCGAAAATTTTGAGTTTCTCAAGCGTTCCTTACCTCCAAACTGCCATATCTCGCGAACGGATTGACCAATCCGCAAAATTTCTGTTGCATCTGAAAGTAGAAACTCGCCCGATTACAACGGTATGTGTAGTTTTCCCCAAGGCCGTTCCAGTTATTCGTTTCGAGCATCAGAACTGCGAAAATTTCGAGTTTCTCTAGCGTTTCTTACATCCAAACTGCCATATCTCGCGAACGGATTGACCGATCCGCAAAATTTCTGTTGCATCTGAAAGTAGACACTCGCCCGATTACAACGGTATACGTACTTCTCCCCTAGGCCGTTCTAGTCATTCGTTTCGAGCACCAGAACTGCGAAAATTTTGAGTTTCTCAAGCGTTTCTTACCTCCAAACTGCCATATCTCGCGAACGGATTGACCAATCCGCAAAATTTCTGTTGCTTCTGAAAGTAGAGACTCGCCCGATTACAACGGTATGCGCACATTTCCCCTAGGCCGTTCTAGTTATTCGTTTCGAGCATCAGAACTGCGAAAATTTTGAGTTTCTCAAGCGTTTCTTACATCCAAACGGCCATATCTCGTGAACGGATTGAACAATCCGCAAAATTTCTGTTGCATCCGAAAGTAGAAACTCGCCCGATTACAACGGTATGTGTAGTTTTCCCCAAGGCCGTTCCAGTTATTCGTTTCGAGCATCAGAACTGCGAAAATTTCGAGTTTCTCTAGCGTTTCTTACATCCAAACTGCCATATCTCGCGAACGGATTGATCAATCCGCAAAATTTCTGTTGCACCTGAAAGTAGAAACTCGCCCGATTACAACGGTATGCGCACTTTTCCCCTAGGCGGTTCTAGTTAATCGTTTCGGGCAACAGAACTGCGAAAATTTTGAGTTTCTCAAGCGTTTCTTACCTCCAAACTGCCACATCTCGCGAACGGATTGACCAATTCGCAAAATTTCTGTTGCATCTGAAAGTAGAAACTCGCCCGATTACAACGGTATACGTACTTCTCCCCTAGGCCGTTCTAGTCATTCGTTTCGAGCATCAGAACTGCGAAAATTTTGAGTTTCTCAAGCGTTTCTTACATCCAAACGGCCACATCTCGTGAACGGATTGACCAATCCGCAAAATTTCTGTCGCATCTGAAAGTAGAAACTCGCCCGATTACAACGGTATGTGTAGTTTTCCCCAAGGCCGTTCCAGTTATTCGTTTCGAGCATCAGAACTGCGAAAATTTCGAGTTTCTCTAGCGTTTCTTACATCCAAACTGCCATATCTCGCGAACGGATTGATCAATCCGCAAAATTTCTGTTGCACCTGAAAGTAGAAACTCGCCCGATTACAACGGTATGCGCATTTTTCCCCTAGGCGGTTCTAGTTATTCGTTTCGGGCTTCAGAACTGCGAAAATTTTGAGTTTCTCAAGCGTTTCTTACATTCAAACTGCCATATCTCTGGAACGGATTGACCGAACCGCAAAATTTCTGTTGTATCTGAAAGTAGAAACTCGCCCGATTACAACGGTATGCGAACTTTTCCCGTAGGCGGTTCTAGTTATTCGTTTCGGGCATCAGAACTGCGAAAATTTTGAGTTTCTCTAGCGATTCTTACATCCAAACTGCCATATCTCGCGAACGGATTGACCGATCCGCAAAATTTCTGTTGCATCTGAAAGTAGAAACTCGCCCGATTACAACGGTATACGTACTTCTCCCCTAGGCCGTTCTAGTCATTCGTTACGAGTATCAGAACTGCGAAAATTTTGAGTTTCTCAAGCGTTCCTTACCTCCAAACTGCCACATCTCGCGAACGGATTGACCAATCCGCAAAATTTCTGTTGCATCTGAAAGTTGAAACTCGCCCGATTACAACGGTATGTGTAGTTTTCCCCAAGGCCGTTCCAGTTATTCGTTTCGAGCATCAGAACTGCGAAAATTTCGAGTTTCTCTAGCGTTTCTTACATCCAAACTGCCATATCTCGCGAACGGATTGACCGATCCGCAAAATTTCTGTTGCATCTGAAAGTAGACACTCGCCCGACTACAACGGTATACGTACTTCTCCCCTAGGCCGTTCTAGTCATTCGTTTCGAGCATCAGAACTGCGAAAATTTTGAGTTTCTCAAGCGTTTCTTATCTCCAAACTGCCATATCTCGCGAACGGATTGATGAATCCGCAAAATTTCTGTTGCATCTGAAAGTAGAAACTCGCCGATTACAACGGTATGCGTACTTCTCCCCTAGGCCGTTCTAGTTAGTCGTTTCGAGCATCAGAACTGCGAAAATTTTGAGTTTCTCGAGCGTTTCTTACATCCAAACGGCCATATCTCGCGAACGGATTGACCAATCCGCAAAATTTCTGTTGAATTTGAAAGTAGAAACTCGCCCGATTACAACGGTATGCGCACTTTTCCCCTGGGCCGTTCTAGTTATTCTTTTCGAGCATCAGAACTGCGAAAATTTCGAGTTTCTCTAGCGTTTCTTACATCCAAACTGCCATATCTCGCGAACGGATTGACCGATCCGCAAAATTTCTGTTGCATCTGAAAGTAGACACTAGCCCAATTACAACGGTATGCGTACTTCTCCCCTAGGCCGTTCTAGTCATTCGTTACGAGCATCAGAACTGCGAAAATTTTGAGTTTCTCAAGCGTTCCTTACCTCCAAACTGCCACATCTCGCGAACGGATTGACCAATCCGCAAAATTTCTGTTGCATCTGAAAGTTGAAACTCGCCCGATTACAACGATATGTGTAGTTTTCCCCAAGGCCGTTCCAGTTATTCGTTTCGAGCATCAGAACTGCGAAAATTTCGAGTTTCTCTAGCGTTTCTTACATCCAAACTGCCATATCTCGCGAAAGGATTGACCGATCCGCAAAATTTCTGTTGCATCTGAAAGTAGACACTCGCCCGATTACAACGGTATGCGTACTTCTCCCCTAGGCCGTTCTAGTCATTCGTTACGAGCATCAGAACTGCGAAAATTTTGAGTTTCTCAAGCGTTCCTTACCTCCAAAGTGCCACATCTCGCGAACGGATTGACCAATCCGCAAAATTTCTGTTGCATCTGAAAGTAGAAACTCGCCCGATTACAACGGTATGTGTAGTTTTCCCCATGGCCGTTCCAGTTATTCGTTTCGAGCATCAGAACTGCGAAAATTTCGAGTTTCTCTAGCGTTTCTTACATCCAAACTGCCATATCTCGCGAACGGATTGACCGATCCGCAAAATTTCTGTTGCATCTGAAAGTAGACACTCGCCCGACTACAACGGTATACGTACTTCTCCCCTAGGCCGTTCTAGTCATTCGTTTCGAGCATCAGAACTGCGAAAATTTTGAGTTTCTCAAGCGTTTCTTATCTCCAAACTGCCATATCTCGCGAACGGATTGATGAATCCGCAAAATTTCTGTTGCATCTGAAAGTAGAAACTCGCCGATTACAACGGTATGCGTACTTCTCCCCTAGGCCGTTCTAGTTAGTCGTTTCGAGCATCAGAACTGCGAAAATTTTGAGTTTCTCGAGAGTTTCTTACATCCAAACGGCCATATCTCGCGAACGGATTGACCAATCCGCAAAATTTCTGTTGAATTTTAAAGTAGAAACTCGCCCGATTACAACGGTATGCGCACTTTTCCCCTAGGCCGTTCTAGTTAGTCGTTTCGAGCATCAGAACTGCGAAAATTTTGAGTTTCTCGAGCGTTTCTTACATCCAAACTGCCATATCTCGCGAACGGATTGATGAATCCGCAAAATTTCTGTTGCATCTGAAAGTAGAAACTCGCCGATTACAACGGTATGCGTACTTCTCCCCTAGGCCGTTCTAGTTAGTCGTTTCGAGCATCAGAACTGCGAAAATTTTGAGTTTCTCGAGCGTTTCTTACATCCAAACGGCCATATTTCGCGAACGGATTGACCAATCCGCAAAATTTCTGTTGAATTTTAAAGTAGAAACTCGCCCGATTACAACGGTATGCGCACTTTTCCCCTGGGCCGTTCTAGTTATTCTTTTCGAGCATCAGAACTGCGAAAATTTCGAGTTTCTCTAGCGTTTCTTACATCCAAACTGCCATATCTCGCGAACGGATTGACCGATCCGCAAAATTTCTGTTGCATCTGAAAGTAGACACTAGCCCAATTACAACGGTATGCGTACTTCTCCCCTAGGCCGTTCTAGTCATTCGTTACGAGCATCAGAACTGCGAAAATTTTGAGTTTCTCAAGCGTTCCTTACCTCCAAACTGCCACATCTCGCGAACGGATTGACCAATCCGCAAAATTTCTGTTGCATCTGAAAGTTGAAACTCGCCCGATTACAACGATATGTGTAGTTTTCCCCAAGGCCGTTCCAGTTATTCGTTTCGAGCATCAGAACTGCGAAAATTTCGAGTTTCTCTAGCGTTTCTTACATCCAAACTGCCATATCTCGCGAACGGATTGACCGATCCGCAAAATTTCTGTTGCATCTGAAAGTAGACACTCGCCCGATTACAACGGTATGCGTACTTCTCCCCTAGGCCGTTCTAGTCATTCGTTACGAGCATCAGAACTGCGAAAATTTTGAGTTTCTCAAGCGTTCCTTACCTCCAAACTGCCACATCTCGCGAACGGATTGACCAATCCGCAAAATTTCTGTTGCATCTGAAAGTTGAAACTCGCCCGATTACAACGATATGTGTAGTTTTCCCCAAGGCCGTTCCAGTTATTCGTTTCGAGCATCAGAACTGCGAAAATTTCGAGTTTCTCTAGCGTTTCTTACATCCAAACTGCCATATCTCGCGAAAGGATTGACCGATCCGCAAAATTTCTGTTGCATCTGAAAGTAGACACTCGCCCGATTACAACGGTATGCGTACTTCTCCCCTAGGCCGTTCTAGTCATTCGTTACGAGCATCAGAACTGCGAAAATTTTGAGTTTCTCAAGCGTTCCTTACCTCCAAAGTGCCACATCTCGCGAACGGATTGACCAATCCGCAAAATTTCTGTTGCATCTGAAAGTAGAAACTCGCCCGATTACAACGGTATGTGTAGTTTTCCCCATGGCCGTTCCAGTTATTCGTTTCGAGCATCAGAACTGCGAAAATTTCGAGTTTCTCTAGCGTTTCTTACATCCAAACTGCCATATCTCGCGAACGGATTGACCGATCCGCAAAATTTCTGTTGCATCTGAAAGTAGACACTCGCCCGACTACAACGGTATACGTACTTCTCCCCTAGGCCGTTCTAGTCATTCGTTTCGAGCATCAGAACTGCGAAAATTTTGAGTTTCTCAAGCGTTTCTTATCTCCAAACTGCCATATCTCGCGAACGGATTGATGAATCCGCAAAATTTCTGTTGCATCTGAAAGTAGAAACTCGCCGATTACAACGGTATGCGTACTTCTCCCCTAGGCCGTTCTAGTTAGTCGTTTCGAGCATCAGAACTGCGAAAATTTTGAGTTTCTCGAGAGTTTCTTACATCCAAACGGCCACATCTCGCGAACGGATTGACCAATCCGCAAAATTTCTGTTGAATTTTAAAGTAGAAACTCGCCCGATTACAACGGTATGCGCACTTTTCCCCTAGGCCGTTCTAGTTAGTCGTTTCGAGCATCAGAACTGCGAAAATTTTGAGTTTCTCGAGCGTTTCTTACATCCAAACTGCCATATCTCGCGAACGGATTGATGAATCCGCAAAATTTCTGTTGCATCTGAAAGTAGAAACTCGCCGATTACAACGGTATGCGTACTTCTCCCCTAGGCCGTTCTAGTTAGTCGTTTCGAGCATCAGAACTGCGAAAATTTTGAGTTTCTCGAGCGTTTCTTACATCCAAACGGCCATATCTCGCGAACGGATTGACCAATCCGCAAAATTTCTGTTGAATTTTAAAGTAGAAACTCGCCCGATTACAACGGTATGCGCACTTTTCCCCTGGGCCGTTCTAGTTATTCTTTTCGAGCATCAGAACTGCGAAAATTTCGAGTTTCTCTAGCGTTTCTTACATCCAAACTGCCATATCTCGCGAACGGATTGACCGATCCGCAAAATTTCTGTTGCATCTGAAAGTAGACACTAGCCCAATTACAACGGTATGCGTACTTCTCCCCTAGGCCGTTCTAGTCATTCGTTACGAGCATCAGAACTGCGAAAATTTTGAGTTTCTCAAGCGTTCCTTACCTCCAAACTGCCACATCTCGCGAACGGATTGACCAATCCGCAAAATTTCTGTTGCATCTGAAAGTTGAAACTCGCCCGATTACAACGATATGTGTAGTTTTCCCCAAGGCCGTTCCAGTTATTCGTTTCGAGCATCAGAACTGCGAAAATTTCGAGTTTCTCTAGCGTTTCTTACATCCAAACTGCCATATCTCGCGAACGGATTGACCGATCCGCAAAATTTCTGTTGCATCTGAAAGTAGACACTCGCCCGATTACAACGGTATGCGTACTTCTCCCCTAGGCCGTTCTAGTCATTCGTTACGAGCATCAGAACTGCGAAAATTTTGAGTTTCTCAAGCGTTCCTTACCTCCAAACTGCCACATCTCGCGAACGGATTGACCAATCCGCAAAATTTCTGTTGCATCTGAAAGTTGAAACTCGCCCGATTACAACGATATGTGTAGTTTTCCCCAAGGCCGTTCCAGTTATTCGTTTCGAGCATCAGAACTGCGAAAATTTCGAGTTTCTCTAGGGTTTCTTACATCCAAACTGCCATATCTCGCGAACGGATTGACCGATCCGCAAAATTTCTGTTGCATCTGAAAGTAGTCACTCGCCCAATTACAACGGTATGCGTACTTCTCCCCTAGGCCGTTCTAGTCATTCGTTACGAGCATCAGAACTGCGAAAATTTTGAGTTTCTCAAGCGTTCCTTACCTCCAAACTGCCACATCTCGCGAACGGATTGACCAATCCGCAAAATTTCTGTTGCATCTGAAAGTAGAAACTCGCCCGATTACAACGGTATGTGTAGTTTTCCCCAAGGCCGTTCCAGTTATTCGTTTCGAGCATCAGAACTGCGAAAATTTCGAGTTTCTCTAGCGTTTCTTACATCCAAACTGCCATATCTCGCGAACGGATTGACCGATCCGCAAAATTTCTGTTGCATCTGAAAGTAGACACTCGCCCGATTACAACGGTATACGTACTTCTCCCCTAGGCCGTTCTAGTTATTCGTTTCGAGCATCAGAACTGCGAAAATTTTGAGTTTCTCAAGCGTTTCTTACATCCAAACGGCCATATCTCGTGAACGGATTGAACAATCCGCAAAATTTCTGTTGCATCCGAAAGTAGAAACTCGCCCGATTACAACGGTATGTGGTTTTCCCCAAGGCCGTTCCAGTTATTCGTTTCGAGCATCAGAACTGCGAAAATTTCGAGTTTCTCTAGCGTTTCTTACATCCAAACTGCCATATCTCGCGAACGGATTGATCAATCCGCAAAATTTCTGTTGCACCTGAAAGTAGAAACTCGCCCGATTACAACGGTATGCGCACTTTTCCCCTAGGCGGTTCTAGTTATTCGTTTCGGGCATCAGAACTGCGAAAATTTTGAGTTTCTCAAGCGTTTCTTACATTCAAACTGCCATATCTCTGGAACGGATTGACCGAACCGCAAAATTTCTGTTGTATCTGAAAGTAGAAACTCGCCCGATTACAACGGTATGCGAACTTTTCCCGTAGGCGGTTCTAGTTATTCGTTTCGGGCATCAGAACTGCGAAAATTCTGAGTTTCTCTAGCGTTTCTTACATCCAAACTGCCATATCTCGCGAACGGATTGACCGATCCGCAAAATTTCTGTTGCATCTGAAAGTAGAAACTCGCCCGATTACAACGGTATACGTACTTCTCCCCTAGGCCGTTTTAGTCATTCGTTTCGGGCATCAGAACTGCGAAAATTTTGAGTTTCTAAAGCGTTTCTTATCTCCAAACTGCCATATCTCGCGAACGGATTGATCAATCCGCAAAATTTCTGTTGCATCTGAAAGTAGAAACTCGCCCGATTACAACGGTATGCGCACTTTTCCCCTAGGCGGTTCTAGTTAATCGTTTCGAGCATCAGAACTGCGAAAATTTCGAGTTTCTCTAGCGTTTCTTACATCCAAACTGCCATATCTCGCGAACGGATTGACCGATCCGCAAAATTTCTGTTGCATCTGAAAGTAGACACTAGCCCAATTACAACGGTATGCGTACTTCTCCCCTAGGCCGTTCTAGTCATTCGTTACGAGCATCAGAACTGCGAAAATTTTGAGTTTCTCAAGCGTTCCTTACCTCCAAACTGCCACATCTCGCGAACGGATTGACCAATCCGCAAAATTTCTGTTGCATCTGAAAGTTGAAACTCGCCCGATTACAACGATATGTGTAGTTTTCCCCAAGGCCGTTCCAGTTATTCGTTTCGAGCATCAGAACTGCGAAAATTTCGAGTTTCTCTAGCGTTTCTTACATCCAAACTGCCATATCTCGCGAACGGATTGACCGATCCGCAAAATTTCTGTTGCATCTGAAAGTAGACACTCGCCCGATTACAACGGTATGCGTACTTCTCCCCTAGGCCGTTCTAGTCATTCGTTACGAGCATCAGAACTGCGAAAATTTTGAGTTTCTCAAGCGTTCCTTACCTCCAAACTGCCACATCTCGCGAACGGATTGACCAATCCGCAAAATTTCTGTTGCATCTGAAAGTTGAAACTCGCCCGATTACAACGATATGTGTAGTTTTCCCCAAGGCCGTTCCAGTTATTCGTTTCGAGCATCAGAACTGCGAAAATTTCGAGTTTCTCTAGGGTTTCTTACATCCAAACTGCCATATCTCGCGAACGGATTGACCGATCCGCAAAATTTCTGTTGCATCTGAAAGTAGTCACTCGCCCAATTACAACGGTATGCGTACTTCTCCCCTAGGCCGTTCTAGTCATTCGTTACGAGCATCAGAACTGCGAAAATTTTGAGTTTCTCAAGCGTTCCTTACCTCCAAACTGCCACATCTCGCGAACGGATTGACCAATCCGCAAAATTTCTGTTGCATCTGAAAGTAGAAACTCGCCCGATTACAACGGTATGTGTAGTTTTCCCCAAGGCCGTTCCAGTTATTCGTTTCGAGCATCAGAACTGCGAAAATTTCGAGTTTCTCTAGCGTTTCTTACATCCAAACTGCCATATCTCGCGAACGGATTGACCGATCCGCAAAATTTCTGTTGCATCTGAAAGTAGACACTCGCCCGATTACAACGGTATACGTACTTCTCCCCTAGGCCGTTCTAGTTATTCGTTTCGAGCATCAGAACTGCGAAAATTTTGAGTTTCTCAAGCGTTTCTTACATCCAAACGGCCATATCTCGTGAACGGATTGAACAATCCGCAAAATTTCTGTTGCATCCGAAAGTAGAAACTCGCCCGATTACAACGGTATGTGGTTTTCCCCAAGGCCGTTCCAGTTATTCGTTTCGAGCATCAGAACTGCGAAAATTTCGAGTTTCTCTAGCGTTTCTTACATCCAAACTGCCATATCTCGCGAACGGATTGATCAATCCGCAAAATTTCTGTTGCACCTGAAAGTAGAAACTCGCCCGATTACAACGGTATGCGCACTTTTCCCCTAGGCGGTTCTAGTTATTCGTTTCGGGCATCAGAACTGCGAAAATTTTGAGTTTCTCAAGCGTTTCTTACATTCAAACTGCCATATCTCTGGAACGGATTGACCGAACCGCAAAATTTCTGTTGTATCTGAAAGTAGAAACTCGCCCGATTACAACGGTATGCGAACTTTTCCCGTGGGCGGTTCTAGTTATTCGTTTCGGGCATCAGAACTGCGAAAATTCTGAGTTTCTCTAGCGTTTCTTACATCCAAACTGCCATATCTCGCGAACGGATTGACCGATCCGCAAAATTTCTGTTGCATCTGAAAGTAGAAACTCGCCCGATTACAACGGTATACGTACTTCTCCCCTAGGCCGTTTTAGTCATTCGTTTCGGGCATCAGAACTGCGAAAATTTTGAGTTTCTAAAGCGTTTCTTATCTCCAAACTGCCATATCTCGCGAACGGATTGATCAATCCGCAAAATTTCTGTTGCATCTGAAAGTAGAAACTCGCCCGATTACAACGGTATACGTACTTCTCCCCTAGGCCGTTCTAGTCATTCGTTTCGAGCATCAGAACTGCGAAAATTTTGAGTTTCTCAAGCGTTTCTTACATCCAAACGGCCATATCTCGTGAACGGATTGACCAATCCGCAAAATTTCTGTTGCATCTGAAAGTAGAAACTCGCCCGATTACAACGGTATGTGTAGTTTTCCCCAAGGCCGTTCCAGTTATTCGTTTCGAGCATCAGAACTGCGAAAATTTCGAGTTTCTCTAGCGTTTCTTACATCCAAACTGCCATATCTCGCGAACGGATTGATCAATCCGCAAAATTTCTGTTGCACCTGAAAGTAGAAACTCGCCCGATTACAACGGTATGCGCACTTTTCCCCTAGGCGGTTCTAGTTATTCGTTTCGGGCTTCAGAACTGCGAAAATTTTGAGTTTCTCAAGCGTTTCTTACATTCAAACTGCCATATCTCTGGAACGGATTGACCGAACCGCAAAATTTCTGTTGTATCTGAAAGTAGAAACTCGCCCGATTACAACGGTATGCGAACTTTTCCCGTAGGCGGTTCTAGTTATTCGTTTCGGGCATCAGAACTGCGAAAATTTTGAGTTTCTCTAGCGTTTCTTACATCCAAACTGCCATATCTCGCGAAAGGATTGACCGATCCGCAAAATTTCTGTTGCATCTGAAAGTAGAAACTCGCCCGATTACAACGGTATACGTACTTCTCCCCTAGGCCGTTCTAGTCATTCGTTACGAGCATCAGAACTGCGAAAATTTTGAGTTTCTCAAGCGTTCCTTACCTCCAAACTGCCACATCTCGCGAACGGATTGACCAATCCGCAAAATTTCTGTTGCATCTGAAAGTTGAAACTCGCCCGATTACAACGGTATGTGTAGTTTTCCCCAAGGCCGTTCCAGTTATTCGTTTCGAGCATCAGAACTGCGAAAATTTCGAGTTTCTCTAGCGTTTCTTACATCCAAACTGCCATATCTCGCGAAAGGATTGACCGATCCGCAAAATTTCTGTTGCATCTGAAAGTAGACACTCGCCCGATTACAACGGTATGCGTACTTCTCCCCTAGGCCGTTCTAGTCATTCGTTACGAGCATCAGAACTGCGAAAATTTTGAGTTTCTCAAGCGTTCCTTACCTCCAAAGTGCCACATCTCGCGAACGGATTGACCAATCCGCAAAATTTCTGTTGCATCTGAAAGTAGAAACTCGCCCGATTACAACGGTATGTGTAGTTTTCCCCATGGCCGTTCCAGTTATTCGTTTCGAGCATCAGAACTGCGAAAATTTCGAGTTTCTCTAGCGTTTCTTACATCCAAACTGCCATATCTCGCGAACGGATTGACCGATCCGCAAAATTTCTGTTGCATCTGAAAGTAGACACTCGCCCGACTACAACGGTATACGTACTTCTCCCCTAGGCCGTTCTAGTCATTCGTTTCGAGCATCAGAACTGCGAAAATTTTGAGTTTCTCAAGCGTTTCTTATCTCCAAACTGCCATATCTCGCGAACGGATTGATGAATCCGCAAAATTTCTGTTGCATCTGAAAGTAGAAACTCGCCGATTACAACGGTATGCGTACTTCTCCCCTAGGCCGTTCTAGTTAGTCGTTTCGAGCATCAGAACTGCGAAAATTTTGAGTTTCTCGAGCGTTTCTTACATCCAAACGGCCATATCTCGCGAACGGATTGACCAATCCGCAAAATTTCTGTTGAATTTTAAAGTAGAAACTCGCCCGATTACAACGGTATGCGCACTTTTCCCCTAGGCCGTTCTAGTTAGTCGTTTCGAGCATCAGAACTGCGAAAATTTTGAGTTTCTCGAGCGTTTCTTACATCCAAACTGCCATATCTCGCGAACGGATTGATGAATCCGCAAAATTTCTGTTGCATCTGAAAGTAGAAACTCGCCGATTACAACGGTATGCGTACTTCTCCCCTAGGCCGTTCTAGTTAGTCGTTTCGAGCATCAGAACTGCGAAAATTTTGAGTTTCTCGAGCGTTTCTTACATCCAAACGGCCATATCTCGCGAACGGATTGACCAATCCGCAAAATTTCTGTTGAATTTTAAAGTAGAAACTCGCCCGATTACAACGGTATGCGCACTTTTCCCCTGGGCCGTTCTAGTTATTCTTTTCGAGCATCAGAACTGCGAAAATTTCGAGTTTCTCTAGCGTTTCTTACATCCAAACTGCCATATCTCGCGAACGGATTGACCGATCCGCAAAATTTCTGTTGCATCTGAAAGTAGACACTAGCCCAATTACAACGGTATGCGTACTTCTCCCCTAGGCCGTTCTAGTCATTCGTTACGAGCATCAGAACTGCGAAAATTTTGAGTTTCTCTAGGGTTTCTTACATCCAAACTGCCATATCTCGCGAACGGATTGACCGATCCGCAAAATTTCTGTTGCATCTGAAAGTAGTCACTCGCCCAATTACAACGGTATGCGTACTTCTCCCCTAGGCCGTTCTAGTCATTCGTTACGAGCATCAGAACTGCGAAAATTTTGAGTTTCTCAAGCGTTCCTTACCTCCAAACTGCCACATCTCGCGAACGGATTGACCAATCCGCAAAATTTCTGTTGCATCTGAAAGTAGAAACTCGCCCGATTACAACGGTATGTGTAGTTTTCCCCAAGGCCGTTCCAGTTATTCGTTTCGAGCATCAGAACTGCGAAAATTTCGAGTTTCTCTAGCGTTTCTTACATCCAAACTGCCATATCTCGCGAACGGATTGACCGATCCGCAAAATTTCTGTTGCATCTGAAAGTAGACACTCGCCCGATTACAACGGTATACGTACTTCTCCCCTAGGCCGTTCTAGTTATTCGTTTCGAGCATCAGAACTGCGAAAATTTTGAGTTTCTCAAGCGTTTCTTACATCCAAACGGCCATATCTCGTGAACGGATTGAACAATCCGCAAAATTTCTGTTGCATCCGAAAGTAGAAACTCGCCCGATTACAACGGTATGTGGTTTTCCCCAAGGCCGTTCCAGTTATTCGTTTCGAGCATCAGAACTGCGAAAATTTCGAGTTTCTCTAGCGTTTCTTACATCCAAACTGCCATATCTCGCGAACGGATTGATCAATCCGCAAAATTTCTGTTGCACCTGAAAGTAGAAACTCGCCCGATTACAACGGTATGCGCACTTTTCCCCTAGGCGGTTCTAGTTATTCGTTTCGGGCATCAGAACTGCGAAAATTTTGAGTTTCTCAAGCGTTTCTTACATTCAAACTGCCATATCTCTGGAACGGATTGACCGAACCGCAAAATTTCTGTTGTATCTGAAAGTAGAAACTCGCCCGATTACAACGGTATGCGAACTTTTCCCGTAGGCGGTTCTAGTTATTCGTTTCGGGCATCAGAACTGCGAAAATTTTGAGTTTCTCTAGCGTTTCTTACATCCAAACTGCCATATCTCGCGAAAGGATTGACCGATCCGCAAAATTTCTGTTGCATCTGAAAGTAGAAACTCGCCCGATTACAACGGTATACGTACTTCTCCCCTAGGCCGTTCTAGTCATTCGTTACGAGCATCAGAACTGCGAAAATTTTGAGTTTCTCAAGCGTTCCTTACCTCCAAACTGCCACATCTCGCGAACGGATTGACCAATCCGCAAAATTTCTGTTGCATCTGAAAGTTGAAACTCGCCCGATTACAACGGTATGTGTAGTTTTCCCCAAGGCCGTTCCAGTTATTCGTTTCGAGCATCAGAACTGCGAAAATTTCGAGTTTCTCTAGCGTTTCTTACATCCAAACTGCCATATCTCGCGAACGGATTGACCGATCCGCAAAATTTCTGTTGCATCTGAAAGTAGACACTCGCCCGACTACAACGGTGTACGTACTTCTCCCCTAGGCCGTTCTAGTCATTCGTTTCGAGCATCAGAACTGCGAAAATTTTGAGTTTCTCAAGCGTTTCTTATCTCCAAACTGCCATATCTCGCGAACGGATTGATGAATCCGCAAAATTTCTGTTGCATCTGAAAGTAGAAACTCGCCGATTACAACGGTATGCGTACTTCTCCCCTAGGCCGTTCTAGTTAGTCGTTTCGAGCATCAGAACTGCGAAA
Organism: Ptiloglossa arizonensis; assembly: GCF_051014685.1. Taxonomy (NCBI): domain Eukaryota; kingdom Metazoa; phylum Arthropoda; class Insecta; order Hymenoptera; family Colletidae; genus Ptiloglossa; species Ptiloglossa arizonensis. The sequence continues at coordinate 44,954 of NW_027478791.1, forward strand.
ATTTTGAGTTTCTCGAGCGTTTCTTACATCCAAACGGCCATATCTCGCGAACGGATTGACCAATCCGCAAAATTTCTGTTGAATTTGAAAGTAGAAACTCGCCCGATTACAACGGTATGCGCACTTTTCCCCTGGGCCGTTCTAGTTATTCTTTTCGAGCATCAGAACTGCGAAAATTTCGAGTTTCTCTAGCGTTTCTGACATCCAAACTGCCATATCTCGCGAACGGATTGACCGATCCGCAAAATTTCTGTTGCATCTGAAAGTAGACACTAGCCCAATTACAACGGTATGCGTACTTCTCCCCTAGGCCGTTCTAGTCATTCGTTACGAGCATCAGAACTGCGAAAATTTTGAGTTTCTCAAGCGTTCCTTACCTCCAAACTGCCACATCTCGCGAACGGATTGACCAATCCGCAAAATTTCTGTTGCATCTGAAAGTTGAAACTCGCCCGATTACAACGGTATACGTACTTCTCCCCTAGGCCGTTCTAGTCATTCGTTACGAGCATCAGAACTGCGAAAATTTTGAGTTTCTCAAGCGTTCCTTACCTCCAAACTGCCACATCTCGCGAACGGATTGACCAATCCGCAAAATTTCTGTTGCATCTGAAAGTTGAAACTCGCCCGATTACAACGGTATGTGTAGTTTTCCCCAAGGCCGTTCCAGTTATTCGTTTCGAGCATCAGAACTGCGAAAATTTCGAGTTTCTCTAGCGTTTCTTACATCCAAACTGCCATATCTCGCGAACGGATTGACCGATCCGCAAAATTTCTGTTGCATCTGAAAGTAGACACTCGCCCGACTACAACGGTGTACGTACTTCTCCCCTAGGCCGTTCTAGTCATTCGTTTCGAGCATCAGAACTGCGAAAATTTTGAGTTTCTCAAGCGTTTCTTATCTCCAAACTGCCATATCTCGCGAACGGATTGATGAATCCGCAAAATTTCTGTTGCATCTGAAAGTAGAAACTCGCCGATTACAACGGTATGCGTACTTCTCCCCTAGGCCGTTCTAGTTAGTCGTTTCGAGCATCAGAACTGCGAAAATTTTGAGTTTCTCGAGCGTTTCTTACATCCAAACGGCCATATCTCGCGAACGGATTGACCAATCCGCAAAATTTCTGTTGAATTTGAATGTAGAAACTCGCCCGATTACAACGGTATGCGCACTTTTCCCCTGGGCCGTTCTAGTTATTCTTTTCGAGCATCAGAACTGCGAAAATTTCGAGTTTCTCTAGCGTTTCTGACATCCAAACTGCCATATCTCGCGAACGGATTGACCGATCCGCAAAATTTCTGTTGCATCTGAAAGTAGACACTAGCCCAATTACAACGGTATGCGTACTTCTCCCCTAGGCCGTTCTAGTCATTCGTTACGAGCATCAGAACTGCGAAAATTTTGAGTTTCTCAAGCGTTCCTTACCTCCAAACTGCCACATCTCGCGAACGGATTGACCAATCCGCAAAATTTCTGTTGCATCTGAAAGTTGAAACTCGCCCGATTACAACGATATGTGTAGTTTTCCCCAAGGCCGTTCCAGTTATTCGTTTCGAGCATCAGAACTGCGAAAATTTCGAGTTTCTCTAGCGTTTCTTACATCCAAACTGCCATATCTCGCGAAAGGATTGACCGATCCGCAAAATTTCTGTTGCATCTGAAAGTAGACACTCGCCCGATTACAACGGTATGCGTACTTCTCCCCTAGGCCGTTCTAGTCATTCGTTACGAGCATCAGAACTGCGAAAATTTTGAGTTTCTCAAGCGTTCCTTACCTCCAAACTGCCACATCTCGCGAACGGATTGACCAATCCGCAAAATTTCTGTTGCATCTGAAAGTAGAAACTCGCCCGATTACAACGGTATGTGTAGTTTTCCCCAAGGCCGTTCCAGTTATTCGTTTCGAGCATCAGAACTGCGAAAATTTCGAGTTTCTCTAGCGTTTCTTACATCCAAACTGCCATATCTCGCGAACGGATTGACCGATCCGCAAAATTTCTGTTGCATCTGAAAGTAGACACTCGCCCGACTACAACGGTATACGTACTTCTCCCCTAGGCCGTTCTAGTCATTCGTTTCGAGCATCAGAACTGCGAAAATTTTGAGTTTCTCAAGCGTTTCTTATCTCCAAACTGCCATATCTCGCGAACGGATTGATGAATCCGCAAAATTTCTGTTGCATCTGAAAGTAGAAACTCGCCGATTACAACGGTATGCGTACTTCTCCCCTAGGCCGTTCTAGTTAGTCGTTTCGAGCATCAGAACTGCGAAAATTTTGAGTTTCTCGAGCGTTTCTTACATCCAAACGGCCATATCTCGCGAACGGATTGACCAATCCGCAAAATTTCTGTTGAATTTGAAAGTAGAAACTCGCCCGATTACAACGGTATGCGCACTTTTCCCCTGGGCCGTTCTAGTTATTCTTTTCGAGCATCAGAACTGCGAAAATTTCGAGTTTCTCTAGCGTTTCTTACATCCAAACTGCCATATCTCGCGAACGGATAGACCGATCCGCAAAATTTCTGTTGCATCTGAAAGAAGAAACTCGCCCGATTACAACGGTATGCGCACTTTTCCCCTAGGCGGTTCTAGTCATTCGTTTCGAGCATCAGAACTGCGTACATTTTGAGTTTCTCAAGCGTGTCTTACCTCCAAACTGCCACATCTCGCGAACGGATTGACCAATTCGCAAAATTTCTGTTGCATCTGAAAGTAGAAACTCGCCCGATTACAACGGTATGTGTAGTTTTCCCCAAGGCCGTTCCAGTTAATCGTTTCGAGCATCAGAACTGCGAAAATTTCGAGTTTCTCTAGCGTTTCTTACATCCAAACTGCCATATCTCGCGAACGGATTGACCGATCCGCAAAATTTCTGTTGCATCTGAAAGTAGACACTCGCCCGATTACAACGGTATACGTACTTCTCCCCTAGGCCGTTCTAGTCATTCGTTTCGAGCATCAGAACTGCGAAAATTTTGAGTTTCTCAAGCGTTTCTTATCTCCAAACTGCCATATCTCGCGAACGGATTGATCAATCCGCAAAATTTCTGTTGCATCTGAAAGTAGAAACTCGCCCAATTACAACGGTATGCGTACTTCTCCCCTAGGCCGTTCTAGTTATTCGTTTCGAGCATCAGAACTGCGAAAATTTTGAGTTTCTCGAGCGTTTCTTACATCCAAACGGCCATATCTCGCGAACGGATTGACCAATCCGCAAAATTTCTGTTGAATTTGAAAGTAGAAACTCGCCCGATTACAACGGTATGCGCACTTTTCCACTGGGCCGTTCTAGTTATTCGTTTCGAGCATCAGAACTGCGAAAATTTCGAGTTTCTCTAGCGTTTCTTACATCCAAACTGCCATATCTCGCTAACGGATTGACCGATCCGCAAAATTTCTGTTGCATCTGAAAGTAGACACACGCCCAATTACAACGGTATGCGTACTTCTCCCCTAGGCCGTTCTAGTCATTCGTTACGAGCATCAGAACTGCGAAAATTTTGAGTTTCTCAAGCGTTCCTTACCTCCAAACTGCCACATCTCGCGAACGGATTGACCAATCCGCAAAATTTCTGTTGCATCTGAAAGTAGAAACTCGCCCGATTACAACGGTATGTGTAGTTTTCCCCGAGGCCGTTCCAGTTATTCGTTTCGAGCATCAGAACTGCGAAAATTTCGAGTTTCTCTAGCGTTTCTTACATCCAAACTGCCATATCTCGCGAACGGGTTGACCGATCCGCAAAATTTTTGTTGCATCTGAAAGTAGACACTCGCCCTATTACAACGGTATACGTACTTCTCCCCTAGGCCGTTCTAGTCTTTCGTTTCGAGCATCAGAACTGCGAAAATTTTGAGTTTCTCAAGCGTTTCTTATCTCCAAACTGCCATATCTCGCGAACGGATTGATCAATCCGCAAAATTTCTGTTGCATCTGAAAGTAGAAACTCGCCCGATTACAACGGTATGCGTACTTCTCCCCTAGGCCGTTCTAGTTATTCGTTTCGAGCATCAGAACTGCGAAAATTTTGAGTTTCTCAAGCGTTTCTTATCTCCAAACTGCCATATCTCGCGAACGGATTGATGAATCTGCAAAATTTCTGTTGCATCTGAAAGTAGAAACTCGCCCGATTACAACGGTATGCGGAATTCTCCCCTAGGCCGTTCTAGTTAGTCGTTTCGAGCATCAGAACTGCGAAAATTTTGAGTTTCTCGAGCGTTTCTTACATCCAAACGGCCATATCTCGCGAACGGATTGACCAATCCGCAAAATTTCTGTTGAATTTGAAAGTAGAAACTCGCCCGATTACAACGGTATGCGCACTTTTCCCCTGGGCCGTTCTAGTTATTCGTTTCGAGCATCAGAACTGCGAAAATTTTGAGTTTCTAAAGCGTTTCTTATCTCCAAACTGCCATGTCTCGCGAACGGATTGACCGTTCCGCAAAATTTCTGTTGCATCTGAAAGTAGACACTCGCCCGATTACAACGGTATACGTACTTCTCCCCTAGGCCGTTCTAGTCATTCGTTTCGAGCATCAGAACTGCGAAAATTTTGAGTTTCTCAAGCGTTTCTTATCTCCAAACTGCCATATCTCGCGAACGGATTGATCAATCCGCAAAATTTCTGTTGCATCTGAAAGTAGAAACTCGCCCAATTACAACGGTATGCGTACTTCTCCCCTAGGCCGTTCTAGTTATTCGTTTCGAGCATCAGAACTGCGAAAATTTTGAGTTTCTCGAGCGTTTCTTACATCCAAACGGCCATATCTCGCGAACGGATTGACCAATCCGCAAAATTTCTGTTGAATTTGAAAGTAGAAACTCGCCCGATTACAACGGTATGCGCACTTTTCCCCTGGGCCGTTCTAGTTATTCGTTTCGAGCATCAGAACTGCGAAAATTTCGAGTTTCTCTAGCGTTTCTTACATCCAAACTGCCATATCTCGCGAACGGATTGACCGATCCGCAAAATTTCTGTTGCATCTGAAAGTAGACACACGCCCAATTACAACGGTATGCGCACTTTTCCCCTGGGCCGTTCTAGTTATTCGTTTCGAGCATCAGAACTGCGAAAATTTTGAGTTTCTAAAGCGTTTCTTATCTCCAAACTGCCATGTCTCGCGAACGGATTGACCGTTCCTCAAAATTTCTGTTGCATCTGAAAGTAGACACTCGCCCGATTACAACGGTATACGTACTTCTCCCCTAGGCCGTTCTAGTCATTCGTTTCGAGCATCAGAACTGCGAAAATTTTGAGTTTCTCAAGCGTTCCTTACCTCCAAACTGCCACATCTCGCGAACGGATTGACCAATCCGCAAAATTTCTGTTGCATCTGAAAGTAGAAACTCGCCCGATTACAACGGTATGTGTAGTTTTCCCCGAGGCCGTTCCAGTTATTCGTTTCGAGCATCAGAACTGCGAAAATTTCGAGTTTCTCTAGCGTTTCTTACATCCAAACTGCCATATCTCGCGAACGGATTGACCGATCCGCAAAATTTCTGTTGCATCTGAAAGTAGACACTCGCCCGATTACAACGGTATACGTACTTCTCCCCTAGGCCGTTCTAGTCATTCGTTTCGAGCATCAGAACTGCGAAAATTTTGAGTTTCTCAAGCGTTTCTTATCTCCAAACTGCCATATCTCGCGAACGGATTGATCAATCCGCAAAATTTCTGTTGCATCTGAAAGTAGAAACTCGCCCGATTACAACGGTATGCGTACTTCTCCCCTAGGCCGTTCTAGTTATTCGTTTCGAGCATCAGAACTGCGAAAATTTTGAGTTTCTCGAGCGTTTCTTACATCCAAACGGCCATATCTCGCGAACGGATTAACCAATCCGCAAAATTTCTGTTGAATTTGAAAGTAGAAACTCGCCCGATTACAACGGAATGCGCACTTTTCCCCTAGGCGGTTCTAGTCATTCGTTTCAAGCATTAGAACTGCGCAAATTATGAGTTTCTCAAGCGTTTCTTACCTCCAAACTGCCATATCTCGCGAACGGATTGATCAATCCGCAAAATTTCTGTTGCATCTGAAAGTAGAAACTCGCCCGATTACAACGGTATGCGCACTTTTCACCTAGGCGGTTCTAGTCATTTGTTTCGAGCATCAGAACTGCGAAAATTTTGAGTTTCTCAAGCGTTTCTTACTTCCAAACTGCCACATCTCGCGAACGGATTGACCAATTCGCAAAATTTCTGTTGCATCTGAAAGTAGAAACTCGCCCGATTACAACGGTATGCGTACTTCTCCCCTAGGCCGTTCTAGTCATTCGTTTCGAGCATCAGAACTGCGAAAATTTTGAGTTTCTCAAGCGTTTCTTATCTCCAAACTGCCATATCTCGCGAACGGATTGATCAATCCGCAAAATTTCTGTTGCATCTGAAAGTAGAAACTCGCCCAATTACAACGGTATGCGTACTTCTCCCCTAGGCCGTTCTAGTTATTCGTTTCGAGCATCAGAACTGCGAAAATTTTGAGTTTCTCGAGCGTTTCTTACATCCAAACGGCCATATCTCGCGAACGGATTGACCAATCCGCAAAATTTCTGTTGAATTTGAAAGTAGAAACTCGCCCGATTACAACGGTATGCGCACTTTTCCCCTGGGCCGTTCTAGTTATTCGTTTCGAGCATCAGAACTGCGAAAATTTCGAGTTTCTCTAGCGTTTCTTACATCCAAACTGCCATATCTCGCTAACGGATTGACCGATCCGCAAAATTTCTGTTGCATCTGAAAGTAGACACACGCCCAATTACAACGGTATGCGTACTTCTCCCCTAGGCCGTTCTAGTCATTCGTTACGAGCATCAGAACTGCGAAAATTTTGAGTTTCTCAAGCGTTCCTTACCTCCAAACTGCCACATCTCGCGAACGGATTGACCAATCCGCAAAATTTCTGTTGCATCTGAAAGTAGAAACTCGCCCGATTACAACGGTATGTGTAGTTTTCCCCGAGGCCGTTCCAGTTATTCGTTTCGAGCATCAGAACTGCGAAAATTTCGAGTTTCTCTAGCGTTTCTTACATCCAAACTGCCATATCTCGCGAACGGGTTGACCGATCCGCAAAATTTTTGTTGCATCTGAAAGTAGACACTCGCCCTATTACAACGGTATACGTACTTCTCCCCTAGGCCGTTCTAGTCTTTCGTTTCGAGCATCAGAACTGCGAAAATTTTGAGTTTCTCAAGCGTTTCTTATCTCCAAACTGCCATATCTCGCGAACGGATTGATCAATCCGCAAAATTTCTGTTGCATCTGAAAGTAGAAACTCGCCCGATTACAACGGTATGCGTACTTCTCCCCTAGGCCGTTCTAGTTATTCGTTTCGAGCATCAGAACTGCGAAAATTTTGAGTTTCTCAAGCGTTTCTTATCTCCAAACTGCCATATCTCGCGAACGGATTGATGAATCTGCAAAATTTCTGTTGCATCTGAAAGTAGAAACTCGCCCGATTACAACGGTATGCGGAATTCTCCCCTAGGCCGTTCTAGTTAGTCGTTTCGAGCATCAGAACTGCGAAAATTTTGAGTTTCTCGAGCGTTTCTTACATCCAAACGGCCATATCTCGCGAACGGATTGACCAATCCGCAAAATTTCTGTTGAATTTGAAAGTAGAAACTCGCCCGATTACAACGGTATGCGCACTTTTCCCCTGGGCCGTTCTAGTTATTCGTTTCGAGCATCAGAACTGCGAAAATTTTGAGTTTCTAAAGCGTTTCTTATCTCCAAACTGCCATGTCTCGCGAACGGATTGACCGTTCCGCAAAATTTCTGTTGCATCTGAAAGTAGACACTCGCCCGATTACAACGGTATACGTACTTCTCCCCTAGGCCGTTCTAGTCATTCGTTTCGAGCATCAGAACTGCGAAAATTTTGAGTTTCTCAAGCGTTTCTTATCTCCAAACTGCCATATCTCGCGAACGGATTGATCAATCCGCAAAATTTCTGTTGCATCTGAAAGTAGAAACTCGCCCAATTACAACGGTATGCGTACTTCTCCCCTAGGCCGTTCTAGTTATTCGTTTCGAGCATCAGAACTGCGAAAATTTTGAGTTTCTCGAGCGTTTCTTACATCCAAACGGCCATATCTCGCGAACGGATTGACCAATCCGCAAAATTTCTGTTGAATTTGAAAGTAGAAACTCGCCCGATTACAACGGTATGCGCACTTTTCCCCTGGGCCGTTCTAGTTATTCGTTTCGAGCATCAGAACTGCGAAAATTTCGAGTTTCTCTAGCGTTTCTTACATCCAAACTGCCATATCTCGCGAACGGATTGACCGATCCGCAAAATTTCTGTTGCATCTGAAAGTAGACACACGCCCAATTACAACGGTATGCGTACTTCTCCCCTAGGCCGTTCTAGTCATTCGTTACGAGCATCAGAACTGCGAAAATTTTGAGTTTCTCAAGCGTTCCTTACCTCCAAACTGCCACATCTCGCGAACGGATTGACCAATCCGCAAAATTTCTGTTGCATCTGAAAGTAGAAACTCGCCCGATTACAACGGTATGTGTAGTTTTCCCCGAGGCCGTTCCAGTTATTCGTTTCGAGCATCAGAACTGCGAAAATTTCGAGTTTCTCAAGCGTTTCTTATCTCCAAACTGCCATATCTCGCGAACGGATTGATCAATCCGCAAAATTTCTGTTGCATCTGAAAGTAGAAACTCGCCCGATTACAACGGTATGCGTACTTCTCCCCTAGGCCGTTCTAGTTATTCGTTTCGAGCATCAGAACTGCGAAAATTTTGAGTTTCTCAAGCGTTTCTTATCTCCAAACTGCCATATCTCGCGAACGGATTGATGAATCCGCAAAATTTCTGTTGCATCTGAAAGTAGAAACTCGCCCGATTACAACGGTATGCGGAATTCTCCCCTAGGCCGTTCTAGTTAGTCGTTTCGAGCATCAGAACTGCGAAAATTTTGAGTTTCTCGAGCGTTTCTTACATCCAAACGGCCATATCTCGCGAAGGGATTGACCAATCCGCAAAATTTCTGTTGAATTTGAAAGTAGAAACTCGCCCGATTACAACGGTATGCGCACTTTTCCCCTGGGCCGTTCTAGTTATTCGTTTCGAGCATCAGAACTGCGAAAATTTTGAGTTTCTAAAGCGTTTCTTATCTCCAAACTGCCATGTCTCGCGAACGGATTGACCGTTCCTCAAAATTTCTGTTGCATCTGAAAGTAGACACTCGCCCGATTACAACGGTATACGTACTTCTCCCCTAGGCCGTTCTAGTCATTCGTTTCGAGCATCAGAACTGCGAAAATTTTGAGTTTCTCAAGCGTTCCTTACCTCCAAACTGCCACATCTCGCGAACGGATTGACCAATCCGCAAAATTTCTGTTGCATCTGAAAGTAGAAACTCGCCCGATTACAACGGTATGTGTAGTTTTCCCCGAGGCCGTTCCAGTTATTCGTTTCGAGCATCAGAACTGCGAAAATTTCGAGTTTCTCTAGCGTTTCTTACATCCAAACTGCCATATCTCGCGAACGGATTGACCGATCCGCAAAATTTCTGTTGCATCTGAAAGTAGACACTCGCCCGATTACAACGGTATACGTACTTCTCCCCTAGGCCGTTCTAGTCATTCGTTTCGAGCATCAGAACTGCGAAAATTTTGAGTTTCTCAAGCGTTTCTTATCTCCAAACTGCCATATCTCGCGAACGGATTGATCAATCCGCAAAATTTCTGTTGCATCTGAAAGTAGAAACTCGCCCGATTACAACGGTATGCGTACTTCTCCCCTAGGCCGTTCTAGTTATTCGTTTCGAGCATCAGAACTGCGAAAATTTTGAGTTTCTCGAGCGTTTCTTACATCCAAACGGCCATATCTCGCGAACGGATTAACCAATCCGCAAAATTTCTGTTGAATTTGAAAGTAGAAACTCGCCCGATTACAACGGAATGCGCACTTTTCCCCTAGGCGGTTCTAGTCATTCGTTTCAAGCATTAGAACTGCGCAAATTATGAGTTTCTCAAGCGTTTCTTACCTCCAAACTGCCATATCTCGCGAACGGATTGATCAATCCGCAAAATTTCTGTTGCATCTGAAAGTAGAAACTCGCCCGATTACAACGGTATGCGCACTTTTCACCTAGGCGGTTCTAGTCATTCGTTTCGAGTATCAGAACTGCGAAAATTTTGAGTTTCTCAAGCGTTTCTTACTTCCAAACTGCCACATCTCGCGAACGGATTGACCAATTCGCAAAATTTCTGTTGCATCTGAAAGTAGAAACTCGCCCGATTACAACGGTATGCGTACTTCTCCCCTAGGCCGTTCTAGTTATTCGTTTCGAGCATCAGAACTGCGAAAATTTTGAGTTTCTCGAGCGTTTCTTACGTCCAAACGGCCATATCTCGCGAACGGATTGACCAATCCGCAAAATTTCTGTTGAATTTGAAAGTAGAAACTCGCCCGATTACAACGGTATGCGCACTTTTCCCCTGGGCCGTTCTAGTTATTCGTTTCGAGCATCAGAACTGCGAAAATTTCGAGTTTCTCTAGCGTTTCTTACATCCAAACTGCCATATCTCGCGAACGGATTGACCGATCCGCAAAATTTCTGTTGCATCTGAAAGTAGACACTCGCCCAATTACAACGGTATGCGTACTTCTCCCCTAGGCCGTTCTAGTCATTCGTTACGAGCATCAGAACTGCGAAAATTTTGAGTTTCTCAAGCGTTCCTTACCTCCAAACTGCCACACCTCGCGAACGGATTGACCAATCCGCAAAATTTCTGTTGCATCTGAAAGTAGAAACTCGCCCGATTACAACGGTATGTGTAGTTTTCCCCAAGGCTGTTCCAGTTATTCGTTTCGAGCATCAGAACTGCGAAAATTTCGAGTTTCTCTAGCGTTTCTTACATCCAAACTGCCATATCTCGCGAACGGATTGACCGATCCGCAAAATTTCTGTTGCATCTGAAAGTAGACACTCGCCCGATTACAACGGTATACGTACTTCTCCCCTAGGCCGTTCTAGTCATTCGTTTCGAGCATCAGAACTGCGAAAATTTTGAGTTTCTCAAGCGTTTCTTATCTCCAAACTGCCATATCTCGCGAACGGATTGATCAATCCGCAAAATTTCTGTTGCATCTGAAAGTAGAAACTCGCCCGATTACAACGGTATGCGTACTTCTCCCCTAGGCCGTTCTAGTTATTCGTTTCGAGCATCAGAACTGCGAAAATTTTGAGTTTCTCGAGCGTTTCTTACATCCAAACGGCCATATCTCGCGAACGGATTGACCAATCCGCAAAATTTCTGTTGAATTTGAAAGTAGAAACTCGCCCGATTACAACGGTATGCGCACTTTTCCCCTGGGCCGTTCTAGTTATTCGTTTCGAGCATCAGAACTGCGAAAATTTCGAGTTTCTCTAGCGTTTCTTACATCCAAACTGCCATATCTCGCGAACGGATTGACCGATCCGCAAAATTTCTGTTGCATCTGAAAGTAGACACACGCCCAATTACAACGGTATGCGAACTTCTCCCCTAGGCCGTTCTAGTCATTCGTTACGAGCATCAGAACTGCGAAAATTTTGAGTTTCTCAAGCGTTCCTTACCTCCAAACTGCCACATCTCGCGAACGGATTGACCAATCCGCAAAATTTCTGTTGCATCTGAAAGTAGAAACTCGCCCGATTACAACGGTATGTGTAGTTTTCCCCGAGGCCGTTCCAGTTATTCGTTTCGAGCATCAGAACTGCGAAAATTTCGAGTTTCTCTAGCGTTTCTTACATCCAAACTGCCATATCTCGCGAACGGATTGACCGATCCGCAAAATTTCTGTTGCATCTGAAAGTAGACACTCGCCCGATTACAACGGTATACGTACTTCTCCCCTAGGCCGTTCTAGTCATTCGTTTCGAGCATCAGAACTGCGAAAATTTTGAGTTTCTCAAGCGTTTCTTATCTCCAAACTGCCATACCTCGCGAACGGATTGATCAATCCGCAAAATTTCTGTTGCATCTGAAAGTAGAAACTCGCCCGATTACAACGGTATGCGTACTTCTCCCCTAGGCCGTTCTAGTTATTCGTTTCGAGCATCAGAACTGCGAAAATTTTGAGTTTCTCAAGCGTTTCTTATCTCCAAACTGCCATATCTCGCGAACGGATTGATCAATCCGCAAAATTTCTGTTGCATCTGAAAGTAGAAACTCGCCCGATTACAACGGTATGCGTACTTCTCCCCTAGGCCGTTCTAGTTATTCGTTTCGAGCATCAGAACTGCGAAAATTTCGAGTTTCTCTAGCGTTTCTTACATCCAAACTGCCATATCTCGCGAACGGATTGACCGATCCGCAAAATTTCTGTTGCATCTGAAAGTAGACACTCGCCCAATTACAACGGTATGCGTACTTCTCCCCTAGGCCGTTCTAGTCATTCGTTACGAGCATCAGAACTGCGAAAATTTTGAGTTTCTCAAGCGTTCCTTACCTCCAAACTGCCACACCTCGCGAACGGATTGACCAATCCGCAAAATTTCTGTTGCATCTGAAAGTAGAAACTCGCCCGATTACAACGGTATGTGTAGTTTTCCCCAAGGCTGTTCCAGTTATTCGTTTCGAGCATCAGAACTGCGAAAATTTCGAGTTTCTCTAGCGTTTCTTACATCCAAACTGCCATATCTCGCGAACGGATTGACCGATCCGCAAAATTTCTGTTGCATCTGAAAGTAGACACTCGCCCGATTACAACGGTATACGTACTCCTCCCCTAGGCCGTTCTAGTCATTCGTTTCGAGCATCAGAACTGCGAAAATTTTGAGTTTCTCAAGCGTTTCTTATCTCCAAACTGCCATATCTCGCGAACGGATTGATCAATCCGCAAAATTTCTGTTGCATCTGAAAGTAGAAACTCGCCCGATTACAACGGTATGCGTACTTCTCCCCTAGGCCGTTCTAGTTATTCGTTTCGAGCATCAGAACTGCGAAAATTTTGAGTTTCTCGAGCGTTTCTTACATCCAAACGGCCATATCTCGCGAACGGATTGACCAATCCGCAAAATTTCTGTTGAATTTGAAAGTAGAAACTCGCCCGATTACAACGGTATGCGCACTTTTCCCCTGGGCCGTTCTAGTTATTCGTTTCGAGCATCAGAACTGCGAAAATTTCGAGTTTCTCTAGCGTTTCTTACATCCAAACTGCCATATCTCGCGAACGGATTGACCGATCCGCAAAATTTCTGTTGCATCTGAAAGTAGACACACGCCCAATTACAACGGTATGCGAACTTCTCCCCTAGGCCGTTCTAGTCATTCGTTACGAGCATCAGAACTGCGAAAATTTTGAGTTTCTCAAGCGTTCCTTACCTCCAAACTGCCACATCTCGCGAACGGATTGACCAATCCGCAAAATTTCTGTTGCATCTGAAAGTAGAAACTCGCCCGATTACAACGGTATGTGTAGTTTTCCCCGAGGCCGTTCCAGTTATTCGTTTCGAGCATCAGAACTGCGAAAATTTCGAGTTTCTCTAGCGTTTCTTACATCCAAACTGCCATATCTCGCGAACGGATTGACCGATCCGCAAAATTTCTGTTGCATCTGAAAGTAGACACTCGCCCGATTACAACGGTATACGTACTTCTCCCCTAGGCCGTTCTAGTCATTCGTTTCGAGCATCAGAACTGCGAAAATTTTGAGTTTCTCAAGCGTTTCTTATCTCCAAACTGCCATACCTCGCGAACGGATTGATCAATCCGCAAAATTTCTGTTGCATCTGAAAGTAGAAACTCGCCCGATTACAACGGTATGCGTACTTCTCCCCTAGGCCGTTCTAGTTATTCGTTTCGAGCATCAGAACTGCGAAAATTTTGAGTTTCTCGAGCGTTTCTTACATCCAAACGGCCATATCTCGCGAACGGATTGACCAATCCGCAAAATTTCTGTTGCATCTGAAAGTAGAAACTCGCCCGATTACAACGGTATGCGCACTTTTCGCCTAGGCGGTTCTAGTCATTCGTTTCGAGCATCAGAACTGCGAAAATTTTGAGTTTCTCAAGCGTTTCTTACCTCCAAACTGCCACATCTCGCGAACGGATTGACCAATTCGCAAAATTTCTGTTGCATCTGAAAGTAGAAACTCGCCCGATTACAACGGTATGCGTACTTCTCCCCTAGGCCGTTCTAGTTATTCGTTTCGAGCATCAGAACTGCGAAAATTTTGAGTTTCTCGAGCGTTTCTTACGTCCAAGCGGCCATATCTCGCGAACGGATTGACCAATCCGCAAAATTTCTGTTGAATTTGAAAGTAGAAACTCGCCCGATTACAACGGTATGCGCACTTTTCCCCTGGGCCGTTCTAGTTATTCGTTTCGAGCATCAGAACTGCGAAAATTTCGAGTTTCTCTAGCGTTTCTTACATCCAAACTGCCATATCTCGCGAACGGATTGACCGATCCGCAAAACTTCTGTTGCATCTGAAAGTAGACACTCGCCCAATTACAACGGTATGCGTACTTCTCCCCTAGGCCGTTCTAGTCATTCGTTACGAGCATCAGAACTGCGAAAATTTTGAGTTTCTCAAGCGTTCCTTACCTCCAAACTGCCACATCTCGCGAACGGATTGACCAATCCGCAAAATTTCTGTTGCATCTGAAAGTAGAAACTCGCCCGATTACAACGGTATGTGTAGTTTTCCCCAAGGCTGTTCCAGTTATTCGTTTCGAGCATCAGAACTGCGAAAATTTCGTGTTTCTCTAGCGTTTCTTACATCCAAACTGCCATATCTCGCGAACGGATTGACCGATCCGCAAAATTTCTGTTGCATCTGAAAGTAGACACTCGCCCGATTACAACGGTATACGTACTTCTCCCCTAGGCCGTTCTAGTCATTCGTTTCGAGCATCAGAACTGCGAAAATTTTGAGTTTCTCAAGCGTTTCTTATCTCCAAACTGCCATATCTCGCGAACGGATTGATCAATCCGCAAAATTTCTGTTGCATCTGAAAGTAGAAACTCGCCCGATTACAACGGTATGCGTACTTCTCCCCTAGGCCGTTCTAGTTATTCGTTTCGAGCATCAGAACTGCGAAAATTTCGAGTTTCTCTAGCGTTTCTTACATCCAAACTGCCATATCTCGCGAACGGATTGACCGATCCGCAAAATTTCTGTTGCATCTGAAAGTAGACACACGCCCAATTACAACGGTATGCGTACTTCTCCCCTAGGCCGTTCTAGTCATTCGTTACGAGCATCAGAACTGCGAAAATTTTGAGTTTCTCAAGCGTTCCTTACCTCCAAACTGCCATATCTCGCGAACGGATTGACCGATCCGCAAAATTTCTGTTGCATCTGAAAGTAGACACTCGCCCGATTACAACGGTATACGTACTTCTCCCCTAGGCCGTTCTAGTTAGTCGTTTCGAGCATCAGAACTGCGAAAATTTTGAGTTTCTCGAGCGTTTCTTACATCCAAACGGCCATATCTCGCGAACGGATTGACCAATCCGCAAAATTTCTGTTGAATTTGAAAGTAGAAACACGCCCGATTACAACGGTATGCGCACTTTTCCCCTGGGCCGTTCTAGTTATTCGTTTCGAGCATCAGAACTGCGAAAATTTTGAGTTTCTAAAGCGTTTCTTATCTCCAAACTGCCATGTCTCGCGAACGGATTGATCAATCCGCAAAATTTCTGTTGCTTGTGAAAGTAGAAACTCGCCCGATTACAACGGTATGCGCACTTTTCCCCTAGGCCGTTCTAGTTATTCGTTTCAAGCATTAGAACTGCGCAAATTATGAGTTTCTCAAGCGTTTCTTTCCTCCAAACTGCCATATCTCGCGAACGGATTGATCAATCCGCAAAATTTCTGTTGCATCTGAAAGAAGAAACTCGCCCGATTACAACGGTATGCGCACTTTTCCCCTAGGCGGTTCTAGTCATTCGTTTCGAGCATCAGAACTGCGAAAATTTTGAGTTTCTCAAGCGTGTCTTACCTCCAAACTGCCACATCTCGCGAACGGATTGACCAATTCGCAAAATTTCTGTTGCATCTGAAAGTAGAAACTCGCCCGATTACAACGGTATGTGTAGTTTTCCCCAAGGCCGTTCCAGTTATTCGTTTCGAGCATCAGAACTGCGAAAATTTCGAGTTTCTCTAGCGTTTCTTACATCCAAACTGCCATATCTCGCGAACGGATTTACCGATCCGCAAAATTTCTGTTGCATCTGAAAGTAGACACTCGCCCAATTACAACGGTATGCGTACTTCTCCCCTAGGCCGTTCTAGTCATTCGTTACGAGCATCAGAACTGCGAAAATTTTGAGTTTCTCAAGCGTTCCTTACTTCCAAACTGCCACATCTCGCGAACGGATTGACCAATCCGCAAAATTTCTGTTGCATCTGAAAGTAGAAACTCGCCCGATTACAACGGTATGCGTACTTCTCCCCTAGGCCGTTCTAGTTATTCGTTTCGAGCATCAGAACTGCGAAAATTTTGAGTTTCTCGAGCGTTTCTTACATCCAAACGGCCATATCTCGCGAACGGATTGACCAATCCGCAAAATTTCTGTTGAATTTGAAAGTAGAAACTCGCCCGATTACAACGGTATGCGCACTTTTCCCCTGGGCCGTTCTAGTTATTCGTTTCGAGCATCAGAACTGCGAAAATTTCGAGTTTCTCTAGCGTTTCTTACATCCAAACTGCCATATCTCGCGAACGGATTGACCGATCCGCAAAATTTCTGTTGCATCTGAAAGTAGACACACGCCCAATTACAACGGTATGCGTACTTCTCTCCTAGGCCGTTCTAGTCATTCGTTACGAGCATCAGAACTGCGAAAATTTTGAGTTTCTCAAGCGTTCCTTACCTCCAAACTGCCACATCTCGCGAACGGATTGACCAATCCGCAAAATTTCTGTTGCATCTGAAAGTAGAAACTCGCCCGATTACAACGGTATGCGTACTTCTCCCCCAGGCCGTTCTAGTTATTCGTTTCGAGCATCAGAATTGCGAAAATTTTGAGTTTCTCGAGCGTTTCTTACATCCAAACGGCCATATCTCGCGAACGGATTGACCAATCCGCAAAATTTCTGTTGAATTTGAAAGTAGAAACTCGCCCGATTACAACGGTATGCGCACTTTTCCCCTAGGCGGTTCTAGTCATTCGTTTCAAGCATTAGACCTGCGCAAATTATGAGTTTCTCAAGCGTTTCTTACCTCCAAACTGCCATATCTCGCGAACGGATTGATCAATCCGCAAAATTTCTGTTGCATCTGAAAGTAGAAACTCGCCCGATTACAACGGTTTGCGCACTTTTCCCCTAGGCGGTTCTAGTCATTCGTTTCGAGCATCAGAACTGCGAAAATTTCGAGTTTCTCTAGCGTTTCTTACATCCAAACTGCCATATCTCGCGAACGGATTGACCGATCCGCAAAATTTCTGTTGCATCTGAAAGTAGACACTCGCCCGATTACAACGGTATACGTACTTCTCCCCTAGGCCGTTCTAGTCATTCGTTTCGAGCATCAGAACTGCGAAAATTTTGAGTTTCTCAAGCGTTTCTTATCTCCAAACTGCCATATCTCGCGAACGGATTGACCAATTCGCAAAATTTCTGTTGCATCTGAAAGTAGAGACTCGCCCGATTACAACGGTATGCGTACTTCTCCCCTAGGCCGTTCTAGTCATTCGTTACGAGCATCAGAACTGCGAAAATTTTGAGTTTCTCAAGCGTTCCTTACCTCCAAACTGCCATATCTCGCGAACGGATTGGCCGATCCGCAAAATTTCTGTTGCATCTGAAAGTAGACACTCGCCCGATTACAACGGTATACGTACTTCTCCCCTAGGCCGTTCTAGTTAGTCGTTTCGAGCATCAGAACTGCGAAAATTTTGAGTTTCTCGAGCGTTTCTTACATCCAAACGGCCATATCTCGCGAACGGATTGACCAATCCGCAAAATTTCTGTTGAATTTGAAAGTAGAAACACGCCCGATTACAACGGTATGCGCACTTTTCCCCTGGGCCGTTCTAGTTATTCGTTTCGAGCATCAGAACTGCGAAAATTTTGAGTTTCTAAAGCGTTTCTTATCTCCAAACTGCCATGTCTCGCGAACGGATTGATCAATCCGCAAAATTTCTGTTGCTTGTGAAAGTAGAAACTCGCCCGATTACAACGGTATGCGCACTTTTCCCCTAGGCCGTTCTAGTTATTCGTTTCAAGCATTAGAACTGCGCAAATTATGAGTTTCTCAAGCGTTTCTTTCCTCCAAACTGCCATATCTCGCGAACGGATTGATCAATCCGCAAAATTTCTGTTGCATCTGAAAGAAGAAACTCGCCCGATTACAACGGTATGCGCACTTTTCCCCTAGGCGGTTCTAGTCATTCGTTTCGAGCATCAGAACTGCGAAAATTTTGAGTTTCTCAAGCGTGTCTTACCTCCAAACTGCCACATCTCGCGAACGGATTGACCAATCCGCAAAATTTCTGTTGCATCTGAAAGTAGAAACTCGCCCGATTACAACGGTATGTGTAGTTTTCCCCAAGGCCGTTCCAGTTATTCGTTTCGAGCATCAGAACTGCGAAAATTTCGAGTTTCTCTAGCGTTTCTTACATCCAAACTGCCATATCTCGCGAACGGATTTACCGATCCGCAAAATTTCTGTTGCATCTGAAAGTAGACACTCGCCCAATTACAACGGTATGCGTACTTCTCCCCTAGGCCGTTCTAGTCATTCGTTACGAGCATCAGAACTGCGAAAATTTTGAGTTTCTCAAGCGTTCCTTACCTCCAAACTGCCACATCTCGCGAACGGATTGACCAATCCGCAAAATTTCTGTTGCATCTGAAAGTAGAAACTCGCCCGATTACAACGGTATGCGCACTTTTCCCCTGGGCCGTTCTAGTTATTCGTTTCGAGCATCAGAACTGCGAAAATTTCGAGTTTCTCTAGCGTTTCTTACATCCAAACTGCCATATGTCGCGAACGGATTGACCGATCCGCAAAATTTCTGTTGCATCTGAAAGTAGACACACGCCCAATTACAACGGTATGCGTACTTCTCCCCTAGGCCGTTCTAGTCATTCGTTACGAGCATCAGAACTGCGAAAATTTTGAGTTTCTCAAGCGTTCCTTACCTCCAAACTGCCACATCTCGCGAACGGATTGACCAATCCGCAAAATTTCTGTTGCATCTGAAAGTAGAAACTCGCCCGATTACAACGGTATGTGTAGTTTTCCCCGAGGCCGTTCCAGTTATTCGTTTCGAGCATCAGAACTGCGAAAATTTCGAGTTTCTCTAGCGTTTCTTACATCCAAACTGCCATATCTCGCGAACGGATTGACCGATCCGCAAAATTTCTGTTGCATCTGAAAGTAGACACTCGCCCGATTACAACGGTATACGTACTTCTCCCCTAGGCCGTTCTAGTCATTCGTTTCGAGCATCAGAACTGCGAAAATTTTGAGTTTCTCAAGCGTTTCTTATATCCAAACTGCCATATCTCGCGAACGGATTGATCAATCCGCAAAATTTCTGTTGCATCTGAAAGTAGAAACTCGCCCGATTACAACGGTATGCGTACTTCTCCCCCAGGCCGTTCTAGTTATTCGTTTCGAGCATCAGAACTGCGAAAATTTTGAGTTTCTCGAGCGTTTCTTACATCCAAACGGCCATATCTCGCGAACGGATTGACCAATCCGCAAAATTTCTGTTGAATTTGAAAGTAGAAACTCGCCCGATTACAACGGTATGCGCACTTTTCCCCTAGGCGGTTCTAGTCATTCGTTTCAAGCATTAGACCTGCGCAAATTATGAGTTTCTCAAGCGTTTCTTACCTCCAAACTGCCATATCTCGCGAACGGATTGATCAATCCGCAAAATTTCTGTTGCATCTGAAAGTAGAAACTCGCCCGATTACAACGGTTTGCGCACTTTTCCCCTAGGCGGTTCTAGTCATTCGTTTCGAGCATCAGAACTGCGAAAATTTTGAGTTTCTCAAGCGTTTCTTACCTCCAAACTGCCACATCTCGCGAACGGATTGACCAATTCGCAAAATTTCTGTTGCATCTGAAAGTAGAAACTCGCCCGATTACAACGGTATGTGTAGTTTTCCCCAAGGCTGTTCCAGTTATTCGTTTCGAGCATCAGAACTGCGAAAATTTCGAGTTTCTCTAGCGTTTCTTACATCCAAACTGCCATATCTCGCGAACGGATTGACCGATCCGCAAAATTTCTGTTGCATCTGAAAGTAGACACTCGCCCGATTACAACGGTATACGTACTTCTCCCCTAGGCCGTTCTAGTCATTCGTTTCGAGCATCAGAACTGCGAAAATTTTGAGTTTCTCAAGCGTTTCTTATCTCCAAACTGCCATATCTCGCGAACGGATTGACCAATTCGCAAAATTTCTGTTGCATCTGAAAGTAGAGACTCGCCCGATTACAACGGTATGTGTAGTTTTCCCCAAGGCCGTTCCAGTTATTCGTTTCGAGCATCAGAACTGCGAAAATTTCGAGTTTCTCTAGCGTTTCTTACATCCAAACTGCCATATCTCGCGAACGGATTGACCGATCCGCAAAATTTCTGTTGCATCTGAAAGAAGAAACTCGCCCGATTACAACGGTATGCGCACTTTTCCCCTAGGCGGTTCTAGTCATTCGTTTCGAGCATCAGAACTGCGAAAATTTTGAGTTTCTCAAGCGTGTCTTACCTCCAAACTGCCACATCTCGCGAACGGATTGACCAATCCGCAAAATTTCTGTTGCATCTGAAAGTAGAAACTCGCCCGATTACAACGGTATGTGTAGTTTTCCCCAAGGCCGTTCCAGTTATTCGTTTCGAGCATCAGAACTGCGAAAATTTCGAGTTTCTCTAGCGTTTCTTACATCCAAACTGCCATATCTCGCGAACGGATTTACCGATCCGCAAAATTTCTGTTGCATCTGAAAGTAGACACTCGCCCAATTACAACGGTATGCGTACTTCTCCCCTAGGCCGTTCTAGTCATTCGTTACGAGCATCAGAACTGCGAAAATTTTGAGTTTCTCAAGCGTTCCTTACCTCCAAACTGCCACATCTCGCGAACGGATTGACCAATCCGCAAAATTTCTGTTGCATCTGAAAGTAGAAACTCGCCCGATTACAACGGTATGCGCACTTTTCCCCTGGGCCGTTCTAGTTATTCGTTTCGAGCATCAGAACTGCGAAAATTTCGAGTTTCTCTAGCGTTTCTTACATCCAAACTGCCATATGTCGCGAACGGATTGACCGATCCGCAAAATTTCTGTTGCATCTGAAAGTAGACACACGCCCAATTACAACGGTATGCGTACTTCTCCCCTAGGCCGTTCTAGTCATTCGTTACGAGCATCAGAACTGCGAAAATTTTGAGTTTCTCAAGCGTTCCTTACCTCCAAACTGCCACATCTCGCGAACGGATTGACCAATCCGCAAAATTTCTGTTGCATCTGAAAGTAGAAACTCGCCCGATTACAACGGTATGTGTAGTTTTCCCCGAGGCCGTTCCAGTTATTCGTTTCGAGCATCAGAACTGCGAAAATTTCGAGTTTCTCTAGCGTTTCTTACATCCAAACTGCCATATCTCGCGAACGGATTGACCGATCCGCAAAATTTCTGTTGCATCTGAAAGTAGACACTCGCCCGATTACAACGGTATACGTACTTCTCCCCTAGGCCGTTCTAGTCATTCGTTTCGAGCATCAGAACTGCGAAAATTTTGAGTTTCTCAAGCGTTTCTTATATCCAAACTGCCATATCTCGCGAACGGATTGATCAATCCGCAAAATTTCTGTTGCATCTGAAAGTAGAAACTCGCCCGATTACAACGGTATGCGTACTTCTCCCCCAGGCCGTTCTAGTTATTCGTTTCGAGCATCAGAACTGCGAAAATTTTGAGTTTCTCGAGCGTTTCTTACATCCAAACGGCCATATCTCGCGAACGGATTGACCAATCCGCAAAATTTCTGTTGAATTTGAAAGTAGAAACTCGCCCGATTACAACGGTATGCGCACTTTTCCCCTAGGCGGTTCTAGTCATTCGTTTCAAGCATTAGACCTGCGCAAATTATGAGTTTCTCAAGCGTTTCTTACCTCCAAACTGCCATATCTCGCGAACGGATTGATCAATCCGCAAAATTTCTGTTGCATCTGAAAGTAGAAACTCGCCCGATTACAACGGTTTGCGCACTTTTCCCCTAGGCGGTTCTAGTCATTCGTTTCGAGCATCAGAACTGCGAAAATTTTGAGTTTCTCAAGCGTTTCTTACCTCCAAACTGCCACATCTCGCGAACGG
Organism: Ptiloglossa arizonensis; assembly: GCF_051014685.1. NCBI lineage: Eukaryota > Metazoa > Arthropoda > Insecta > Hymenoptera > Colletidae > Ptiloglossa > Ptiloglossa arizonensis. The sequence continues at coordinate 67,231 of NW_027478791.1, forward strand.
ATTGACCAATTCGCAAAATTTCTGTTGCATCTGAAAGTAGAAACTCGCCCGATTACAACGGTATGTGTAGTTTTCCCCAAGGCTGTTCCAGTTATTCGTTTCGAGCATCAGAACTGCGAAAATTTCGAGTTTCTCTAGCGTTTCTTACATCCAAACTGCCATATCTCGCGAACGGATTGACCGATCCGCAAAATTTCTGTTGCATCTGAAAGTAGACACTCGCCCGATTACAACGGTATACGTACTTCTCCCCTAGGCCGTTCTAGTCATTCGTTTCGAGCATCAGAACTGCGAAAATTTTGAGTTTCTCAAGCGTTTCTTATCTCCAAACTGCCATATCTCGCGAACGGATTGACCAATTCGCAAAATTTCTGTTGCATCTGAAAGTAGAGACTCGCCCGATTACAACGGTATGTGTAGTTTTCCCCAAGGCCGTTCCAGTTATTCGTTTCGAGCATCAGAACTGCGAAAATTTCGAGTTTCTCTAGCGTTTCTTACATCCAAACTGCCATATCTCGCGAACGGATTGACCGATCCGCAAAATTTCTGTTGTATCTGAAAGTAGACACTCGCCCAATTACAACGGTATGCGTACTTCTCCCCTAGGCCGTTCTAGTCATTCGTTACGAGCATCAGAACTGCGAAAATTTTGAGTTTCTCAAGCGTTCCTTACCTCCAAACTGCCACATCTCGCGAACGGATTGACCAATCCGCAAAATTTCTGTTGCATCTGAAAGTAGAAACTCGCCCGATTACAACGGTATGTGTAGTTTTCCCCAAGGCTGTTCCAGTTATTCGTTTCGAGCATCAGATCTGCGAAAATTTCGAGTTTCTCTAGCGTTTCTTACATCCAAACTGCCATATCTCGCGAACGGATTGACCGATCCGCAAAATTTCTGTTGCATCTGAAAGTAGACACTCGCCCGACTACAACGGTATACGTACTTCTCCCCTAGGCCGTTCTAGTCATTCGTTTCGAGCATCAGAACTGCGAAAATTTTGAGTTTCTCAAGCGTTTCTTATCTCCAAACTGCCATATCTCGCGAACGGATTGATGAATCCGCAAAATTTCTGTTGCATCTGAAAGTAGAAACTCGCCGATTACAACGGTATGCGTACTTCTCCCCTAGGCCGTTCTAGTTAGTCGTTTCGAGCATCAGAACTGCGAAAATTTTGAGTTTCTCGAGCGTTTCTTACATCCAAACGGCCATATCTCGCGAACGGATTGACCAATCCGCAAAATTTCTGTTGAATTTGAAAGTAGAAACTCGCCCGATTACAACGGTATGCGCACTTTTCCCCTGGGCCGTTCTAGTTATTCTTTTCGAGCATCAGAACTGCGAAAATTTCGAGTTTCTCTAGCGTTTCTTACATCCAAACTGCCATATCTCGCGAACGGATAGACCGATCCGCAAAATTTCTGTTGCATCTGAAAGTAGAAACTCGCCCGATTACAACGGTATGTGTAGTTTTCTCCAAGGCCGTTCCAGTTATTCGTTTCGGGCATCAGAACTGCGAAAATTTTGAGTTTCTCAAGCGTTTCTTACATCCAAACGGCCATATCTCGTGAACGGATTGACCAATCCGCAAAATTTCTGTTGCATCTGAAAGTAGAAACTCGCCCGATTACAACGGTATGTGTAGTTTTCTCCAAGGCCGTTCCAGTTATTCGTTTCGGGCATCAGAACTGCGAAAATTTTGAGTTTCTCTAGCGTTTCTTACATCCAAACTGCCATATCTCGCGAACGGATTGACCGATCCGCAAAATTTCTGTTGCATCTGAAAGTAGAAACTCGCCCGATTACAACGGCATACGTACTTCTCCCCTAGGCCGTTCTAGTCATTCGTTACGAGCATCAGAACTGCGAAAATTTTGAGTTTCTCAAGCGTTCCTTACCTCCAAACTGCCACATCTCGCGAACGGATTGACCAATCCGCAAAATTTCTGTTGCATCTGAAAGTTGAACCTCGCCCGATTACAACGGTATGTGTAATTTCCCCAAGGCCGTTCCAGTTATTCGTTTCGAGCATCAGAACTGCGAAAATTTCGAGTTTCTCTAGCGTTTCTTACATCCAAACTGCCATATCTCGCGAACGGATTGACCGATCCGCAAAATTTCTGTTGCATCTGAAAGTAGACACTCGCCCGACTACAACGGTATACGTACTTCTCCCCTAGGCCGTTCTAGTCATTCGTTTCGAGCATCAGAACTGCGAAAATTTTGAGTTTCTCAAGGGTTTCTTATCTCCAAACTGCCATATCTCGCTAACGGATTGATGAATCCGCAAAATTTCTGTTGCATCTGAAAGTAGAAACTCGCCGATTACAACGGTATGCGTACTTCTCCCCTAGGCCGTTCTAGTTGGTCGTTTCGAGCATCAGAACTGCGAAAATTTTGAGTTTCTCGAGCGTTTCTTACATTCAAACGGCCATATCTCGCGAACGGATTGACCAATCCGCAAAATTTCTGTTGAATTTGAAAGTAGAAACTCGCCCGATTACAACGGTATGCGCACTTTTCCCCTGGGCCGTTCTAGTTATTCTTTTCGAGCATCAGAACTGCGAAAATTTCGAGTTTCTCTAGCGTTTCTTACATCCAAACTGCCATATCTCGCAAACGGATTGACCGATCCGCAAAATTTCTGTTGCATCTGAAAGTAGACACTAGCCCAATTACAACGGTATGCGTACTTCTCCCCTAGGCCGTTCTAGTCATTCGTTAGGAGCATCAGAACTGCGAAAATTTTGAATTTCTCAAGCGTTCCTTACCTCCAAACTGCCACATCTCGCGAACGGATTGACCAATCCGCAAAATTTCTGTTGCATCTGAAAGTTGAAACTCGCCCGATTACAACGGTATGTGTAGTTTTCCCCAAGGCCGTTCCAGTTATTCGTTTCGAGCATCAGAACTGCGAAAATTTCGAGTTTCTCTAGCGTTTCTTACATCCAAACTGCCATATCTCGCGAACGGATTGACCGATCCGCAAAATTTCTGTTGCATCTGAAAGTAGACACTCGCCCGAATACAACGGTATGCGTACTTCTCCCCTAGGCCGTTCTAGTCATTCGTTACGAGCATCAGAACTGCGAAAATTTTGAGTTTCTCAAGCGTTCCTTACCTCCAAACTGCCACATCTCGCGAACGGATTGACCAATCCGCAGAATTTCTGTTGCATCTGAAAGTAGAAACTCGCCCGATTACAACGGTACGCGTACTTCTCCCCTAGGCCGTTCTAGTTATTCGTTTCGAGCATCAGAACTACGAAAATTTTGAGTTTCTCGAGCGTTTCTTACATCCAAACGGCCATATCTCGCGAACGGATTGACCAATCCGCAAAATTTCTGTTGAATTTGAAAGTAGAAACTCGCCCGATTACAACGGTATGCGCACTTTTCCCCTGGGCCGTTCTAGTTATTCGTTTCGAGCATCAGAACTGCGAAAATTTCGAGTTTCTCTAGCGTTTCTTACATCCAAACTGCCATATCTCGCGAACGGATTGATCAATCCGCAAAATTTCTGTTGCATCTGAAAGAAGAAACTCGCCCGATTACAACGGTATGCGCACTTTTCCCCTAGGCGGTTCTAGTCATTCGTTTCGAGCATCAGAACTGCGTACATTTTGAGTTTCTCAAGCGTGTCTTACCTCCAAACTGCCACATCTCGCGAACGGATTGACCAATTCGCAAAATTTCTGTTGCATCTGAAAGTAGAAACTCGCCCGATTACAACGGTATGTGTAGTTTTCCCCAAGGCCGTTCCAGTTAATCGTTTCGAGCATCAGAACTGCGAAAATTTCGAGTTTCTCTAGCGTTTCTTACATCCAAACTGCCATATCTCGCGAACGGATTGACCGATCCGCAAAATTTCTGTTGCATCTGAAAGTAGACACTCGCCCGATTACAACGGTATACGTACTTCTCCCCTAGGCCGTTCTAGTCATTCGTTTCGAGCATCAGAACTGCGAAAATTTTGAGTTTCTCAAGCGTTTCTTATCTCCAAACTGCCATATCTCGCGAACGGATTGACCAATTCGCAAAATTTCTGTTGCATCTGAAAGTAGAGACTCGCCCGATTACAACGGTATGTGTAGTTTTCCCCAAGGCCGTTCCAGTTATTCGTTTCGAGCATCAGAACTGCGAAAATTTCGAGTTTCTCTAGCGTTTCTTACATCCAAACTGCCATATCTCGCGAACGGATTGACCGATCCGCAAAATTTCTGTTGTATCTGAAAGTAGACACTCGCCCAATTACAACGGTATGCGTACTTCTCCCCTAGGCCGTTCTAGTCATTCGTTACGAGCATCAGAACTGCGAAAATTTTGAGTTTCTCAAGCGTTCCTTACCTCCAAACTGCCACATCTCGCGAACGGATTGACCAATCCGCAAAATTTCTGTTGCATCTGAAAGTAGAAACTCGCCCGATTACAACGGTATGTGTAGTTTTCCCCAAGGCTGTTCCAGTTATTCGTTTCGAGCATCAGATCTGCGAAAATTTCGAGTTTCTCTAGCGTTTCTTACATCCAAACTGCCATATCTCGCGAACGGATTGACCGATCCGCAAAATTTCTGTTGCATCTGAAAGTAGACACTCGCCCGACTACAACGGTATACGTACTTCTCCCCTAGGCCGTTCTAGTCATTCGTTTCGAGCATCAGAACTGCGAAAATTTTGAGTTTCTCAAGCGTTTCTTATCTCCAAACTGCCATATCTCGCGAACGGATTGATGAATCCGCAAAATTTCTGTTGCATCTGAAAGTAGAAACTCGCCGATTACAACGGTATGCGTACTTCTCCCCTAGGCCGTTCTAGTTAGTCGTTTCGAGCATCAGAACTGCGAAAATTTTGAGTTTCTCGAGCGTTTCTTACATCCAAACGGCCATATCTCGCGAACGGATTGACCAATCCGCAAAATTTCTGTTGAATTTGAAAGTAGAAACTCGCCCGATTACAACGGTATGCGCACTTTTCCCCTGGGCCGTTCTAGTTATTCTTTTCGAGCATCAGAACTGCGAAAATTTCGAGTTTCTCTAGCGTTTCTTACATCCAAACTGCCATATCTCGCAAACGGATTGACCGATCCGCAAAATTTCTGTTGCATCTGAAAGTAGACACTAGCCCAATTACAACGGTATGCGTACTTCTCCCCTAGGCCGTTCTAGTCATTCGTTAGGAGCATCAGAACTGCGAAAATTTTGAATTTCTCAAGCGTTCCTTACCTCCAAACTGCCACATCTCGCGAACGGATTGACCAATCCGCAAAATTTCTGTTGCATCTGAAAGTTGAAACTCGCCCGATTACAACGGTATGTGTAGTTTTCCCCAAGGCCGTTCCAGTTATTCGTTTCGAGCATCAGAACTGCGAAAATTTCGAGTTTCTCTAGCGTTTCTTACATCCAAACTGCCATATCTCGCGAACGGATTGACCGATCCGCAAAATTTCTGTTGCATCTGAAAGTAGACACTCGCCCGAATACAACGGTATGCGTACTTCTCCCCTAGGCCGTTCTAGTCATTCGTTACGAGCATCAGAACTGCGAAAATTTTGAGTTTCTCAAGCGTTCCTTACCTCCAAACTGCCACATCTCGCGAACGGATTGACCAATCCGCAGAATTTCTGTTGCATCTGAAAGTAGAAACTCGCCCGATTACAACGGTACGCGTACTTCTCCCCTAGGCCGTTCTAGTTATTCGTTTCGAGCATCAGAACTACGAAAATTTTGAGTTTCTCGAGCGTTTCTTACATCCAAACGGCCATATCTCGCGAACGGATTGACCAATCCGCAAAATTTCTGTTGAATTTGAAAGTAGAAACTCGCCCGATTACAACGGTATGCGCACTTTTCCCCTGGGCCGTTCTAGTTATTCGTTTCGAGCATCAGAACTGCGAAAATTTCGAGTTTCTCTAGCGTTTCTTACATCCAAACTGCCATATCTCGCGAACGGATTGATCAATCCGCAAAATTTCTGTTGCATCTGAAAGAAGAAACTCGCCCGATTACAACGGTATGCGCACTTTTCCCCTAGGCGGTTCTAGTCATTCGTTTCGAGCATCAGAACTGCGTACATTTTGAGTTTCTCAAGCGTGTCTTACCTCCAAACTGCCACATCTCGCGAACGGATTGACCAATTCGCAAAATTTCTGTTGCATCTGAAAGTAGAAACTCGCCCGATTACAACGGTATGTGTAGTTTTCCCCAAGGCCGTTCCAGTTAATCGTTTCGAGCATCAGAACTGCGAAAATTTCGAGTTTCTCTAGCGTTTCTTACATCCAAACTGCCATATCTCGCGAACGGATTGACCGATCCGCAAAATTTCTGTTGCATCTGAAAGTAGACACTCGCCCGATTACAACGGTATACGTACTTCTCCCCTAGGCCGTTCTAGTCATTCGTTTCGAGCATCAGAACTGCGAAAATTTTGAGTTTCTCAAGCGTTTCTTATCTCCAAACTGCCATATCTCGCGAACGGATTGATCAATCCGCAAAATTTCTGTTGCATCTGAAAGTAGAAACTCGCCCAATTACAACGGTATGCGTACTTCTCCCCTAGGCCGTTCTAGTTATTCGTTTCGAGCATCAGAACTGCGAAAATTTTGAGTTTCTCGAGCGTTTCTTACATCCAAACTGCCATATCTCGCTAACGGATTGACCGATCCGCAAAATTTCTGTTGAATTTGAAAGTAGAAACTCGCCCGATTACAACGGTATGCGCACTTTTCCCCTGGGCCGTTCTAGTTATTCTTTTCGAGCATCAGAACTGCGAAAATTTCGAGTTTCTCTAGCGTTTCTTACATCCAAACTGCCATATCTCGCAAACGGATTGACCGATCCGCAAAATTTCTGTTGCATCTGAAAGTAGACACTAGCCCAATTACAACGGTATGCGTACTTCTCCCCTAGGCCGTTCTAGTCATTCGTTAGGAGCATCAGAACTGCGAAAATTTTGAATTTCTCAAGCGTTCCTTACCTCCAAACTGCCACATCTCGCGAACGGATTGACCAATCCGCAAAATTTCTGTTGCATCTGAAAGTTGAAACTCGCCCGATTACAACGGTATGTGTAGTTTTCCCCAAGGCCGTTCCAGTTATTCGTTTCGAGCATCAGAACTGCGAAAATTTCGAGTTTCTCTAGCGTTTCTTACATCCAAACTGCCATATCTCGCGAACGGATTGACCGATCCGCAAAATTTCTGTTGCATCTGAAAGTAGACACTCGCCCGAATACAACGGTATGCGTACTTCTCCCCTAGGCCGTTCTAGTCATTCGTTACGAGCATCAGAACTGCGAAAATTTTGAGTTTCTCAAGCGTTCCTTACCTCCAAACTGCCACATCTCGCGAACGGATTGACCAATCCGCAGAATTTCTGTTGCATCTGAAAGTAGAAACTCGCCCGATTACAACGGTACGCGTACTTCTCCCCTAGGCCGTTCTAGTTATTCGTTTCGAGCATCAGAACTACGAAAATTTTGAGTTTCTCGAGCGTTTCTTACATCCAAACGGCCATATCTCGCGAACGGATTGACCAATCCGCAAAATTTCTGTTGAATTTGAAAGTAGAAACTCGCCCGATTACAACGGTATGCGCACTTTTCCCCTGGGCCGTTCTAGTTATTCGTTTCGAGCATCAGAACTGCGAAAATTTCGAGTTTCTCTAGCGTTTCTTACATCCAAACTGCCATATCTCGCGAACGGATTGATCAATCCGCAAAATTTCTGTTGCATCTGAAAGAAGAAACTCGCCCGATTACAACGGTATGCGCACTTTTCCCCTAGGCGGTTCTAGTCATTCGTTTCGAGCATCAGAACTGCGTACATTTTGAGTTTCTCAAGCGTGTCTTACCTCCAAACTGCCACATCTCGCGAACGGATTGACCAATTCGCAAAATTTCTGTTGCATCTGAAAGTAGAAACTCGCCCGATTACAACGGTATGTGTAGTTTTCCCCAAGGCCGTTCCAGTTAATCGTTTCGAGCATCAGAACTGCGAAAATTTTGAGTTTCTCGAGCGTTTCTTACATCCAAACGGCCATATCTCGCGAACGGATTGACCAATCCGCAAAATTTCTGTTGAATTTGAAAGTAGAAACTCGCCCGATTACAACGGTATGCGCACTTTTCCCCTGGGCCGTTCTAGTTATTCGTTTCGAGCATCAGAACTGCGAAAATTTCGAGTTTCTCTAGCGTTTCTTACATCCAAACTGCCATATCTCGCTAACGGATTGACCGATCCGCAAAATTTCTGTTGCATCTGAAAGTAGACACACGCCCAATTACAACGGTATGCGTACTTCTCCCCTAGGCCGTTCTAGTCATTCGTTACGAGCATCAGAACTGCGAAAATTTTGAGTTTCTCAAGCGTTCCTTACCTCCAAACTGCCACATATCGCGAACGGATTGACCAATCCGCAAAATTTCTGTTGCATCTGAAAGTAGAAACTCGCCCGATTACAACGGTATGTGTAGTTTTCCCCGAGGCCGTTCCAGTTATTCGTTTCGAGCATCAGAACTGCGAAAATTTCGAGTTTCTCTAGCGTTTCTTACATCCAAACTGCCATATCTCGCGAACGGATTGACCGATCCGCAAAATTTTTGTTGCATCTGAAAGTAGACACTCGCCCTATTACAACGGTATACGTACTTCTCCCCTAGGCCGTTCTAGTCTTTCGTTTCGAGCATCAGAACTGCGAAAATTTTGAGTTTCTCAAGCGTTTCTTATCTCCAAACTGCCATATCTCGCGAACGGATTGATCAATCCGCAAAATTTCTGTTGCATCTGAAAGTAGAAACTCGCCCGATTACAACGGTATGCGTACTTCTCCCCTAGGCCGTTCTAGTTATTCGTTTCGAGCATCAGAACTGCGAAAATTTTGAGTTTCTCAAGCGTTTCTTATCTCCAAACTGCCATATCTCGCGAACGGATTGATGAATCTGCAAAATTTCTGTTGCATCTGAAAGTAGAAACTCGCCCGATTACAACGGTATGCGGAATTCTCCCCTAGGCCGTTCTAGTTAGACGTTTCGAGCATCAGAACTGCGAAAATTTTGAGTTTCTCGAGCGTTTCTTACATCCAAACGGCCATATCTCGCGAACGGATTGACCAATCCGCAAAATTTCTGTTGAGTTTGAAAGTAGAAACTCGCCCGATTACAACGGTATGCGCACTTTTCCCCTGGGCCGTTCTAGTTATTCGTTTCGAGCATCAGAACTGCGAAAATTTTGAGTTTCTAAAGCGTTTCTTATCTCCAAACTGCCATGTCTCGCGAACGGATTGACCGTTCCGCAAAATTTCTGTTGCATCTGAAAGTAGACACTCGCCCGATTACAACGGTATACGTACTTCTCCCCTAGGCCGTTCTAGTCATTCGTTTCGAGCATCAGAACTGCGAAAATTTTGAGTTTCTCAAGCGTTTCTTATCTCCAAACTGCCATATCTCGCGAACGGATTGATCAATCCGCAAAATTTCTGTTGCATCTGAAAGTAGAAACTCGCCCAATTACAACGGTATGCGTACTTCTCCCTAGGCCGTTCTAGTTATTCGTTTCGAGCATCAGAACTGCGAAAATTTTGAGTTTCTCGAGCGTTTCTTACATCCAAACGGCCATATCTCGCGAACGGATTGACCAATCCGCAAAATTTCTGTTGAATTTGAAAGTAGAAACTCGCCCGATTACAACGGTATGCGCACTTTTCCCCTGGGCCGTTCTAGTTATTCGTTTCGAGCATCAGAACTGCGAAAATTTCGAGTTTCTCTAGCGTTTCTTACATCCAAACTGCCATATCTCGCGAACGGATTGACCGATCCGCAAAATTTCTGTTGCATCTGAAAGTAGACACACGCCCAATTACAACGGTATGCGTACTTCACCCTAGGCCGTTCTAGTCATTCGTTACGAGCATCAGAACTGCGAAAATTTTGAGTTTCTCAAGCGTTCCTTACCTCCAAACTGCCACATCTCGCGAACGGATTGACCAATCCGCAAAATTTCTGTTGCATCTGAAAGTAGAAACTCGCCCGATTACAACGGTATGTGTAGTTTTCCCCGAGGCCGTTCCAGTTATTCGTTTCGAGCATCAGAACTGCGAAAATTTCGAGTTTCTCAAGCGTTTCTTATCTCCAAACTGCCATATCTCGCGAACGGATTGATCAATCCGCAAAATTTCTGTTGCATCTGAAAGTAGAAACTCGCCCGATTACAACGGTATGCGTACTTCTCCCCTAGGCCGTTCTAGTTATTCGTTTCGAGCATCAGAACTGCGAAAATTTTGAGTTTCTCAAGCGTTTCTTATCTCCAAACTGCCATATCTCGCGAACGGATTGATGAATCCGCAAAATTTCTGTTGCATCTGAAAGTAGAAACTCGCCCGATTACAACGGTATGCGGAATTCTCCCCTAGGCCGTTCTAGTTAGTCGTTTCGAGCATCAGAACTGCGAAAATTTTGAGTTTCTCGAGCGTTTCTTACATCCAAACGGCCATATCTCGCGAAGGGATTGACCAATCCGCAAAATTTCTGTTGAATTTGAAAGTAGAAACTCGCCCGATTACAACGGTATGCGCACTTTTCCCCTGGGCCGTTCTAGTTATTCGTTTCGAGCATCAGAACTGCGAAAATTTTGAGTTTCTAAAGCGTTTCTTATCTCCAAACTGCCATGTCTCGCGAACGGATTGACCGTTCCGCAAAATTTCTGTTGCATCTGAAAGTAGACACTCGCCCGATTACAACGGTATACGTACTTCTCCCCTAGGCCGTTCTAGTCATTCGTTTCGAGCATCAGAACTGCGAAAATTTTGAGTTTCTCAAGCGTTCCTTACCTCCAAACTGCCACATCTCGCGAACGGATTGACCAATCCGCAAAATTTCTGTTGCATCTGAAAGTAGAAACTCGCCCGATTACAACGGTATGTGTAGTTTTCCCCGAGGCCGTTCCAGTTATTCGTTTCGAGCATCAGAACTGCGAAAATTTCGAGTTTCTCTAGCGTTTCTTACATCCAAACTGCCATATCTCGCGAACGGATTGACCGATCCGCAAAATTTCTGTTGCATCTGAAAGTAGACACTCGCCCGATTACAACGGTATACGTACTTCTCCCCTAGGCCGTTCTAGTCATTCGTTTCGAGCATCAGAACTGCGAAAATTTTGAGTTTCTCAAGCGTTTCTTATCTCCAAACTGCCATATCTCGCGAACGGATTGATCAATCCGCAAAATTTCTGTTGCATCTGAAAGTAGAAACTCGCCCGATTACAACGGTATGCGTACTTCTCCCCTAGGCCGTTCTAGTTATTCGTTTCGAGCATCAGAACTGCGAAAATTTTGAGTTTCTCGAGCGTTTCTTACATCCAAACGGCCATATCTCGCGAACGGATTAACCAATCCGCAAAATTTCTGTTGAATTTGAAAGTAGAAACTCGCCCGATTACAACGGAATGCGCACTTTTCCCCTAGGCGGTTCTAGTCATTCGTTTCAAGCATTAGAACTGCGCAAATTATGAGTTTCTCAAGCGTTTCTTACCTCCAAACTGCCATATCTCGCGAACGGATTGATCAATCCGCAAAATTTCTGTTGCATCTGAAAGTAGACACTCGCCCGATTACAACGGTATACGTACTTCTCCCCTAGGCCGTTCTAGTCATTCGTTTCGAGCATCAGAACTGCGAAAATTTTGAGTTTCTCAAGCGTTCCTTACCTCCAAACTGCCACATCTCGCGAACGGATTGACCAATCCGCAAAATTTCTGTTGCATCTGAAAGTAGAAACTCGCCCGATTACAACGGTATGTGTAGTTTTCCCCGAGGCCGTTCCAGTTATTCGTTTCGAGCATCAGAACTGCGAAAATTTCGAGTTTCTCTAGCGTTTCTTACATCCAAACTGCCATATCTCGCGAACGGATTGACCGATCCGCAAAATTTCTGTTGCATCTGAAAGTAGACACTCGCCCGATTACAACGGTATACGTACTTCTCCCCTAGGCCGTTCTAGTCATTCGTTTCGAGCATCAGAACTGCGAAAATTTTGAGTTTCTCAAGCGTTTCTTATCTCCAAACTGCCATATCTCGCGAACGGATTGATCAATCCGCAAAATTTCTGTTGCATCTGAAAGTAGAAACTCGCCCGATTACAACGGTATGCGTACTTCTCCCCTAGGCCGTTCTAGTTATTCGTTTCGAGCATCAGAACTGCGAAAATTTTGAGTTTCTCGAGCGTTTCTTACATCCAAACGGCCATATCTCGCGAACGGATTAACCAATCCGCAAAATTTCTGTTGAATTTGAAAGTAGAAACTCGCCCGATTACAACGGAATGCGCACTTTTCCCCTAGGCGGTTCTAGTCATTCGTTTCAAGCATTAGAACTGCGCAAATTATGAGTTTCTCAAGCGTTTCTTACCTCCAAACTGCCATATCTCGCGAACGGATTGATCAATCCGCAAAATTTCTGTTGCATCTGAAAGTAGAAACTCGCCCGATTACAACGGTATGCGCACTTTTCACCTAGGCGGTTCTAGTCATTCGTTTCGAGCATCAGAACTGCGAAAATTTTGAGTTTCTCAAGCGTTTCTTACTTCCAAACTGCCACATCTCGCGAACGGATTGACCAATTCGCAAAATTTCTGTTGCATCTGAAAGTAGAATCTCGCCCGATTACAACGGTATGCGTACTTCTCCCCTAGGCCGTTCTAGTTATTCGTTTCGAGCATCAGAACTGCGAAAATTTTGAGTTTCTCGAGCGTTTCTTACGTCCAAACGGCCATATCTCGCGAACGGATTGACCAATCCGCAAAATTTCTGTTGAATTTGAAAGTAGAAACTCGCCCGATTACAACGGTATGCGCACTTTTCCCCTGGGCCGTTCTAGTTATTCGTTTCGAGCATCAGAACTGCGAAAATTTTGAGTTTCTAAAGCGTTTCTTATCTCCAAACTGCCATGTCTCGCGAACGGATTGACCGTTCCGCAAAATTTCTGTTGCATCTGAAAGTAGACACTCGCCCGATTACAACGGTATACGTACTTCTCCCCTAGGCCGTTCTAGTCATTCGTTTCGAGCATCAGAACTGCGAAAATTTTGAGTTTCTCAAGCGTTCCTTACCTCCAAACTGCCACACCTCGCGAACGGATTGACCAATCCGCAAAATTTCTGTTGCATCTGAAAGTAGAAACTCGCCCGATTACAACGGTATGTGTAGTTTTCCCCAAGGCTGTTCCAGTTATTCGTTTCGAGCATCAGAACTGCGAAAATTTCGAGTTTCTCTAGCGTTTCTTACATCCAAACTGCCATATCTCGCGAACGGATTGACCGATCCGCAAAATTTCTGTTGCATCTGAAAGTAGACACTCGCCCGATTACAACGGTATACGTACTTCTCCCCTAGGCCGTTCTAGTCATTCGTTTCGAGCATCAGAACTGCGAAAATTTTGAGTTTCTCAAGCGTTTCTTATCTCCAAACTGCCATATCTCGCGAACGGATTGATCAATCCGCAAAATTTCTGTTGCATCTGAAAGTAGAAACTCGCCCGATTACAACGGTATGCGAACTTCTCCCCTAGGCCGTTCTAGTTATTCGTTTCGAGCATCAGAACTGCGAAAATTTTGAGTTTCTCGAGCGTTTCTTACATCCAAACGGCCATATCTCGCGAACGGATTGACCAATCCGCAAAATTTCTGTTGAATTTGAAAGTAGAAACTCGCCCGATTACAACGGTATGCGCACTTTTCCCCTGGGCCGTTCTAGTTATTCGTTTCGAGCATCAGAACTGCGAAAATTTCGAGTTTCTCTAGCGTTTCTTACATCCAAACTGCCATATCTCGCGAACGGATTGACCGATCCGCAAAATTTCTGTTGCATCTGAAAGTAGACACACGCCCAATTACAACGGTATGCGAACTTCTCCCCTAGGCCGTTCTAGTCATTCGTTACGAGCATCAGAACTGCGAAAATTTTGAGTTTCTCAAGCGTTCCTTACCTCCAAACTGCCACATCTCGCGAACGGATTGACCAATCCGCAAAATTTCTGTTGCATCTGAAAGTAGAAACTCGCCCGATTACAACGGTATGTGTAGTTTTCCCCGAGGCCGTTCCAGTTATTCGTTTCGAGCATCAGAACTGCGAAAATTTCGAGTTTCTCTAGCGTTTCTTACATCCAAACTGCCATATCTCGCGAACGGATTGACCGATCCGCAAAATTTCTGTTGCATCTGAAAGTAGACACTCGCCCGATTACAACGGTATACGTACTTCTCCCCTAGGCCGTTCTAGTCATTCGTTTCGAGCATCAGAACTGCGAAAATTTTGAGTTTCTCAAGCGTTTCTTATCTCCAAACTGCCATACCTCGCGAACGGATTGATCAATCCGCAAAATTTCTGTTGCATCTGAAAGTAGAAACTCGCCCGATTACAACGGTATGCGTACTTCTCCCCTAGGCCGTTCTAGTTATTCGTTTCGAGCATCAGAACTGCGAAAATTTTGAGTTTCTCGAGCGTTTCTTACATCCAAACGGCCATATCTCGCGAACGGATTGACCAATCCGCAAAATTTCTGTTGCATCTGAAAGTAGAAACTCGCCCGATTACAACGGTATGCGCACTTTTCGCCTAGGCGGTTCTAGTCATTCGTTTCGAGCATCAGAACTGCGAAAATTTTGAGTTTCTCAAGCGTTTCTTACCTCCAAACTGCCACATCTCGCGAACGGATTGACCAATTCGCAAAATTTCTGTTGCATCTGAAAGTAGAAACTCGCCCGATTACAACGGTATGCGTACTTCTCCCCTAGGCCGTTCTAGTTATTCGTTTCGAGCATCAGAACTGCGAAAATTTTGAGTTTCTCGAGCGTTTCTTACGTCCAAACGGCCATATCTCGCGAACGGATTGACCAATCCGCAAAATTTCTGTTGAATTTGAAAGTAGACACTCGCCCGATTACAACGGTATACGTACTTCTCCCCTAGGCCGTTCTAGTCATTCGTTTCGAGCATCAGAACTGCGAAAATTTTGAGTTTCTCAAGCGTTTCTTATCTCCAAACTGCCATATCTCGCGAACGGATTGATCAATCCGCAAAATTTCTGTTGCATCTGAAAGTAGAAACTCGCCCGATTACAACGGTATGCGAACTTCTCCCCTAGGCCGTTCTAGTTATTCGTTTCGAGCATCAGAACTGCGAAAATTTTGAGTTTCTCGAGCGTTTCTTACATCCAAACGGCCATATCTCGCGAACGGATTGACCAATCCGCAAAATTTCTGTTGAATTTGAAAGTAGAAACTCGCCCGATTACAACGGTATGCGCACTTTTCCCCTGGGCCGTTCTAGTTATTCGTTTCGAGCATCAGAACTGCGAAAATTTCGAGTTTCTCTAGCGTTTCTTACATCCAAACTGCCATATCTCGCGAACGGATTGACCGATCCGCAAAATTTCTGTTGCATCTGAAAGTAGACACACGCCCAATTACAACGGTATGCGAACTTCTCCCCTAGGCCGTTCTAGTCATTCGTTACGAGCATCAGAACTGCGAAAATTTTGAGTTTCTCAAGCGTTCCTTACCTCCAAACTGCCACATCTCGCGAACGGATTGACCAATCCGCAAAATTTCTGTTGCATCTGAAAGTAGAAACTCGCCCGATTACAACGGTATGTGTAGTTTTCCCCGAGGCCGTTCCAGTTATTCGTTTCGAGCATCAGAACTGCGAAAATTTCGAGTTTCTCTAGCGTTTCTTACATCCAAACTGCCATATCTCGCGAACGGATTGACCGATCCGCAAAATTTCTGTTGCATCTGAAAGTAGACACTCGCCCGATTACAACGGTATACGTACTTCTCCCCTAGGCCGTTCTAGTCATTCGTTTCGAGCATCAGAACTGCGAAAATTTTGAGTTTCTCAAGCGTTTCTTATCTCCAAACTGCCATACCTCGCGAACGGATTGATCAATCCGCAAAATTTCTGTTGCATCTGAAAGTAGAAACTCGCCCGATTACAACGGTATGCGTACTTCTCCCCTAGGCCGTTCTAGTTATTCGTTTCGAGCATCAGAACTGCGAAAATTTTGAGTTTCTCGAGCGTTTCTTACATCCAAACGGCCATATCTCGCGAACGGATTGACCAATCCGCAAAATTTCTGTTGCATCTGAAAGTAGAAACTCGCCCGATTACAACGGTATGCGCACTTTTCGCCTAGGCGGTTCTAGTCATTCGTTTCGAGCATCAGAACTGCGAAAATTTTGAGTTTCTCAAGCGTTTCTTACCTCCAAACTGCCACATCTCGCGAACGGATTGACCAATTCGCAAAATTTCTGTTGCATCTGAAAGTAGAAACTCGCCCGATTACAACGGTATGCGTACTTCTCCCCTAGGCCGTTCTAGTTATTCGTTTCGAGCATCAGAACTGCGAAAATTTTGAGTTTCTCGAGCGTTTCTTACGTCCAAACGGCCATATCTCGCGAACGGATTGACCAATCCGCAAAATTTCTGTTGAATTTGAAAGTAGAAACTCGCCCGATTACAACGGTATGTGCACTTTTCCCCTGGGCCGTTCTAGTTATTCGTTTCGAGCATCAGAACTGCGAAAATTTCGAGTTTCTCTAGCGTTTATTACATCCAAACTGCCATATCTCGCGAACGGATTGACCGATCCGCAAAACTTCTGTTGCATCTGAAAGTAGACACTCGCCCAATTACAACGGTATGCGTACTTCTCCCCTAGGCCGTTCTAGTCATTCGTTACGAGCATCAGAACTGCGAAAATTTTGAGTTTCTCAAGCGTTCCTTACCTCCAAACTGCCACATCTCGCGAACGGATTGACCAATCCGCAAAATTTCTGTTGCATCTGAAAGTAGAAACTCGCCCGATTACAACGGTATGTGTAGTTTTCCCCAAGGCTGTTCCAGTTATTCGTTTCGAGCATCAGAACTGCGAAAATTTCGTGTTTCTCTAGCGTTTCTTACATCCAAACTGCCATATCTCGCGAACGGATTGACCGATCCGCAAAATTTCTGTTGCATCTGAAAGTAGACACTCGCCCGATTACAACGGTATACGTACTTCTCCCCTAGGCCGTTCTAGTCATTCGTTTCGAGCATCAGAACTGCGAAAATTTTGAGTTTCTCAAGCGTTTCTTATCTCCAAACTGCCATATCTCGCGAACGGATTGATCAATCCGCAAAATTTCTGTTGCATCTGAAAGTAGAAACTCGCCCGATTACAACGGTATGCGTACTTCTCCCCTAGGCCGTTCTAGTTATTCGTTTCGAGCATCAGAACTGCGAAAATTTCGAGTTTCTCTAGCGTTTCTTACATCCAAACTGCCATATCTCGCGAACGGATTGACCGATCCGCAAAATTTCTGTTGCATCTGAAAGTAGACACACGCCCAATTACAACGGTATGCGTACTTCTCCCCTAGGCCGTTCTAGTCATTCGTTACGAGCATCAGAACTGCGAAAATTTTGAGTTTCTCAAGCGTTCCTTACCTCCAAACTGCCATATCTCGCGAACGGATTGACCGATCCGCAAAATTTCTGTTGCATCTGAAAGTAGACACTCGCCCGATTACAACGGTATACGTACTTCTCCCCAAGGCCGTTCTAGTTAGTCGTTTCGAGCATCAGAACTGCGAAAATTTTGAGTTTCTCGAGCGTTTCTTACATCCAAACGGCCATATCTCGCGAACGGATTGACCAATCCGCAAAATTTCTGTTGAATTTGAAAGTAGAAACTCGCCCGATTACAACGGTATGCGCACTTTTCCCCTGGGCCGTTCTAGTTATTCGTTTCGAGCATCAGAACTGCGAAAATTTCGAGTTTCTCTAGCGTTTCTTACATCCAAACTGCCATATCTCGCGAACGGATTGACCGATCCGCAAAATTTCTGTTGCATCTGAAAGTAGACACACGCCCAATTACAACGGTATGCGTACTTCTCCCCTAGGCCGTTCTAGTCATTCGTTACGAGCATCAGAACTGCGAAAATTTTGAGTTTCTCAAGCGTTCCTTACCTCCAAACTGCCATATCTCGCGAACGGATTGACCGATCCGCAAAATTTCTGTTGCATCTGAAAGTAGACACTCGCCCGATTACAACGGTATACGTACTTCTCCCCTAGGCCGTTCTAGTTAGTCGTTTCGAGCATCAGAACTGCGAAAATTTTGAGTTTCTCGAGCGTTTCTTACATCCAAACGGCCATATCTCGCGAACGGATTGACCAATCCGCAAAATTTCTGTTGAATTTGAAAGTAGAAACACGCCCGATTACAACGGTATGCGCACTTTTCCCCTGGGCCGTTCTAGTTATTCGTTTCGAGCATCAGAACTGCGAAAATTTTGAGTTTCTAAAGCGTTTCTTATCTCCAAACTGCCATGTCTCGCGAACGGATTGATCAATCCGCAAAATTTCTGTTGCTTGTGAAAGTAGAAACTCGCCCGATTACAACGGTATGCGCACTTTTCCCCTAGGCCGTTCTAGTTATTCGTTTCAAGCATTAGAACTGCGCAAATTATGAGTTTCTCAAGCGTTTCTTTCCTCCAAACTGCCATATCTCGCGAACGGATTGATCAATCCGCAAAATTTCTGTTGCATCTGAAAGAAGAAACTCGCCCGATTACAACGGTATGCGCACTTTTCCCCTAGGCGGTTCTAGTCATTCGTTTCGAGCATCAGAACTGCGAAAATTTTGAGTTTCTCAAGCGTGTCTTACCTCCAAACTGCCACATCTCGCGAACGGATTGACCAATTCGCAAAATTTCTGTTGCATCTGAAAGTAGAAACTCGCCCGATTACAACGGTATGTGTAGTTTTCCCCAAGGCCGTTCCAGTTATTCGTTTCGAGCATCAGAACTGCGAAAATTTCGAGTTTCTCTAGCGTTTCTTACATTCAAACTGCCATATCTCGCGAACGGATTTACCGATCCGCAAAATTTCTGTTGCATCTGAAAGTAGACACTCGCCCAATTACAACGGTATGCGTACTTCTCCCCTAGGCCGTTCTAGTCATTCGTTACGAGCATCAGAACTGCGAAAATTTTGAGTTTCTCAAGCGTTCCTTACCTCCAAACTGCCACATCTCGCGAACGGATTGACCAATCCGCAAAATTTCTGTTGCATCTGAAAGTAGAAACTCGCCCGATTACAACGGTATGCGTACTTCTCCCCTAGGCCGTTCTAGTTATTCGTTTCGAGCATCAGAACTGCGAAAATTTTGAGTTTCTCGAGCGTTTCTTACATCCAAACGGCCATATCTCGCGAACGGATTGACCAATCCGCAAAATTTCTGTTGAATTTGAAAGTAGAAACTCGCCCGATTACAACGGTATGCGCACTTTTCCCCTGGGCCGTTCTAGTTATTCGTTTCGAGCATCAGAACTGCGAAAATTTCGAGTTTCTCTAGCGTTTCTTACATCCAAACTGCCATATCTCGCGAACGGATTGACCGATCCGCAAAATTTCTGTTGCATCTGAAAGTAGACACACGCCCAATTACAACGGTATGCGTACTTCTCCCCTAGGCCGTTCTAGTCATTCGTTACGAGCATCAGAACTGCGAAAATTTTGAGTTTCTCAAGCGTTCCTTACCTCCAAACTGCCACATCTCGCGAACGGATTGACCAATCCGCAAAATTTCTGTTGCATCTGAAAGTAGAAACTCGCCCGATTACAACGGTATGCGTACTTCTCCCCCAGGCCGTTCTAGTTATTCGTTTCGAGCATCAGAACTCCGAAAATTTTGAGTTTCTCGAGCGTTTCTTACATCCAAACGGCCATATCTCGCGAACGGATTGACCAATCCGCAAAATTTCTGTTGAATTTGAAAGTAGAAACTCGCCCGATTACAACGGTATGCGCACTTTTCCCCTAGGCGGTTCTAGTCATTCGTTTCAAGCATTAGACCTGCGCAAATTATGAGTTTCTCAAGCGTTTCTTACCTCCAAACTGCCATATCTCGCGAACGGATTGATCAATCCGCAAAATTTCTGTTGCATCTGAAAGTAGAAACTCGCCCGATTACAACGGTTTGCGCACTTTTCCCCTAGGCGGTTCTAGTCATTCGTTTCGAGCATCAGAACTGCGAAAATTTCGAGTTTCTCTAGCGTTTCTTACATCCAAACTGCCATATCTCGCGAACGGATTGACCGATCCGCAAAATTTCTGTTGCATCTGAAAGTAGACACTCGCCCGATTACAACGGTATACGTACTTCTCCCCTAGGCCGTTCTAGTCATTCGTTTCGAGCATCAGAACTGCGAAAATTTTGAGTTTCTCAAGCGTTTCTTATCTCCAAACTGCCATATCTCGCGAACGGATTGACCAATTCGCAAAATTTCTGTTGCATCTGAAAGTAGAGACTCGCCCGATTACAACGGTATGCGTACTTCTCCCCTAGGCCGTTCTAGTCATTCGTTACGAGCATCAGAACTGCGAAAATTTTGAGTTTCTCAAGCGTTCCTTACCTCCAAACTGCCATATCTCGCGAACGGATTGGCCGATCCGCAAAATTTCTGTTGCATCTGAAAGTAGACACTCGCCCGATTACAACGGTATACGTACTTCTCCCCTAGGCCGTTCTAGTTAGTCGTTTCGAGCATCAGAACTGCGAAAATTTTGAGTTTCTCGAGCGTTTCTTACATCCAAACGGCCATATCTCGCGAACGGATTGACCAATCCGCAAAATTTCTGTTGCTTGTGAAAGTAGAAACTCGCCCGATTACAACGGTATGCGCACTTTTCCCCTAGGCCGTTCTAGTTATTCGTTTCAAGCATTAGAACTGCGCAAATTATGAGTTTCTCAAGCGTTTCTTTCCTCCAAACTGCCATATCTCGCGAACGGATTGATCAATCCGCAAAATTTCTGTTGCATCTGAAAGAAGAAACTCGCCCGATTACAACGGTATGCGCACTTTTCCCCTAGGCGGTTCTAGTCATTCGTTTCGAGCATCAGAACTGCGAAAATTTTGAGTTTCTCAAGCGTGTCTTACCTCCAAACTGCCACATCTCGCGAACGGATTGACCAATCCGCAAAATTTCTGTTGCATCTGAAAGTAGAAACTCGCCCGATTACAACGGTATGTGTAGTTTTCCCCAAGGCCGTTCCAGTTATTCGTTTCGAGCATCAGAACTGCGAAAATTTCGAGTTTCTCTAGCGTTTCTTACATCCAAACTGCCATATCTCGCGAACGGATTTACCGATCCGCAAAATTTCTGTTGCATCTGAAAGTAGACACTCGCCCAATTACAACGGTATGCGTACTTCTCCCCTAGGCCGTTCTAGTCATTCGTTACGAGCATCAGAACTGCGAAAATTTTGAGTTTCTCAAGCGTTCCTTACCTCCAAACTGCCACATCTCGCGAACGGATTGACCAATCCGCAAAATTTCTGTTGCATCTGAAAGTAGAAACTCGCCCGATTACAACGGTATGCGCACTTTTCCCCTGGGCCGTTCTAGTTATTCGTTTCGAGCATCAGAACTGCGAAAATTTCGAGTTTCTCTAGCGTTTCTTACATCCAAACTGCCATATGTCGCGAACGGATTGACCGATCCGCAAAATTTCTGTTGCATCTGAAAGTAGACACACGCCCAATTACAACGGTATGCGTACTTCTCCCCTAGGCCGTTCTAGTCATTCGTTACGAGCATCAGAACTGCGAAAATTTTGAGTTTCTCAAGCGTTCCTTACCTCCAAACTGCCACATCTCGCGAACGGATTGACCAATCCGCAAAATTTCTGTTGCATCTGAAAGTAGAAACTCGCCCGATTACAACGGTATGTGTAGTTTTCCCCGAGGCCGTTCCAGTTATTCGTTTCGAGCATCAGAACTGCGAAAATTTCGAGTTTCTCTAGCGTTTCTTACATCCAAACTGCCATATCTCGCGAACGGATTGACCGATCCGCAAAATTTCTGTTGCATCTGAAAGTAGACACTCGCCCGATTACAACGGTATACGTACTTCTCCCCTAGGCCGTTCTAGTCATTCGTTTCGAGCATCAGAACTGCGAAAATTTTGAGTTTCTCAAGCGTTTCTTATATCCAAACTGCCATATCTCGCGAACGGATTGATCAATCCGCAAAATTTCTGTTGCATCTGAAAGTAGAAACTCGCCCGATTACAACGGTATGCGTACTTCTCCCCCAGGCCGTCCTAGTTATTCGTTTCGAGCATCAGAACTGCGAAAATTTTGAGTTTCTCGAGCGTTTCTTACATCCAAACGGCCATATCTCGCGAACGGATTGACCAATCCGCAAAATTTCTGTTGAATTTGAAAGTAGAAACTCGCCCGATTACAACGGTATGCGCACTTTTCCCCTAGGCGGTTCTAGTCATTCGTTTCAAGCATTAGACCTGCGCAAATTATGAGTTTCTCAAGCGTTTCTTACCTCCAAACTGCCATATCTCGCGAACGGATTGATCAATCCGCAAAATTTCTGTTGCATCTGAAAGTAGAAACTCGCCCGATTACAACGGTTTGCGCACTTTTCCCCTAGGCGGTTCTAGTCATTCGTTTCGAGCATCAGAACTGCGAAAATTTTGAGTTTCTCAAGCGTTTCTTACCTCCAAACTGCCACATCTCGCGAACGGATTGACCAATTCGCAAAATTTCTGTTGCATCTGAAAGTAGAAACTCGCCCGATTACAACGGTATGTGTAGTTTTCCCCAAGGCTGTTCCAGTTATTCGTTTCGAGCATCAGAACTGCGAAAATTTCGAGTTTCTCTAGCGTTTCTTACATCCAAACTGCCATATCTCGCGAACGGATTGACCGATCCGCAAAATTTCTGTTGCATCTGAAAGTAGACACTCGCCCGATTACAACGGTATACGTACTTCTCCCCTAGGCCGTTCTAGTCATTCGTTTCGAGCATCAGAACTGCGAAAATTTTGAGTTTCTCAAGCGTTTCTTATCTCCAAACTGCCATATCTCGCGAACGGATTGACCAATTCGCAAAATTTCTGTTGCATCTGAAAGTAGAGACTCGCCCGATTACAACGGTATGTGTAGTTTTCCCCAAGGCCGTTCCAGTTATTCGTTTCGAGCATCAGAACTGCGAAAATTTCGAGTTTCTCTAGCGTTTCTTACATCCAAACTGCCATATCTCGCGAACGGATTGACCGATCCGCAAAATTTCTGTTGTATCTGAAAGTAGACACTCGCCCAATTACAACGGTATGCGTACTTCTCCCCTAGGCCGTTCTAGTCATTCGTTACGAGCATCAGAACTGCGAAAATTTTGAGTTTCTCAAGCGTTCCTTATCTCCAAACTGCCATATCTCGCGAACGGATTGATCAATCCGCAAAATTTCTGTTGCATCTGAAAGAAGAAACTCGCCCGATTACAACGGTATGCGTACTTCTCCCCTAGGCCGTTCTAGTTATTCGTTTCGAGCATCAGAACTGCGAAAATTTTGAGTTTCTCGAGCGTTTCTTACATCCAAACGGCCATATCTCGCGAACGGATTGAACAATCCGCAAAATTTCTGTTGAATTTGAAAGTAGAAACTCGCCCGATTACAACGGTATGCGCACTTTTCCCCTAGGCGGTTCTAGTCATTCGTTTCAAGCATTAGACCTGCGCAAATTATGAGTTTCTCAAGCGTTTCTTACCTCCAAACTGCCATATCTCGCGAACGGATTGATCAATCCGCAAAATTTCTGTTGCATCTGAAAGTAGAAACTCGCCCGATTACAACGGTATACGTACTTCTGCCCTAGGCCGTTCTAGTCATTCGTTTCGAGCATCAGAACTGCGAAAATTTTGAGTTTCTCAAGCGTTTCTTACCTCCAAACTGCCATATCTCGCGAACGGATTGACCAATCCGCAAAATTTCTGTTGCATCTGAAAGTAGAAACTCGCGCGATTACAACGGTAGGCGTAGTTTTCCCCTAGGCCGTTCTAGTTATTCGTTTCGAGCATCAGAACTGCGAAAATTTTGAGTTTCTCAAGCGTTTCTTACTTCCAAACAGCCGCATCTCGCGAACGGATCGACCAATCCGCAACATTTCTGTTGCATCTGAAAGTAGAAACTCGCCCGATTACAACGGTATGCCCCCTTTTCCCCTAGGCCATTCCAGTTATTCGTTTCGAGCATCAGAACTGCGAAAATTTTGAGTTTCTAAAGCGTTTCTTATCTCCAAACTGCCATATCTCGCGAACGGATTGACCGATCCGCAAAATTTCTGTTGCATCTGAAAGTAGACACTCGCCCGATTACAACGGTATGCGTACTTCTCCCCTAGGCCGTTCTAGTCATTCGTTTCGAGCATCAGAACTGCGAAAATTTTGAGTTTCTCAAGCGTTTCTTATCTCCAAACTGCCATATCTCGCGAACGGATTGATCAATCCGCAAAATTTCTGTTGCATCTGAAAGTAGAAACTCGCCCGATTACAACGGTATGCGCACTTTTCCCCTAGGCGGTTCTAGTTATACGTTTCGAGCATCAGAACTGCGAAAATTTTGAGTTTCTCAAGCGTTTATTACCTCCAAACTGCCATATCTCGCGAACGGATTGACCAATCCGCAAAATTTCTGTTGCATCTGAATGTAGAAACTCGCCCGATTACAACGGTATGTGTAGTTTTCCCCTAGGCCGTTCCAGTTATTCGTTTCGAGCATCAGAACTGCGAAAATTTCGAGTTTCTCAAGCGTTTCTTACATCCAAACTGCCATATCTCGCGAACGGATTGACCAATCCGCAAAATTTCTGTTGCATCTGAAAGTAGAGACTCGCCCGATTACAACGGTATGTGTAGTTTTCCCCTAGGCCGTTCCAGTTATTCGTTTCGAGCATCAGAACTGCGAAAATTTCGAGTTTCTGTAGCGTTTCTTACATCCAAACTGCCATATCTCGCGAACGGATTGACCGATTCCCAAAATTTCTGTTGCATCTGAAAGTAGAAACTCGCCCGATTACAACGGTATGTGTAGTTTTCCCCTAGGCCGTTCTAGTCATTCGTTTCGAGCATCAGAACTGCGAAAATTTTGAGTATCTCAAGCGTTTCTTATCTCCAAACTGCCATATCTAGCGAACGGATTGACCAATCCGCATAATTTCTGTTGCATCTGAAAGTAGAAACTCGCCCGATTACAACGGTATGTGTAGTTTTCCCCTAGGCCGTTCCAGTTATTCGTTTCGAGCATCAGAACTGCGATAATTTTGAGTTTCTAAAGCGTTTCTTATCTCCAAACTGCCATATCTCGCGAACGGATTGACCGATCCGCAAAATTTCTGTTGCATCTGAAAGTAGACACTCGCCCGATTACAACGGTATGCGTACTTCTCCCCTAGGCCGTTCTAGTCATTCGTTTCGAGCATCAGAACTGCGAAAATTTTGAGTATCTCAAGCGTTTCTTACTTCCAAACAGCCGCATCTCGCGAACGGATCGACCAATCCGCAACATTTCTGTTGCATCTGAAAGTAGAAACTCGCCCGATTACAACGGTATGCCCCCTTTTCCCCTAGGCCATTCCAGTTATTCGTTTCGAGCATCAGAACTGCGAAAATTTTGAGTTTCTAAAGCGTTTCTTATCTCCAAACTGCCATATCTCGCGAACGGATTGACCGATCCGCAAAATTTCTGTTGCATCTGAAAGTAGACACTCGCCCGATTACAACGGTATGCGTACTTCTCCCCTAGGCCGTTCTAGTCATTCGTTTCGAGCATCAGAACTGCGAAAATTTTGAGTTTCTCAAGCGTTTATTACCTCCAAACTGCCATATCTCGCGAACGGATTGACCAATCCGCAAAATTTCTGTTGTATCTGAAAGTAGACACTCGCCCAATTACAACGGTATGCGTACTTCTCCCCTAGGCCGTTCTAGTCATTCGTTTCGAGCATCAGAACTGCGAAAATTTTGAGTTTCTCAAGCGTTTCTTATCTCCAAACTGCCATATCTCGCGAACGGATTGACCAATTCGCAAAATTTCTGTTGCATCTGAAAGTAGAGACTCGCCCGATTACAACGGTATGTGTAGTTTTCCCCAAGGCCGTTCCAGTTATTCGTTTCGAGCATCAGAACTGCGAAAATTTCGAGTTTCTCTAGCGTTTCTTACATCCAAACTGCCATATCTCGCGAACGGATTGACCGATCCGCAAAATTTCTGTTGTATCTGAAAGTAGACACTCGCCCAATTACAACGGTATGCGTACTTCTCCCCTAGGCCGTTCTAGTCATTCGTTACGAGCATCAGAACTGCGAAAATTTTGAGTTTCTCAAGCGTTCCTTACCTCCAAACTGCCACATCTCGCGAACGGATTGACCAATCCGCAAAATTTCTGTTGCATCTGAAAGTAGAAACTCGCCCGATTACAACGGTATGTGTAGTTTTCCCCAAGGCTGTTCCAGTTATTCGTTTCGAGCATCAGATCTGCGAAAATTTCGAGTTTCTCTAGCGTTTCTTACATCCAAACTGCCATATCTCGCGAACGGATTGACCGATCCGCAAAATTTCTGTTGCATCTGAAAGTAGACACTCGCCCGATTACAACGGTATACGTACTTCTCCCCTAGGCCGTTCTAGTCATTCGTTTCGAGCATCAGAACTGCGAAAATTTTGAGTTTCTCACGCGTTTCTTATCTCCAAACTGCCATATCTCGCGAACGGATTGATCAATCCGCAAAATTTCTGTTGCATCTGAAAGAAGAAACTCGCCCGATTACAACGGTATGCGTACTTCTCCCCTAGGCCGTTCTAGTTATTCGTTTCGAGCATCAGAACTGCGAAAATTTTGAGTTTCTCGAGCGTTTCTTACATCCAAACGGCCATATCTCGCGAACGGATTGAACAATCCGCAAAATTTCTGTTGAATTTGAAAGTAGAAACTCGCCCGATTACAACGGTATGCGCACTTTTCCCCTAGGCGGTTCTAGTCATTCGTTTCAAGCATTAGACCTGCGCAAATTATGAGTTTCTCAAGCGTTTCTTACCTCCAAACTGCCATATCTCGCGAACGGATTGATCAATCCGCAAAATTTCTGTTGCATCTGAAAGTAGAAACTCGCCCGATTACAACGGTATACGTACTTCTGCCCTAGGCCGTTCTAGTCATTCGTTTCGAGCATCAGAACTGCGAAAATTTTGAGTTTCTCAAGCGTTTCTCATCTCCAAACTGCCATATCTCGCGAACGGATTTATCAATCCGCAAAATTTCTGTTGCATCTGAAAGTAGAAACTCGCCCGATTACAACGGTATGCGCACTTTTCGCCTAGGCGTTTCTAGTTATTCGTTTCGGGCATCAGAACTGCGAAAATTTTGAGTTTCTCAAGCGTTTCTTACCTCCAAACTGCCATATCTCGCGAACGGATTGACCAATCCGCAAAATTTCTGTTGCATCTGAAAGTAGAAACTCGCGCGATTACAACGGTATGTGTAGTTTTCCCCTAGGCCGTTCCAGTTATTCGTTTCGAGCATCAGAACTGCGAAAATTTCGAGTTTCTCAAGCGTTTCTTGCATCCAAACTGCCATATCTCGCGAACGGATTGACCAATCCGCAACATTTCTGTTGCATCTGAAAGTAGAAACTCGCCCGATTACAACGGTATGCCCCCTTTTCCCCTAGGCCATTCCAGTTATTCGTTTCGAGCATCAGAACTGCGAAAATTTTGAGTTTCTAAAGCGTTTCTTATCTCCAAACTGCCATATCTCGCGAACGGATTGACCGATCCGCAAAATTTCTGTTGCATCTGAAAGTAGACACTCGCCCGATTACAACGGTATGCGTACTTCTCCCCTAGGCCGTTCTAGTCATTCGTTTCGAGCATCAGAACTGCGAAAATTTTGAGTTTCTCAAGCGTTTCTTATCTCCAAACTGCCATATCTCGCGAACGGATTGATCAATCCGCAAAATTTCTGTTGCATCTGAAAGTAGAAACTCGCCCGATTACAACGGTATGCGCACTTTTCCCCTAGGCGGTTCTAGTTATACGTTTCGAGCATCAGAACTGCGAAAATTTTGAGTTTCTCAAGCGTTTATTACCTCCAAACTGCCATATCTCGCGAACGGATTGACCAATCCGCAAAATTTCTGTTGCATCTGAATGTAGAAACTCGCCCGATTACAACGGTATGTGTAGTTTTCCCCTAGGCCGTTCCAGTTATTCGTTTCGAGCATCAGAACTGCGAAAATTTCGAGTTTCTCAAGCGTTTCTTACATCCAAACTGCCATATCTCGCGAACGGATTGACCAATCCGCAAAATTTCTGTTGCATCTGAAAGTAGAGACTCGCCCGATTACAACGGTATGTGTAGTTTTCCCCTAGGCCGTTCCAGTTATTCGTTTCGAGCATCAGAACTGCGAAAATTTCGAGTTTCTGTAGCGTTTCTTACATCCAAACTGCCATATCTCGCGAACGGATTGACCGATTCCCAAAATTTCTGTTGCATCTGAAAGTAGAAACTCGCCCGATTACAACGGTATGTGTAGTTTTCCCCTAGGCCGTTCTAGTCATTCGTTTCGAGCATCAGAACTGCGAAAATTGTGAGTATCTCAAGCGTTTCTTATCTCCAAACTGCCATATCTAGCGAACGGATTGACCAATCCGCAAAATTTCTGTTGCATCTGAAAGTAGAAACTCGCCCGATTACAACGGTATGTGTAGTTTTCCCCTAGGCCGTTCCAGTTATTCGTTTCGAGCATCAGAACTGCGATAATTTTGAGTTTCTAAAGCGTTTCTTATCTCCAAACTGCCATATCTCGCGAACGGATTGACCGATCCGCAAAATTTCTGTTGCATCTGAAAGTAGACACTCGCCCGATTACAACGGTATGCGTACTTCTCCCCTAGGCCGTCCTAGTCATTCGTTTCGAGCATCAGAACTGCGAAAATTTTGAGTATCTCAAGCGTTTCTTACTTCCAAACAGCCGCATCTCGCGAACGGATCGACCAATCCGCAACATTTCTGTTGCATCTGAAAGTAGAAACTCGCCCGATTACAACGGTATGCCCCCTTTTCCCCTAGGCCATTCCAGTTATTCGTTTCGAGCATCAGAACTGCGAAAATTTTGAGTTTCTAAAGCGTTTCTTATCTCCAAACTGCCATATCTCGCGAACGGATTGACCGATCCGCAAAATTTCTGTTGCATCTGAAAGTAGACACTCGCCCGATTACAACGGTATGCGTACTTCTCCCCTAGGCCGTTCTAGTCATTCGTTTCGAGCATCAGAACTGCGAAAATTTTGAGTTTCTCAAGCGTTTCTTATCTCCAAACTGCCATATCTCGCGAACGGATTGATCAATCCGCAAAATTTCTGTTGCATCTGAAAGTAGAAACTCGCCCGATTACAACGGTATGCGCACTTTTCCCCTAGGCGGTTCTAGTTATACGTTTCGAGCATCAGAACTGCGAAAATTTTGAGTTTCTCAAGCGTTTATTACCTCCAAACTGCCATATCTCGCGAACGGATTGACCAATCCGCAAAATTTCTGTTGCATCTGAATGTAGAAACTCGCCCGATTACAACGGTATGTGTAGTTTTCCCCTAGGCCGTTCCAGTTATTCGTTTCGAGCATCAGAACTGCGAAAATTTCGAGTTTCTCAAGCGTTTCTTACATCCAAACTGCCATATCTCGCGAACGGATTGACCAATCCGCAAAATTTCTGTTGCATCTGAAAGTAGAGACTCGCCCGATTACAACGGTATGTGTAGTTTTCCCCTAGGCCGTTCCAGTTATTCGTTTCGAGCATCAGAACTGCGAAAATTTCGAGTTTCTGTAGCGTTTCTTACATCCAAACTGCCATATCTCGCGAACGGATTGACCGATTCCCAAAATTTCTGTTGCATCTGAAAGTAGAAACTCGCCCGATTACAACGGTATGTGTAGTTTTCCCCTAGGCCGTTCTAGTCATTCGTTTCGAGCATCAGAACTGCGAAAATTGTGAGTATCTCAAGCGTTTCTTATCTCCAAACTGCCATATCTAGCGAACGGATTGACCAATCCGCAAAATTTCTGTTGCATCTGAAAGTAGAAACTCGCCCGATTACAACGGTATGTGTAGTTTTCCCCTAGGCCGTTCCAGTTATTCGTTTCGAGCATCAGAACTGCGATAATTTTGAGTTTCTAAAGCGTTTCTTATCTCCAAACTGCCATATCTCGCGAACGGATTGACCGATCCGCAAAATTTCTGTTGCATCTGAAAGTAGACACTCGCCCGATTACAACGGTATGCGTACTTCTCCCCTAGGCCGTCCTAGTCATTCGTTTCGAGCATCAGAACTGCGAAAATTTTGAGTATCTCAAGCGTTTCTTACTTCCAAACAGCCGCATCTCGCGAACGGATCGACCAATCCGCAACATTTCTGTTGCATCTGAAAGTAGAAACTCGCCCGATTACAACGGTATGCCCCCTTTTCCCCTAGGCCATTCCAGTTATTCGTTTCGAGCATCAGAACTGCGAAAATTTTGAGTTTCTAAAGCGTTTCTTATCTCCAAACTGCCATATCTCGCGAACGGATTGACCGATCCGCAAAATTTCTGTTGCATCTGAAAGTAGACACTCGCCCGATTACAACGGTATGCGTACTTCTCCCCTAGGCCGTTCTAGTCATTCGTTTCGAGCATCAGAACTGCGAAAATTTTGAGTTTCTCAAGCGTTTATTACCTCCAAACTGCCATATCTCGCGAACGGATTGACCAATCCGCAAAATTTCTGTTGCATCTGAATGTAGAAACTCGCCCGATTATAACGGTAGGCGTAGTTTTCCCCTAGGCCGTTCTAGTTATTCGTTTCGAGCATCAGAACTGCGAAAATTTTGAGTTTCTCAAGCGTTTCTTACTTCCAAACAGCCGCATCTCGCGAACGGATCGACCAATCCGCAAAATTTCTGTTGCATCTGAAAGTAGAAACTCGCCCGATTACAACGGTATGCCCACTTTTCCCCTAGGCGTTTCTAGTTATTCGTTTCGGGCATCAGAACTGCGAAAATTTTGAGTTTCTCAAGCGTTTCTTACCTCCAAACTGCCATATCTCGCGAACGGATTGACCAATCCGCAAAATTTCTGTTGCATCTGAAAGTAGAAACTCGCGCGATTACAACGGTAGGCGTAGTTTTCCCCTAGGCCGTTCTAGTTATTCGTTTCGAGCATCAGAACTGCGAAAATTTTGAGTTTCTCAAGCGTTTCTTACTTCCAAACAGCCGCATCTCGCGAACGGATCGACCAATCCGCAACATTTCTGTTGCATCTGAAAGTAGAAACTCGCCCGATTACAACGGTATGCCCCCTTTTCCCCTAGGCCATTCCAGTTATTCGTTTCGAGCATCAGAACTGCGAAAATTTTGAGTTTCTAAAGCGTTTCTTATCTCCAAACTGCCATATCTCGCGAACGGATTGACCGATCCGCAAAATTTTTGTTGCATCTGAAAGTAGACACTCGCCCGATTACAACGGTATGCGTACTTCTCCCCTAGGCCGTTCTAGTCATTCGTTTCGAGCATCAGAACTGCGAAAATTTTGAGTTTCTCAAGCGTTTCTTATCTCCAAACTGCCATATCTCGCGAACGGATTGATCAATCCGCAAAATTTCTGTTGCATCTGAAAGTAGAAACTCGCCCGATTACAACGGTATGCGCACTTTTCCCCTAGGCGGTTCTAGTTATACGTTTCGAGCATCAGAACTGCGAAAATTTTGAGTTTCTCAAGCGTTTATTACCTCCAAACTGCCATATCTCGCGAACGGATTGACCAATCCGCAAAATTTCTGTTGCATCTGAATGTAGAAACTCGCCCGATTACAACGGTATGTGTAGTTTTCCCCTAGGCCGTTCCAGTTATTCGTTTCGAGCATCAGAACTGCGAAAATTTCGAGTTTCTCAAGCGTTTCTTACATCCAAACTGCCATATCTCGCGAACGGATTGACCAATCCGCAAAATTTCTGTTGCATCTGAAAGTAGAGACTCGCCCGATTACAACGGTATGTGTAGTTTTCCCCTAGGCCGTTCCAGTTATTCGTTTCGAGCATCAGAACTGCGAAAATTTCGAGTTTCTGTAGCGTTTCTTACATCCAAACTGCCATATCTCGCGAACGGATTGACCGATTCCCAAAATTTCTGTTGCATCTGAAAGTAGAAACTCGCCCGATTACAACGGTATGTGTAGTTTTCCCCTAGGCCGTTCTAGTCATTCGTTTCGAGCATCAGAACTGCGAAAATTTTGAGTATCTCAAGCGTTTCTTATCTCCAAACTGCCATATCTAGCGAACGGATTGACCAATCCGCAAAATTTCTGTTGCATCTGAAAGTAGAAACTCGCCCGATTACAACGGTATGTGTAGTTTTCCCCTAGGCCGTTCCAGTTATTCGTTTCGAGCATCAGAACTGCGATAATTTTGAGTTTCTAAAGCGTTTCTTATCTCCAAACTGCCATATCTCGCGAACGGATTGACCGATCCGCAAAATTTCTGTTGCATCTGAAAGTAGACACTCGCCCGATTACAACGGTATGCGTACTTCTCCCCTAGGCCGTTCTAGTCATTCGTTTCGAGCATCAGAACTGCGAAAATTTTGAGTATCTCAAGTGTTTCTTATCTCCAAACTGCCATATCTCGCGAACGGATTGACCAATCCGCAAAATTTCTGTTGCATCTGAAAGTAGAAACTCGCCCGATTACAACGGTATGTGTAGTTTTCCCCAAGGCCGTTCCAGTTATTCGTTTCGAGCATCAGAACTGCGAAAATTTCGAGTTTCTCTAGCGTTTCTTACATCCAAACTGCCATATCTCGCGAACGGATTGACCGATCCGCAAAATTTCTGTTGCATCTGAAAGTAGACACTCGCCCGATTACAACGGTATACGTACTTCTCCACTAGGCCGTTCTAGTCATTCGTTTCGAGCATCAGAACTGCGAAAATTTTGAGTTTCTCAAGCGTTTCTCATCTCCAAACTGCCATATCTCGCGAACGGATTGATCAATCCGCTAAATTTCTGTTGCATCTGAAAGTAGAAACTCGCCCGATTACAACGGTATGCGCACTTTTCCCCTAGGCGTTTCTAGTTATTCGTTTCGGGCATCAGAACTGCGAAAATTTTGAGTTTCTCAAGCGTTTCTTACCTCCAAACTGCCATATCTCGCGAACAGATTGACCAATCCGCAAAATTTCTGTTGCATCTGAAAGTAGAAACTCGCGCGATTACAACGGTAGGCGTAGTTTTCCCCTAGGCCGTTCTAGTTATTCGTTTCGAGCATCAGAACTGCGAAAATTTTGAGTTTCTCAAGCGTTTCTTACTTCCAAACAGCCGCATCTCGCGAACGGATCGACCAATCCGCAAAATTTCTGTTGCATCTGAAAGTAGAAACTCGCCCGATTACAACGGTATGCCCACTTTTCCCCTAGGCCATTCCAGTTATTCGTTTCGAGCATCAGAACTGCGAAAATTTTGAGTTTCTAAAGCGTTTCTTATCTCCAAACTGCCATATCTCGCGAACGGATTGATCAATCCGCAAAATTTCTGTTGCATCTGAAAGTAGAAACTCGCCCGATTACAACGGTATGCGCACTTTTCCCCTAGGCGGTTCTAGTTATACGTTTCGAGCATCAGAACTGCGAAAATTTTGAGTTTCTCAAGCGTTTCTTACCTCCAAACTGCCATATCTCGCGAACGGATTGACCAATCCGCAAAATTTCTGTTGCATCTGAATGTAGAAACTCGCCCGATTACAACGGTATGTGTAGTTTTCCCCTAGGCCGTTCCAGTTATTCGTTTCGAGCATCAGAACTGCGAAAATTTCGAGTTTCTCAAGCGTTTCTTACATCCAAACTGCCATATCTCGCGAACGGATTGACCAATCCGCAAAATTTCTGTTGCATGTGAAAGTAGAGACTCGCCCGATTACAACGGTATGTGTAGTTTTCCCCTAGGCCGTTCCAGTTATTCGTTTCGAGCATCAGAACTGCGAAAATTTCGAGTTTCTCTAGCGTTTCTTACATCCAAACTGCCATATCTCGCGAACGGATTGACCGATCCGCAAAATTTCTGTTGCATCTGAAAGTAGAAACTCGCCCGATTACAACGGTATGTGTAGTTTTCCCCTAGGCCGTTCTAGTCATTCGTTTCGAGCATCAGAACTGCGAAAATTTTGAGTATCTCAAGCGTTTCTTATCTCCAAACTGCCATATCTAGCGAACGGATTGACCAATCCGCAAAATTTCTGTTGCATCTGAAAGTAGAAACTCGCCCGATTACAACGGTATGTGTAGTTTTCCCCTAGGCCGTTCCAGTTATTCGTTTCGAGCGTCAGAACTGCGAAAATTTTGAGTTTCTAAAGCGTTTCTTATCTCCAAACTGCCATATCTCGCGAACGGATTGACCGATCCGCAAAATTTCTGTTGCATCTGAAAGTAGACACTCGCCCGATTACAACGGTATGCGTACTTCTCCCCTAGGCCGTTCTAGTCATTCGTTTCGAGCATCAGAACTGCGAAAATTTTGAGTATCTCAAGCGTTTCTTATCTCCAAACTGCCATATCTCGCGAACGGATTGACCAATCCGCAAAATTTCTGTTGCATCTGAAAGTAGAAACTCGCCCGATTACAACGGTATGTGTAGTTTTCCCCAAGGCCGTTCCAGTTATTCGTGTCGAGCATCAGAACTGCGAAAATTTCGAGTTTCTCTAGCGTTTCTTACTTCCAAAGTGCCATATCTCGCGAACGGATTGACCGATCCGCAAAATTTCTGTTGCATCTGAAAGTAGACACTCGCCCGATTACAACGGTATACGTACTTCTCCCCTAGGCCGTTCTAGTCATTCGTTTCGAGCATCAGAACTGCGAAAATTTTGAGTTTCTCAAGCGTTTCTCATCTCCAAACTGCCATATCTCGCGAACGGATTGATCAATCCGCAAAATTTCTGTTGCATCTGAAAGTAGAAACTCGCCCGATTTCAACGGTATGCGCACTTTTCCCCTAGGCGTTTCTAGTTATTCGTTTCGGGCATCAGAACTGCGAAAATTTTGAGTTTCCCAAGCGTTTCTTACCTCCAAACTGCCATATCTCGCGAACGGATTGACCAATCCGCAAAATTTCTGTTGCATCTGACAGTAGAAACTCGCGCGATTACAACGGTAGGCGTAGTTTTCCCCTAGGCCGTTCTAGTTATTCGTTTCGAGCATCAGAACTGCGAAAATTTTGAGTTTCTCAAGCGTTCCTTACCTCCAAACTGCCACATCTCGCGAACGGATTGACCAATCCGCAAAATTTCTGTTGCATCTGAATGTAGAAACTCGCCCGATTACAACGGTATGTGTAGTTTTCCCCTAGGCCGTTCCAGTTATTCGTTTCGAGCATCAGAACTGCGAAAATTTCGAGTTTCTCAAGCGTTTCTTACATCCAAACTGCCATATCTCGCGAACGGATTGACCAATCCGCAAAATTTCTGTTGCATCTGAAAGTAGAGACTCGCCCGATTACAACGGTATGTGTAGTTTTCCCCTAGGCCGTTCCAGTTATTCGTTTCGAGCATCAGAACTGCGAAAATTTCGAGTTTCTCTAGCGTTTCTTACATCCAAACTGCCATATCTCGCGAACGGATTGACCGATCCGCAAAATTTCTGTTGCATCTGAAAGTAGACACTCGCCCGATTACAACGGTATGCGTACTTCTCCCCTAGGCCGTTCTAGTCATTCGTTCCGAGCATCAGAACTGCGAAAATTTTGAGTTTCTCAAGCGTTTCTTATCTCCAAACTGCCATATCTCGCGAACGGATTGATCAATCCGCAAAATTTCTGTTGCATCTGAAAGTAGAAACTCGCCCGATTACAACGGCATGCGCACTTTTCCCCTAGGCGGTTCTAGTTATTCGTTTCGAGCATCAGAACTGCGAAAATTTTGAGTTTCTCAAGCGTTTCTTACCTCCAAACTGCCGTATCTCGCGAACGGATTGACCAATCCGCAAAATTTCTGTTGCATCTGAAAGTAGAGACTCGCCCGATTACAACGGTATGTGTAGTTTTCCCCTAGGCCGTTCCAGTTATTCGTTTCGAGCATCAGAACTGCGAAAATTTCGTGTTTCTCTAGCGTTTCTTACATCCAAACTGTCATATCTCGCGAACGGATTGACCGATCCGCAAAATTTCTGTTGCATCTGAAAGTAGACACTCGCCCGATTACAACGGTATGCGTACTTCTCCCCTAGGCCGTTC
Organism: Ptiloglossa arizonensis; assembly: GCF_051014685.1. NCBI lineage: Eukaryota > Metazoa > Arthropoda > Insecta > Hymenoptera > Colletidae > Ptiloglossa > Ptiloglossa arizonensis. The sequence goes on from NW_027478791.1 coordinate 103,363, forward strand.
TAGTCATTCGTTTCGAGCTTCAGAACTGCGAAAATTTTGAGTTTCTCAAGCGTTTCTTACTTCCAAACTGCCGCATCTCGCGAACGGATCGACCAATCCGCAAAATTTCTGTTGAATCTGAATGTAGAAACTCGCCCGATTACAACGGTATGTGTAGTTTTCCCCTAGGCCGTTCCAGCTATTCGTTTCGAGCATCAGAACTGCGAAAATTTTGAGTTTCTCAAGCGTTTCTTACCTTCAAACTGCCATATCTCGCGAACGGATTGACCGATCCGCAAAATTTCTGTTGCATCTGAAAGTAGACATTCGCCCGATTACAACGGTATGCCCACTTTCCCCTAGGCCGTTCTAGTTATTCGTTTCAAGCATCAGAACTGCGCAAATTTTGAGTTTCTCAAGCGTTTCTTACATTCAAACTGCCATATCTCGCGAACGGATTGACCGATCCGCAAAATTTCTGTTGCTTCTGAAAGTAGACACTCGCCCGATTACAACGGTATACGTACTTCTCCCCTAGGCCGTTCTAGTCATTCGTTTCGAGCTTCAGAACTGCGAAAATTTTGAGTTTCTCAAGCGTTTCTTACCTCCAAACTGCCATATCTCGCGAACGGATTGACCAATCAGCAAAATTTCTGTTGCATCTGAAAGTAGAGACTCGCCCGATTACAACGGTATGTGTATTTTTCCCCTAGGCCGTTCCAGTTATTCGTTTCGAGCATCAAAACTGCGAAAATTTCGTGTTTCTCTAGCGTTTCTTACATCCAAACTGCCATATCTCGCGAACGGATTGACCGATCCGCAAAATTTCTGTTGCATCTGAAAGTAGACACTCGCCCGATTACAACGGTATGCGTACTTCTCCCCTAGGCCGTTCTAGTCATTCGTTTCGAGCTTCAGAACTGCGAAAATTTTGAGTTTCTCAAGCGTTTCTTACTTCCAAACTGCCGCATCTCGCGAACGGATCGACCAATCCGCAAAATTTCTGTTGAATCTGAATGTAGAAACTCGCCCGATTACAACGGTATGTGTAGTTTTCCCCTAGGCCGTTCCAGCTATTCGTTTCGAGCATCAGAACTGCGAAAATTTTGAGTTTCTCAAGCGTTTCTTACATACAAACTGCCATATCTCGCGAACGGATTGACCAATCCGCAAAATTTCTGTTGCATCTGAAAGTAGAGACTCGCCCGATTACAACGGTATGTGTAGTTTTCCCCTAGGCCGTTCTAGTTATTCGTTTCAAGCATCAGAACTGCGCAAATTTTGAGTTTCTCAAGCGTTTCTTACCTTCAAACTGCCATATCTCGCGAACGGATTGACCGATCCGCAAAATTTCTGTTGCATCTGAAAGTAGACACTCGCCCGATTACAACGGTATGCGTACTTCTCCCCTAGGCCGTTCTAGTCATTCGTTTCGAGCTTCAGAACTGCGAAAATTTTGAGTTTCTCAAGCGTTTCTTACTTCCAAACTGCCGCATCTCGCGAACGGATCGACCAATCCGCAAAATTTCTGTTGAATCTGAATGTAGAAACTCGCCCGATTACAACGGTATGTGTAGTTTTCCCCTAGGCCGTTCCAGCTATTCGTTTCGAGCATCAGAACTGCGAAAATTTTGAGTTTCTCAAGCGTTTCTTACATACAAACTGCCATATCTCGCGAACGGATTGACCAATCCGCAAAATTTCTGTTGCATCTGAAAGTAGAGACTCGCCCGATTACAACGGTATGTGTAGTTTTCCCCTAGGCCGTTCTAGTTATTCGTTTCAAGCATCAGAACTGCGCAAATTTTGAGTTTCTCAAGCGTTTCTTACCTTCAAACTGCCATATCTCGCGAACGGATTGACCGATCCGCAAAATTTCTGTTGCATCTGAAAGTAGACATTCGCCCGATTACAACGGTATGCCCACTTTCCCCTAGGCAGTTCTAGTTATTCGTTTCAAGCATCAGAACTGCGCAAATTTTGAGTTTCTCAAGCGTTTCTTACATTCAAACTGCCATATCTCGCGAACGGATTGACCGATCCGCAAAATTTCTGTTGCTTCTGAAAGTAGACACTCGCCCGATTACAACGGTATACGTACTTCTCCCCTAGGCCGTTCTAGTCATTCGTTTCGAGCTTCAGAACTGCGAAAATTTTGAGTTTCTCAAGCGTTTCTTACCTCCAAACTGCCATATCTCGCGAACGGATTGACCAATCAGCAAAATTTCTGTTGCATCTGAAAGTAGAGACTCGCCCGATTACAACGGTATGTGTAGTTTTCCCCTAGGCCGTTCCAGTTATTCGTTTCGAGCATCAAAACTGCGAAAATTTCGTGTTTCTCTAGCGTTTCTTACATCCAAACTGCCATATCTCGCGAACGGATTGACCGATCCGCAAAATTTCTGTTGCATCTGAAAGTAGACACTCGCCCGATTACAACGGTATGCGTACTTCTCCCCTAGGCCGTTCTAGTCATTCGTTTCGAGCTTCAGAACTGCGAAAATTTTGAGTTTCTCAAGCGTTTCTTACTTCCAAACTGCCGCATCTCGCGAACGGATCGACCAATCCGCAAAATTTCTGTTGAATCTGAATGTAGAAACTCGCCCGATTACAACGGTATGTGTAGTTTTCCCCTAGGCCGTTCCAGCTATTCGTTTCGAGCATCAGAACTGCGAAAATTTTGAGTTTCTCAAGCGTTTCTTACATACAAACTGCCATATCTCGCGAACGGATTGACCAATCCGCAAAATTTCTGTTGCATCTGAAAGTAGAGACTCGCCCGATTACAACGGTATGTGTAGTTTTCCCCTAGGCCGTTCTAGTTATTCGTTTCAAGCAGCAGAACTGCGCAAATTTTGAGTTTCTCAAGCGTTTCTTACCTTCAAACTGCCATATCTCGCGAACGGATTGACCGATCCGCAAAATTTCTGTTGCATCTGAAAGTAGACATTCGCCCGATTACAACGGTATGCCCACTTTCCCCTAGGCCGTTCTAGTTATTCGTTTCAAGCATCAGAACTGCGCAAATTTTGAGTTTCTCAAGCGTTTCTTACATTCAAACTGCCATATCTCGCGAACGGATTGACCGATCCGCAAAATTTCTGTTGCTTCTGAAAGTAGACACTCGCCCGATTACAACGGTATACGTACTTCTCCCCTAGGCCGTTCTAGTCATTCGTTTCGAGCTTCAGAACTGCGAAAATTTTGAGTTTCTCAAGCGTTTCTTACCTCCAAACTGCCATATCTCGCGAACGGATTGACCAATCAGCAAAATTTCTTTTGCATCTGAAAGTAGAGACTCGCCCGATTACAACGGTATGTGTAGTTTTCACCTAGGCCGTTCCAGTTATTCGTTTCGAGCATCAAAACTGCGAAAATTTCGTGTTTCTCTAGCGTTTCTTACATCCAAACTGCCATATCTCGCGAACGGATTGACCGATCCGCAAAATTTCTGTTGCATCTGAAAGTAGACACTCGCCCGATTACAACGGTATGCGTACTTCTCCCCTAGGCCGTTCTAGTCATTCGTTTCGAGCTTCAGAACTGCGAAAATTTTGAGTTTCTCAAGCGTTTCTTACTTCCAAACTGCCGCATCTCGCGAACGGATCGACCAATCCGCAAAATTTCTGTTGAATCTGAATGTAGAAACTCGCCCGATTACAACGGTATGTGTAGTTTTCCCCTAGGCCGTTCCAGCTATTCGTTTCGAGCATCAGAACTGCGAAAATTTTGAGTTTCTCAAGCGTTTCTTACATACAAACTGCCATATCTCGCGAACGGATTGACCAATCCGCAAAATTTCTGTTGCATCTGAAAGTAGAGACTCGCCCGATTACAACGGTATGTGTAGTTTTCCCCTAGGCCGTTCTAGTTATTCGTTTCAAGCATCAGAACTGCGCAAATTTTGAGTTTCTCAAGCGTTTCTTACCTTCAAACTGCCATATCTCGCGAACGGATTGACCGATCCGCAAAATTTCTGTTGCATCTGAAAGTAGACATTCGCCCGATTACAACGGTATGCCCACTTTCCCCTAGGCCGTTCTAGTTATTCGTTTCAAGCATCAGAACTGCGCAAATTTTGAGTTTCTCAAGCGTTTCTTACATTCAAACTGCCATATCTCGCGAACGGATTGACCGATCCGCAAAATTTCTGTTGCTTCTGAAAGTAGACACTCGCCCGATTACAACGGTATACGTACTTCTCCCCTAGGCCGTTCTAGTCATTCGTTTCGAGCTTCAGAACTGCGAAAATTTTGAGTTTCTCAAGCGTTTCTTACCTCCAAACTGCCATATCTCGCGAACGGATTGACCAATCAGCAAAATTTCTGTTGCATCTGAAAGTAGAGACTCGCCCGATTACAACGGTATGTGTAGTTTTCCCCTAGGCCGTTCCAGTTATTCGTTTCGAGCATCAAAACTGCGAAAATTTCGTGTTTCTCTAGCGTTTCTTACATCCAAACTGCCATATCTCGCGAACGGATTGACCGATCCGCAAAATTTCTGTTGCATCTGAAAGTAGACACTCGCCCGATTACAACGGTATGCGTACTTCTCCCCTAGGCCGTTCTAGTCATTCGTTTCGAGCTTCAGAACTGCGAAAATTGTGAGTTTCTCAAGCGTTTCTTACTTCCAAACTGCCGCATCTCGCGAACGGATCGACCAATCCGCAAAATTTCTGTTGAATCTGAAAGTAGAAACTCTCCCGATTACAACGGTATGTGTAGTTTTCCCCTAGGCCGTTCCAGCTATTCGTTTCGAGCATCAGAACTGCGAAAATTTTGAGTTTCTCAAGCGTTTCTTACATACAAACTGCCATATCTCGCGAACGGATTGACCAATCCGCAAAATTTCTGTTGCATCTGAAAGTAGAGACTCTCCCGATTACAACGGTATGTGTAGTTTTCCCCTAGGCCGTTCTAGTTATTCGTTTCAAGCATCAGAACTGCGCAAATTTTGAGTTTCTCAAGCGTTTCTTACCTCCAAACTGCCACATCTCGCGAACGGATTGACCAATCCGCAAAATTTCTGTTGCTTCTGAAAGTAGAAACTCGCCCGATTACAACGGTATGCGCACTTTTCCCCTAGGCCGTTCTAGTTAATCGTTTCGAGCATCAGAACTGCGAAAATTTTGAGTTTCTCAAGCGTTTCTTACATCCAAACGGCCATATCTCGTGAACGGATTGACCAATCCGCAAAATTTCTGATGCATCTGAAAGTAGAAACTCGCCCGATTACACGGTATGTGTAGTTTTCCCCAAGGCCGTTCCAGTTATTCGTTTCGAGCATCAGAACTGCGAAAATTTTGAGTTTCTAAAGCGTTTCTTATCTCCAAACTGCCATATCTCGCGAACGGATTGACCGATCCGCAAAATTTCTGTTGCATCTGAAAGTAGACACTCGCCCGATTACAACGGTATACGTACTTCTCCCCTAGGCCGTTCTAGTCATTCGTTTCGAGCATCAGAACTGCGAAAATTTTGAGTTTCTCAAGCGTTTCTTACCTCCAAACTGCCATATCTCGCGAACGGATTGACCAATCCGCAAAATTTCTGTCGCTTCTGAAAGTACAAACTCGCCCGATTACAACGGTATGCGCACTTTTCCCCTAGGCCGTTCTAGTTAATCGTTTCGAGCATCAGAACTGCGAAAATTTTGAGTTTCTCAAGCGTTTCTTACATCCAAACGGCCATATCTCGTGAACGGATTGACCAATCCGCAAAATTTCTGATGCATCTGAAAGTAGAAACTCGCCCGATTACACGGTATGTGTAGTTTTCCCCAAGGCCGTTCCAGTTATTCGTTTCGAGCATCAGAACTGCGAAAATTTTGAGTTTCTCTAGCGTTTCTTACATCCAAACTGCCATATCTCGCGAACGGATTGACCGATCCGCAAAATTTCTGTTGCATCTGAAAGTAGACACTCGCCCGATTACAACGGTATACGTACTTCTCCCCTAGGCCGTTCTAGTCATTCGTTTCGAGCATCAGAACTGCGAAAATTTTGAGTTTCTCAAGCGTTTCTTACCTCCAAACTGCCATATCTCGCGAACGGATTGACCAATCCGCAAAATTTCTGTCGCTTCTGAATGTAGAAACTCGCCCGGTTACAACGGTATGCGCACTTTTCCCCTAGGCCGTTCTAGTTAATCGTTTCGAGCATCAGAACTGCGAAAATTTTGAGTTTCTCAAGCGTTTCTTACAGCCAAACGGCCATATCTCGTGAAGGGATTGACCAATCCGCAAAATTTCTGTTGCATCTGAAAGTAGAAACTCGCCCGATTACACGGTATGTGTAGTTTTCCCCAAGGCCGTTCCAGTTATTCGTTTCGAGCATCAGAACTGCGAAAATTTCGAGTTTCTCTAGCGTTTCTTACATCCAAACTGCCATATCTCGCGAACGGATTGATCAATCCGCAAAATTTCTGTTGCACCTGAAAGTAGAAACTCGCCCGATTACAACGGTATGCGCACTTTTCCCCTAGGCGGTTCTAGTTATTCGTTTCGGGCATCAGAACTGCGAAAATTTTGAGTTTCTCAAGCGTTTCTTATTTCCAAACTGCCATATCTCGCGAACGGATCCACCAATCCGCAAAATTTCTGTTGCATCTGAAAGTAGAAACTCGCCCGATTACAACGGTTTGCGCACTTTTCCCCTAGGCGGTTCTAGTCATTCGTTTCGAGCATCAGAACTGCGAAAATTTCGAGTTTCTCTAGCGTTTCTTACATCCAAACTGCCATATCTCGCGAACGGATTGACCGATCCGCAAAATTTCTGTTGCATCTGAAAGTAGACACTCGCCCGATTACAACGGTATACGTACTTCTCCCCTAGGCCGTTCTAGTCATTCGTTTCGAGCTTCAGAACTGCGAAAATTTTGAGTTTCTCAAGCGTTTCTTACCTCCAAACTGCCATATCTCGCGAACGGATTGACCAATCAGCAAAATTTCTGTTGCATCTGAAAGTAGAGACTCGCCCGATTACAACGGTATGTGTAGTTTTCCCCTAGGCCGTTCCAGTTATTCGTTTCGAGCATCAGAACTGCGAAAATTTCGTGTTTCTCTAGCGTTTCTTACATCCAAACTGCCATATCTCGCGAACGGATTGACCGATCCGCAAAATTTCTGTTGCATCTGAAAGTAGACACTCGCCCGATTACAACGGTATGCGTACTTCTCCCCTAGGCCGTTCTAGTCATTCGTTTCGAGCTTCAGAACTGCGAAAATTTTGAGTTTCTCAAGCGTTTCTTACTTCCAAACTGCCGCATCTCGCGAACGGATCGACCAATCCGCAAAATTTCTGTTGAATCTGAAAGTAGAAACTCTCCCGATTACAACGGTATGTGTAGTTTTCCCCTAGGCCGTTCCAGCTATTCGTTTCGAGCATCAGAACTGCGAAAATTTTGAGTTTCTCAAGCGTTTCTTACATACAAACTGCCATATCTCGCGAACGGATTGACCAATCCGCAAAATTTCTGTTGCATCTGAAAGTAGAGACTCTCCCGATTACAACGGTATGTGTAGTTTTCCCCTAGGCCGTTCTAGTCATTCGTTTCGAGCATCAGAACTGCGCAAATTTTGAGTATCTCAAGCGTTTCTTATCTCCAAACTGCCATATCTCGCGAACGGATTGACCAATCCGCAAAATTTCTGTTGCATCTGAAAGTAGAAACTCGCCCGATTACAACGGTATGTGTAGTTTTCCCCAAGGCCGTTCCAGTTATTCGTTTCGAGCATCAGAACTGCGAAAATTTCGAGTTTCTCTAGCGTTTCTTACATCCAAACTGCCATATCTCGCGAACGGATTGACCGATCCGCAAAATTTCTGTTGCATCTGAAAGTAGACACTCGCCCGATTACAACGGTATGTGTAGTTTTCCCCTAGGCCGTTCCAGTTATTCGTTTCGAGCATCAAAACTGCGAAAATTTCGTGTTTCTCTAGCGTTTCTTACATCCAAACTGCCATATCTCGCGAACGGATTGACCGATCCGCAAAATTTCTGTTGCATCTGAAAGTAGACACTCGCCCGATTACAACGGTATGCGTACTTCTCCCCTAGGCCGTTCTAGTCATTCGTTTCGAGCTTCAGAACTGCGAAAATTGTGAGTTTCTCAAGCGTTTCTTACTTCCAAACTGCCGCATCTCGCGAACGGATCGACCAATCCGCAAAATTTCTGTTGCATCTGAAAGTAGAAACTCGCCCGATTACAACGGTATGCCCACTTTTCCCCTAGGCCATTCCAGTTATTCGTTTCGAGCATCAGAACTGCGAAAATTTTGAGTTTCTAAAGCGTTTCTTATCTCCAAACTGCCATATCTCGCGAACGGATTGATCAATCCGCAAAATTTCTGTTGCATCTGAAAGTAGAAACTCGCCCGATTACAACGGTATGTGTAGTTTTCCCCTAGGCCGTTCCAGTTATTCGTTTCGAGCATCAGAACTGCGAAAATTTCGAGTTTCTCAAGCGTTTCTTACATCCAAACTGCCATATCTCGCGAACGGATTGACCAATCCGCAAAATTTCTGTTGCATGTGAAAGTAGAGACTCGCCCGATTACAACGGTATGTGTAGTTTTCCCCTAGGCCGTTCCAGTTATTCGTTTCGAGCATCAGAACTGCGAAAATTTCGAGTTTCTCTAGCGTTTCTTACATCCAAACTGCCATATCTCGCGAACGGATTGACCGATCCGCAAAATTTCTGTTGCATCTGAAAGTAGAAACTCGCCCGATTACAACGGTATGTGTAGTTTTCCCCTAGGCCGTTCTAGTCATTCGTTTCGAGCATCAGAACTGCGAAAATTTTGAGTATCTCAAGCGTTTCTTATCTCCAAACTGCCATATCTAGCGAACGGATTGACCAATCCGCAAAATTTCTGTTGCATCTGAAAGTAGAAACTCGCCCGATTACAACGGTATGTGTAGTTTTCCCCTAGGCCGTTCCAGTTATTCGTTTCGAGCGTCAGAACTGCGAAAATTTTGAGTTTCTAAAGCGTTTCTTATCTCCAAACTGCCATATCTCGCGAACGGATTGACCGATCCGCAAAATTTCTGTTGCATCTGAAAGTAGACACTCGCCCGATTACAACGGTATGCGTACTTCTCCCCTAGGCCGTTCTAGTCATTCGTTTCGAGCTTCAGAACTGCGAAAATTTTGAGTTTCTCAAGCGTTTCTTACTTCCAAACTGCCGCATCTCGCGAACGGATCGACCAATCCGCAAAATTTCTGTTGAATCTGAATGTAGAAACTCGCCCGATTACAACGGTATGTGTAGTTTTCCCCTAGGCCGTTCCAGCTATTCGTTTCGAGCATCAGAACTGCGAAAATTTTGAGTTTCTCAAGCGTTTCTTACATACAAACTGCCATATCTCGCGAACGGATTGACCAATCCGCAAAATTTCTGTTGCATCTGAAAGTAGAGACTCGCCCGATTACAACGGTATGTGTAGTTTTCCCCTAGGCCGTTCTAGTTATTCGTTTCAAGCATCAGAACTGCGCAAATTTTGAGTTTCTCAAGCGTTTCTTACCTTCAAACTGCCATATCTCGCGAACGGATTGACCGATCCGCAAAATTTCTGTTGCATCTGAAAGTAGACATTCGCCCGATTACAACGGTATGCCCACTTTCCCCTAGGCCGTTCTAGTTATTCGTTTCAAGCATCAGAACTGCGCAAATTTTGAGTTTCTCAAGCGTTTCTTACATTCAAACTGCCATATCTCGCGAACGGATTGACCGATCCGCAAAATTTCTGTTGCTTCTGAAAGTAGACACTCGCCCGATTACAACGGTATACGTACTTCTCCCCTAGGCCGTTCTAGTCATTCGTTTCGAGCTTCAGAACTGCGAAAATTTTGAGTTTCTCAAGCGTTTCTTACCTCCAAACTGCCATATCTCGCGAACGGATTGACCAATCAGCAAAATTTCTGTTGCATCTGAAAGTAGAGACTCGCCCGATTACAACGGTATGTGTAGTTTTCCCCTAGGCCGTTCCAGTTATTCGTTTCGAGCATCAAAACTGCGAAAATTTCGTGTTTCTCTAGCGTTTCTTACATCCAAACTGCCATATCTCGCGAACGGATTGACCGATCCGCAAAATTTCTGTTGCATCTGAAAGTAGACACTCGCCCGATTACAACGGTATGCGTACTTCTCCCCTAGGCCGTTCTAGTCATTCGTTTCGAGCTTCAGAACTGCGAAAATTGTGAGTTTCTCAAGCGTTTCTTACTTCCAAACTGCCGCATCTCGCGAACGGATCGACCAATCCGCAAAATTTCTGTTGAATCTGAAAGTAGAAACTCTCCCGATTACAACGGTATGTGTAGTTTTCCCCTAGGCCGTTCCAGCTATTCGTTTCGAGCATCAGAACTGCGAAAATTTTGAGTTTCTCAAGCGTTTCTTACATACAAACTGCCATATCTCGCGAACGGATTGACCAATCCGCAAAATTTCTGTTGCATCTGAAAGTAGAGACTCTCCCGATTACAACGGTATGTGTAGTTTTCCCCTAGGCCGTTCTAGTTATTCGTTTCAAGCATCAGAACTGCGCAAATTTTGAGTTTCTCAAGCGTTTCTTACCTCCAAACTGCCACATCTCGCGAACGGATTGACCAATCCGCAAAATTTCTGTTGCTTCTGAAAGTAGAAACTCGCCCGATTACAACGGTATGCGCACTTTTCCCCTAGGCCGTTCTAGTTAATCGTTTCGAGCATCAGAACTGCGAAAATTTTGAGTTTCTCAAGCGTTTCTTACATCCAAACGGCCATATCTCGTGAACGGATTGACCAATCCGCAAAATTTCTGATGCATCTGAAAGTAGAAACTCGCCCGATTACACGGTATGTGTAGTTTTCCCCAAGGCCGTTCCAGTTATTCGTTTCGAGCATCAGAACTGCGAAAATTTTGAGTTTCTAAAGCGTTTCTTATCTCCAAACTGCCATATCTCGCGAACGGATTGACCGATCCGCAAAATTTCTGTTGCATCTGAAAGTAGACACTCGCCCGATTACAACGGTATGCGTACTTCTCCCCTAGGCCGTTCTAGTCATTCGTTTCGAGCATCAGAACTGCGAAAATTTTGAGTATCTCAAGCGTTTCTTATCTCCAAACTGCCATATTTCGCGAACGGATTGACCAATCCGCAAAATTTCTGTTGCATCTGAAAGTAGAAACTCGCCCGATTACAACGGTATGTGTAGTTTTCCCCAAGGCCGTTCCAGTTATTCGTTTCGAGCATCAGAACTGCGAAAATTTCGAGTTTCTCTAGCGTTTCTTACATCCAAACTGCCATATCTCGCGAACGGATTGACCGATCCGCAAAATTTCTGTTGCATCTGAAAGTAGACACTCGCCCGATTACAACGGTATACGTACTTCTCCCCTAGGCCGTTCTAGTCATTCGTTTCGAGCATCAGAACTGCGAAAATTTTGAGTTTCTCAAGCGTTTCTTACCTCCAAACTGCCATATCTCGCGAACGGATTGACCAATCCGCAAAATTTCTGTTGCATCTGAAAGTAGAAACTCGCCCGATTACACGGTATGTGTAGTTTTCCCCAAGGCCGTTCCAGTTATTCGTTTCGAGCATCAGAACTGCGAAAATTTCGAGTTTCTCTAGCGTTTCTTACATCCAAACTGCCATATCTCGCGAACGGATTGATCAATCCGCAAAATTTCTGTTGCACCTGAAAGTAGAAACTCGCCCGATTACAACGGTATGCGCACTTTTCCCCTAGGCGGTTCTAGTTATTCGTTTCGGTCATCAGAACTGCGAAAATTTTGAGTTTCTCAAGCGTTTCTTATTTCCAAACTGCCATATCTCGCGAACGGATCCACCAATCCGCAAAATTTCTGTTGCATCTGAAAGTAGAAACTCGCCCGATTACAACGGTATGTGTAGTTTTCCCCAAGGCCGTTCCAGTTATTCGTTTCGAGCATCAGAACTGCGAAAATTTCGAGTTTCTCTAGCGTTTCTTACATCCAAACTGCCATATCTCGCGAACGGATTGACCGATCCGCAAAATTTCTGTTGCATCTGAAAGTAGACACTCGCCCGATTACAACGGTATACGTACTTCTCCCCTAGGCCGTTCTAGTCATTCGTTTCGAGCTTCAGAACTGCGAAAATTTTGAGTTTCTCAAGCGTTTCTTACCTCCAAACTGCCATATCTCGCGAACGGATTGACCAATCAGCAAAATTTCTGTTGCATCTGAAAGTAGAGACTCGCCCGATTACAACGGTATGTGTAGTTTTCCCCTAGGCCGTTCCAGTTATTCGTTTCGAGCATCAGAACTGCGAAAATTTCGTGTTTCTCTAGCGTTTCTTACATCCAAACTGCCATATCTCGCGAACGGATTGACCGATCCGCAAAATTTCTGTTGCATCTGAAAGTAGACACTCGCCCGATTACAACGGTATGCGTACTTCTCCCCTAGGCCGTTCTAGTCATTCGTTTCGAGCTTCAGAACTGCGAATATTTTGAGTTTCTCAAGCGTTTCTTACTTCCAAACTGCCGCATCTCGCGAACGGATCGACCAATCCGCAAAATTTCTGTTGAATCTGAAAGTAGAAACTCTCCCGATTACAACGGTATGTGTAGTTTTCCCCTAGGCCGTTCCAGCTATTCGTTTCGAGCATCAGAACTGCGAAAATTTTGAGTTTCTCAAGCGTTTCTTACATACAAACTGCCATATCTCGCGAACGGATTGACCAATCCGCAAAATTTCTGTTGCATCTGAAAGTAGAGACTCTCCCGATTACAACGCTATGTGTAGTTTTCCCCTAGGCCGTTCTAGTCATTCGTTTCGAGCATCAGAACTGCGCAAATTTTGAGTATCTCAAGCGTTTCTTATCTCCAAACTGCCATATCTCGCGAACGGATTGACCAATCCGCAAAATTTCTGTTGCATCTGAAAGTAGAAACTCGCCCGATTACAACGGTATGTGTAGTTTTCCCCAAGGCCGTTCCAGTTATTCGTTTCGAGCATCAGAACTGCGAAAATTTCGAGTTTCTCTAGCCTTTCTTACATCCAAACTGCCATATCTCGCGAACGGATTGACCGATCCGCAAAATTTCTGTTGCATCTGAAAGTAGACACTCGCCCGATTACAACGGTATACGTACTTCTCCACTAGGCCGTTCTAGTCATTCGTTTCGAGCATCAGAACTGCGAAAATTTTGAGTTTCTCATGCGTTTCTCATCTCCAAACTGCCATATCTCGCGAACGGATTGATCAATCCGCTAAATTTCTGTTGCATCTGAAAGTAGAAACTCGCCCGATTACAACGGTATGCGCACTTTTCCCCTAGGCGTTTCTAGTTATTCGTTTCGGGCATCAGAACTGCGAAAATTTTGAGTTTCTCAAGCGTTTCTTACCTCCAAACTGCCATATCTCGCGAACAGATTGACCAATCCGCAAAATTCCTGTTGCATCTGAAAGTAGAAACTCGCGCGATTACAACGGTAGGCGTAGTTTTCCCCTAGGCCGTTCTAGTTATTCGTTTCGAGCATCAGAACTGCGAAAATTTTGAGTTTCTCAAGCGTTTCTTACTTCCAAACAGCCGCATCTCGCGAACGGATCGACCAATCCGCAAAATTTCTGTTGCATCTGAAAGTAGAAACTCGCCCGATTACAACGGTATGCCCACTTTTCCCCTAGGCCATTCCAGTTATTCGTTTCGAGCATCAGAACTGCGAAAATTTTGAGTTTCTAAAGCGTTTCTTATCTCCAAACTGCCATATCTCGCGAACGGATTGATCAATCCGCAAAATTTCTGTTGCATCTGAAAGTAGAAACTCGCCCGATTACAACGGTATGCGCACTTTTCCCCTAGGCGTTTCTAGTTATTCGTTTCGGGCATCAGAACTGCGAAAATTTTGAGTTTCTCAAGCGTTTCTTACCTCCAAACTGCCATATCTCGCGAACGGATTGACCGATCCGCAAAATTTCTGTTGCATCTGAAAGTAGACACTCGCCCGATTACAACGGTATGCGTACTTCTCCCCTAGGCCGTTCTAGTCATTCGTTTCGAGCTTCAGAACTGCGAAAATTTTGAGTTTCTCAAGCGTTTCTTACTTCCAAACTGCCGCATCTCGCGAACGGATCGACCAATCCGCAAAATTTCTGTTGAATCTGAAAGTAGAAACTCTCCCGATTACAACGGTATGTGTAGTTTTCCCCTAGGCCGTTCCAGCTATTCGTTTCGAGCATCAGAACTGCGAAAATTTTGAGTTTCTCAAGCGTTTCTTACATACAAACTGCCATATCTCGCGAACGGATTGACCAATCCGCAAAATTTCTGTTGCATCTGAAAGTAGAGACTCTCCCGATTACAACGGTATGTGTAGTTTTCCCCTAGGCCGTTCTAGTCATTCGTTTCGAGCATCAGAACTGCGCAAATTTTGAGTATCTCAAGCGTTTCTTATCTCCAAACTGCCATATCTCGCGAACGGATTGACCAATCCGCAAAATTTCTGTTGCATCTGAAAGTAGAAACTCGCCCGATTACAACGGTATGTGTAGTTTTCCCCAAGGCCGTTCCAGTTATTCGTTTCGAGCATCAGAACTGCGAAAATTTCGAGTTTCTCTAGCGTTTCTTACATCCAAACTGCCATATCTCGCGAACGGATTGACCGATCCGCAAAATTTCTGTTGCATCTGAAAGTAGACACTCGCCCGATTACAACGGTATACGTACTTCTCCACTAGGCCGTTCTAGTCATTCGTTTCGAGCATCAGAACTGCGAAAATTTTGAGTTTCTCAAGCGTTTCTCATCTCCAAACTGCCATATCTCGCGAACGGATTGATCAATCCGCTAAATTTCTGTTGCATCTGAAAGTAGAAACTCGCCCGATTACAACGGTATGCGCACTTTTCCCCTAGGCGTTTCTAGTTATTCGTTTCGGGCATCAGAACTGCGAAAATTTTGAGTTTCTCAAGCGTTTCTTACCTCCAAACTGCCATATCTCGCGAACAGATTGACCAATCCGCAAAATTTCTGTTGCATCTGAAAGTAGAAACTCGCGCGATTACAACGGTATGCGCACTTTTCCCCTAGGCGGTTCTAGTTATACGTTTCGAGCATCAGAACTGCGAAAATTTTGAGTTTCTCAAGCGTTTCTTACCTCCAAACTGCCATATCTCGCGAACGGATTGACCAATCCGCAAAATTTCTGTTGCATCTGAATGTAGAAACTCGCCCGATTACAACGGTATGTGTAGTTTTCCCCTAGGCCGTTCCAGTTATTCGTTTCGAGCATCAGAACTGCAAAAATTTCGAGTTTCTCAAGCGTTTCTTACATCCAAACTGCCATATCTCGCGAACGGATTGACCAATCCGCAAAATTTCTGTTGCATGTGAAAGTAGAGACTCGCCCGATTACAACGGTATGTGTAGTTTTCCCCTAGGCCGTTCCAGTTATTCGTTTCGAGCATCAGAACTGCGAAAATTTTGAGTTTCTCAAGCGTTTCTTACTTCCAAACAGCCGCATCTCGCGAACGGATCGACCAATCCGCAAAATTTCTGTTGCATCTGAAAGTAGAAACTCGCCCGATTACAACGGTATGCCCACTTTTCCCCTAGGCCATTCCAGTTATTCGTTTCGAGCATCAGAACTGCGAAAATTTTGAGTTTCTAAAGCGTTTCTTATCTCCAAACTGCCATATCTCGCGAACGGATTGATCAATCCGCAAAATTTCTGTTGCATCTGAAAGTAGAAACTCGCCCGATTACAACGGTATGCGCACTTTTCCCCTAGGCGGTTCTAGTTATACGTTTCGAGCATCAGAACTGCGAAAATTTTGAGTTTCTCAAGCGTTTCTTACCTCCAAACTGCCATATCTCGCGAACGGATTGACCAATCCGCAAAATTTCTGTTGCATCTGAATGTAGAAACTCGCCCGATTACAACGGTATGTGTAGTTTTCCCCTAGGCCGTTCCAGTTATTCGTTTCGAGCATCAGAACTGCGAAAATTTCGAGTTTCTCAAGCGTTTCTTACATCCAAACTGCCATATCTCGCGAACGGATTGACCAATCCGCAAAATTTCTGTTGCATGTGAAAGTAGAGACTCGCCCGATTACAACGGTATGTGTAGTTTTCCCCTAGGCCGTTCCAGTTATTCGTTTCGAGCATCAGAACTGCGAAAATTTCGAGTTTCTCTAGCGTTTCTTACATCCAAACTGCCATATCTCGCGAACGGATTGACCGATCCGCAAAATTTCTGTTGCATCTGAAAGTAGAAACTCGCCCGATTACAACGGTATGTGTAGTTTTCCCCTAGGCCGTTCTAGTCATTCGTTTCGAGCATCAGAACTGCGAAAATTTTGAGTTTCTCAAGCGTTTCTTACTTCCAAACTGCCGCATCTCGCGAACGGATCGACCAATCCGCAAAATTTCTGTTGAATCTGAATGTAGAAACTCGCCCGATTACAACGGTATGTGTAGTTTTCCCCTAGGCCGTTCCAGCTATTCGTTTCGAGCATCAGAACTGCGAAAATTTTGAGTTTCTCAAGCGTTTCTTACATACAAACTGCCATATCTCGCGAACGGATTGACCAATCCGCAAAATTTCTGTTGCATCTGAAAGTAGAGACTCGCCCGATTACAACGGTATGTGTAGTTTTCCCCTAGGCCGTTCTAGTTATTCGTTTCAAGCATCAGAACTGCGCAAATTTTGAGTTTCTCAAGCGTTTCTTACCTTCAAACTGCCATATCTCGCGAACGGATTGACCGATCCGCAAAATTTCTGTTGCATCTGAAAGTAGACATTCGCCCGATTACAACGGTATGCCCACTTTCCCCTAGGCCGTTCTAGTTATTCGTTTCAAGCATCAGAACTGCGCAAATTTTGAGTTTCTCAAGCGTTTCTTACATTCAAACTGCCATATCTCGCGAACGGATTGACCGATCCGCAAAATTTCTGTTGCTTCTGAAAGTAGACACTCGCCCGATTACAACGGTATACGTACTTCTCCCCTAGGCCGTTCTAGTCATTCGTTTCGAGCTTCAGAACTGCGAAAATTTTGAGTTTCTCAAGCGTTTCTTACCTCCAAACTGCCATATCTCGCGAACGGATTGACCAATCAGCAAAATTTCTGTTGCATCTGAAAGTAGAGACTCGCCCGATTACAACGGTATGTGTAGTTTTCCCCTAGGCCGTTCCAGTTATTCGTTTCGAGCATCAAAACTGCGAAAATTTCGTGTTTCTCTAGCGTTTCTTACATCCAAACTGCCATATCTCGCGAACGGATTGACCGATCCGCAAAATTTCTGTTGCATCTGAAAGTAGACACTCGCCCGATTACAACGGTATGCGTACTTCTCCCCTAGGCCGTTCTAGTCATTCGTTTCGAGCTTCAGAACTGCGAAAATTGTGAGTTTCTCAAGCGTTTCTTACTTCCAAACTGCCGCATCTCGCGAACGGATCGACCAATCCGCAAAATTTCTGTTGAATCTGAAAGTAGAAACTCTCCCGATTACAACGGTATGTGTAGTTTTCCCCTAGGCCGTTCCAGCTATTCGTTTCGAGCATCAGAACTGCGAAAATTTTGAGTTTCTCAAGCGTTTCTTACATACAAACTGCCATATCTCGCGAACGGATTGACCAATCCGCAAAATTTCTGTTGCATCTGAAAGTAGAGACTCTCCCGATTACAACGGTATGTGTAGTTTTCCCCTAGGCCGTTCTAGTTATTCGTTTCAAGCATCAGAACTGCGCAAATTTTGAGTTTCTCAAGCGTTTCTTACCTCCAAACTGCCACATCTCGCGAACGGATTGACCAATCCGCAAAATTTCTGTTGCTTCTGAAAGTAGAAACTCGCCCGATTACAACGGTATGCGCACTTTTCCCCTAGGCCGTTCTAGTTAATCGTTTCGAGCATCAGAACTGCGAAAATTTTGAGTTTCTCAAGCGTTTCTTACATCCAAACGGCCATATCTCGTGAACGGATTGACCAATCCGCAAAATTTCTGATGCATCTGAAAGTAGAAACTCGCCCGATTACACGGTATGTGTAGTTTTCCCCAAGGCCGTTCCAGTTATTCGTTTCGAGCATCAGAACTGCGAAAATTTTGAGTTTCTAAAGCGTTTCTTATCTCCAAACTGCCATATCTCGCGAACGGATTGACCGATCCGCAAAATTTCTGTTGCATCTGAAAGTAGACACTCGCCCGATTACAACGGTATGCGTACTTCTCCCCTAGGCCGTTCTAGTCATTCGTTTCGAGCATCAGAACTGCGAAAATTTTGAGTATCTCAAGCGTTTCTTATCTCCAAACTGCCATATCTCGCGAACGGATTGACCAATCCGCAAAATTTCTGTTGCATCTGAAAGTAGAAACTCGCCCGATTACAACGGTATGTGTAGTTTTCCCCAAGGCCGTTCCAGTTATTCGTTTCGAGCATCAGAACTGCGAAAATTTCGAGTTTCTCTAGCGTTTCTTACATCCAAACTGCCATATCTCGCGAACGGATTGACCGATCCGCAAAATTTCTGTTGCATCTGAAAGTAGAAACTCGCCCGATTACAACGGTATGCGCACTTTTCCCCTAGGCGGTTCTAGTTATACGTTTCGAGCATCAGAACTGCGAAAATTTTGAGTTTCTCAAGCGTTTCTTACCTCCAAACTGCCATATCTCGCGAACGGATTGACCAATCCGCAAAATTTCTGTTGCATCTGAATGTAGAAACTCGCCCGATTACAACGGTATGTGTAGTTTTCCCCTAGGCCGTTCCAGTTATTCGTTTCGAGCATCAGAACTGCGAAAATTTCGAGTTTCTCAAGCGTTTCTTACATCCAAACTGCCATATCTCGCGAACGGATTGACCAATCCGCAAAATTTCTGTTGCATGTGAAAGTAGAGACTCGCCCGATTACAACGGTATGTGTAGTTTTCCCCTAGGCCGTTCCAGTTATTCGTTTCGAGCATCAGAACTGCGAAAATTTCGAGTTTCTCTAGCGTTTCTTACATCCAAACTGCCATATCTCGCGAACGGATTGACCGATCCGCAAAATTTCTGTTGCATCTGAAAGTAGAAACTCGCCCGATTACAACGGTATGTGTAGTTTTCCCCTAGGCCGTTCTAGTCATTCGTTTCGAGCATCAGAACTGCGAAAATTTTGAGTTTCTCAAGCGTTTCTTACTTCCAAACTGCCGCATCTCGCGAACGGATCGACCAATCCGCAAAATTTCTGTTGAATCTGAATGTAGAAACTCGCCCGATTACAACGGTATGTGTAGTTTTCCCCTAGGCCGTTCCAGCTATTCGTTTCGAGCATCAGAACTGCGAAAATTTTGAGTTTCTCAAGCGTTTCTTACATACAAACTGCCATATCTCGCGAACGGATTGACCAATCCGCAAAATTTCTGTTGCATCTGAAAGTAGAGACTCGCCCGATTACAACGGTATGTGTAGTTTTCCCCTAGGCCGTTCTAGTTATTCGTTTCAAGCATCAGAACTGCGCAAATTTTGAGTTTCTCAAGCGTTTCTTACCTTCAAACTGCCATATCTCGCGAACGGATTGACCGATCCGCAAAATTTCTGTTGCATCTGAAAGTAGACATTCGCCCGATTACAACGGTATGCCCACTTTCCCCTAGGCCGTTCTAGTTATTCGTTTCAAGCATCAGAACTGCGCAAATTTTGAGTTTCTCAAGCGTTTCTTACATTCAAACTGCCATATCTCGCGAACGGATTGACCGATCCGCAAAATTTCTGTTGCTTCTGAAAGTAGACACTCGCCCGATTACAACGGTATACGTACTTCTCCCCTAGGCCGTTCTAGTCATTCGTTTCGAGCTTCAGAACTGCGAAAATTTTGAGTTTCTCAAGCGTTTCTTACCTCCAAACTGCCATATCTCGCGAACGGATTGACCAATCAGCAAAATTTCTGTTGCATCTGAAAGTAGAGACTCGCCCGATTACAACGGTATGTGTAGTTTTCCCCTAGGCCGTTCCAGTTATTCGTTTCGAGCATCAAAACTGCGAAAATTTCGTGTTTCTCTAGCGTTTCTTACATCCAAACTGCCATATCTCGCGAACGGATTGACCGATCCGCAAAATTTCTGTTGCATCTGAAAGTAGACACTCGCCCGATTACAACGGTATGCGTACTTCTCCCCTAGGCCGTTCTAGTCATTCGTTTCGAGCTTCAGAACTGCGAAAATTGTGAGTTTCTCAAGCGTTTCTTACTTCCAAACTGCCGCATCTCGCGAACGGATCGACCAATCCGCAAAATTTCTGTTGAATCTGAAAGTAGAAACTCTCCCGATTACAACGGTATGTGTAGTTTTCCCCTAGGCCGTTCCAGCTATTCGTTTCGAGCATCAGAACTGCGAAAATTTTGAGTTTCTCAAGCGTTTCTTACATACAAACTGCCATATCTCGCGAACGGATTGACCAATCCGCAAAATTTCTGTTGCATCTGAAAGTAGAGACTCTCCCGATTACAACGGTATGTGTAGTTTTCCCCTAGGCCGTTCTAGTTATTCGTTTCAAGCATCAGAACTGCGCAAATTTTGAGTTTCTCAAGCGTTTCTTACCTCCAAACTGCCACATCTCGCGAACGGATTGACCAATCCGCAAAATTTCTGTTGCTTCTGAAAGTAGAAACTCGCCCGATTACAACGGTATGCGCACTTTTCCCCTAGGCCGTTCTAGTTAATCGTTTCGAGCATCAGAACTGCGAAAATTTTGAGTTTCTCAAGCGTTTCTTACATCCAAACGGCCATATCTCGTGAACGGATTGACCAATCCGCAAAATTTCTGATGCATCTGAAAGTAGAAACTCGCCCGATTACACGGTATGTGTAGTTTTCCCCAAGGCCGTTCCAGTTATTCGTTTCGAGCATCAGAACTGCGAAAATTTTGAGTTTCTAAAGCGTTTCTTATCTCCAAACTGCCATATCTCGCGAACGGATTGACCGATCCGCAAAATTTCTGTTGCATCTGAAAGTAGACACTCGCCCGATTACAACGGTATGCGTACTTCTCCCCTAGGCCGTTCTAGTCATTCGTTTCGAGCATCAGAACTGCGAAAATTTTGAGTATCTCAAGCGTTTCTTATCTCCAAACTGCCATATCTCGCGAACGGATTGACCAATCCGCAAAATTTCTGTTGCATCTGAAAGTAGAAACTCGCCCGATTACAACGGTATGTGTAGTTTTCCCCAAGGCCGTTCCAGTTATTCGTTTCGAGCATCAGAACTGCGAAAATTTCGAGTTTCTCTAGCGTTTCTTACATCCAAACTGCCATATCTCGCGAACGGATTGACCGATCCGCAAAATTTCTGTTGCATCTGAAAGTAGACACTCGCCCGATTACAACGGTATACGTACTTCTCCCCTAGGCCGTTCTAGTCATTCGTTTCGAGCATCAGAACTGCGAAAATTTTGAGTTTCTCAAGCGTTTCTTACCTCCAAACTGCCATATCTCGCGAACGGATTGACCAATCCGCAAAATTTCTGTTGCTTCTGAAAGTAGAAACTCGCCCGGTTACAACGGTATGCGCACTTTTCCCCTAGGCCGTTCTAGTTAATCGTTTCGAGCATCAGAACTGCGAAAATTTTGAGTTTCTCAAGCGTTTCTTACAGCCAAACGGCCATATCTCGTGAAGGGATTGACCAATCCGCAAAATTTCTGTTGCATCTGAAAGTAGAAACTCGCCCGATTACACGGTATGTGTAGTTTTCCCCAAGGCCGTTCCAGTTATTCGTTTCGAGCATCAGAACTGCGAAAATTTCGAGTTTCTCTAGCGTTTCTTACATCCAAACTGCCATATCTCGCGAACGGATTGATCAATCCGCAAAATTTCTGTTGCACCTGAAAGTAGAAACTCGCCCGATTACAACGGTATGCGCACTTTTCCCCTAGGCGGTTCTAGTTATTCGTTTCGGGCATCAGAACTGCGAAAATTTTGAGTTTCTCAAGCGTTTCTTATTTCCAAACTGCCATATCTCGCGAACGGATCCACCAATCCGCAAAATTTCTGTTGCATCTGAAAGTAGAAACTCGCCCGATTACAACGGTATGTGTAGTTTTCCCCAAGGCCGTTCCAGTTATTCGTTTCGAGCATCAGAACTGCGAAAATTTCGAGTTTCTCTAGCGTTTCTTACATCCAAACTGCCATATCTCGCGAACGGATTGACCGATCCGCAAAATTTCTGTTGCATCTGAAAGTAGACACTCGCCCGATTACAACGGTATACGTACTTCTCCCCTAGGCCGTTCTAGTCATTCGTTTCGAGCTTCAGAACTGCGAAAATTTTGAGTTTCTCAAGCGTTTCTTACCTCCAAACTGCCATATCTCGCGAACGGATTGACCAATCAGCAAAATTTCTGTTGCATCTGAAAGTAGAGACTCGCCCGATTACAACGGTATGTGTAGTTTTCCCCTAGGCCGTTCCAGTTATTCGTTTCGAGCATCAGAACTGCGAAAATTTCGTGTTTCTCTAGCGTTTCTTACATCCAAACTGCCATATCTCGCGAACGGATTGACCGATCCGCAAAATTTCTGTTGCATCTGAAAGTAGACACTCGCCCGATTACAACGGTATGCGTACTTCTCCCCTAGGCCGTTCTAGTCATTCGTTTCGAGCTTCAGAACTGCGAAAATTTTGAGTTTCTCAAGCGTTTCTTACTTCCAAACTGCCGCATCTCGCGAACGGATCGACCAATCCGCAAAATTTCTGTTGAATCTGAAAGTAGAAACTCTCCCGATTACAACGGTATGTGTAGTTTTCCCCTAGGCCGTTCCAGCTATTCGTTTCGAGCATCAGAACTGCGAAAATTTTGAGTTTCTCAAGCGTTTCTTACATACAAACTGCCATATCTCGCGAACGGATTGACCAATCCGCAAAATTTCTGTTGCATCTGAAAGTAGAGACTCTCCCGATTACAACGGTATGTGTAGTTTTCCCCTAGGCCGTTCTAGTCATTCGTTTCGAGCATCAGAACTGCGCAAATTTTGAGTATCTCAAGCGTTTCTTATCTCCAAACTGCCATATCTCGCGAACGGATTGACCAATCCGCAAAATTTCTGTTGCATCTGAAAGTAGAAACTCGCCCGATTACAACGGTATGTGTAGTTTTCCCCAAGGCCGTTCCAGTTATTCGTTTCGAGCATCAGAACTGCGAAAATTTCGAGTTTCTCTAGCGTTTCTTACATCCAAACTGCCATATCTCGCGAACGGATTGACCGATCCGCAAAATTTCTGTTGCATCTGAAAGTAGACACTCGCCCGATTACAACGGTATACGTACTTCTCCACTAGGCCGTTCTAGTCATTCGTTTCGAGCATCAGAACTGCGAAAATTTTGAGTTTCTCAAGCGTTTCTCATCTCCAAACTGCCATATCTCGCGAACGGATTGATCAATCCGCTAAATTTCTGTTGCATCTGAAAGTAGAAACTCGCCCGATTACAACGGTATGCGCACTTTTCCCCTAGGCGTTTCTAGTTATTCGTTTCGGGCATCAGAACTGCGAAAATTTTGAGTTTCTCAAGCGTTTCTTACCTCCAAACTGCCATATCTCGCGAACAGATTGACCAATCCGCAAAATTTCTGTTGCATCTGAAAGTAGAAACTCGCGCGATTACAACGGTACGCGTAGTTTTCCCCTAGGCCGTTCTAGTTATTCGTTTCGAGCATCAGAACTGCGAAAATTTTGAGTTTCTCAAGCGTTTCTTACTTCCAAACAGCCGCATCTCGCGAACGGATCGACCAATCCGCAAAATTTCTGTTGCATCTGAAAGTAGAAACTCGCCCGATTACAACGGTATGCCCACTTTTCCCCTAGGCCATTCCAGTTATTCGTTTCGAGCATCAGAACTGCGAAAATTTTGAGTTTCTAAAGCGTTTCTTATCTCCAAACTGCCATATCTCGCGAACGGATTGATCAATCCGCAAAATTTCTGTTGCATCTGAAAGTAGAAACTCGCCCGATTACAACGGTATGCGCACTTTTCCCCTAGGCGGTTCTAGTTATACGTTTCGAGCATCAGAACTGCGAAAATTTTGAGTTTCTCAAGCGTTTCTTACCTCCAAACTGCCATATCTCGCGAACGGATTGACCAATCCGCAAAATTTCTGTTGCATCTGAATGTAGAAACTCGCCCGATTACAACGGTATGTGTAGTTTTCCCCTAGGCCGTTCCAGTTATTCGTTTCGAGCATCAGAACTGCGAAAATTTCGAGTTTCTCAAGCGTTTCTTACATCCAAACTGCCATATCTCGCGAACGGATTGACCAATCCGCAAAATTTCTGTTGCATGTGAAAGTAGAGACTCGCCCGATTACAACGGTATGTGTAGTTTTCCCCTAGGCCGTTCCAGTTATTCGTTTCGAGCATCAGAACTGCGAAAATTTCGAGTTTCTCTAGCGTTTCTTACATCCAAACTGCCATATCTCGCGAACGGATTGACCGATCCGCAAAATTTCTGTTGCATCTGAAAGTAGAAACTCGCCCGATTACAACGGTATGTGTAGTTTTCCCCTAGGCCGTTCTAGTCATTCGTTTCGAGCATCAGAACTGCGAAAATTTTGAGTATCTCAAGCGTTTCTTATCTCCAAACTGCCATATCTAGCGAACGGATTGACCAATCCGCAAAATTTCTGTTGCATCTGAAAGTAGAAACTCGCCCGATTACAACGGTATGTGTAGTTTTCCCCTAGGCCGTTCCAGTTATTCGTTTCGAGCGTCAGAACTGCGAAAATTTTGAGTTTCTAAAGCGTTTCTTATCTCCAAACTGCCATATCTCGCGAACGGATTGACCGATCCGCAAAATTTCTGTTGCATCTGAAAGTAGACACTCGCCCGATTACAACGGTATGCGTACTTCTCCCCTAGGCCGTTCTAGTCATTCGTTTCGAGCATCAGAACTGCGAAAATTTTGAGTATCTCAAGCGTTTCTTATCTCCAAACTGCCATATCTCGCGAACGGATTGACCAATCCGCAAAATTTCTGTTGCATCTGAAAGTAGAAACTCGCCCGATTACAACGGTATGTGTAGTTTTCCCCAAGGCCGTTCCAGTTATTCGTGTCGAGCATCAGAACTGCGAAAATTTCGAGTTTCTCTAGCGTTTCTTACTTCCAAAGTGCCATATCTCGCGAACGGATTGACCGATCCGCAAAATTTCTGTTGCATCTGAAAGTAGACACTCGCCCGATTACAACGGTATACGTACTTCTCCCCTAGGCCGTTCTAGTCATTCGTTTCGAGCATCAGAACTGCGAAAATTTTGAGTTTCTCAAGCGTTTCTCATCTCCAAACTGCCATATCTCGCGAACGGATTGATCAATCCGCAAAATTTCTGTTGCATCTGAAAGTAGAAACTCGCCCGATTACAACGGTATGCGCACTTTTCCCCTAGGCGTTTCTAGTTATTCGTTTCGGGCATCAGAACTGCGAAAATTTTGAGTTTCCCAAGCGTTTCTTACCTCCAAACTGCCATATCTCGCGAACGGATTGACCAATCCGCAAAATTTCTGTTGCATCTGACAGTAGAAACTCGCGCGATTACAACGGTAGGCGTAGTTTTCCCCTAGGCCGTTCTAGTTATTCGTTTCGAGCATCAGAACTGCGAAAATTTTGAGTTTCTCAAGCGTTCCTTACCTCCAAACTGCCACATCTCGCGAACGGATTGACCAATCCGCAAAATTTCTGTTGCATCTGAATGTAGAAACTCGCCCGATTACAACGGTATGTGTAGTTTTCCCCTAGGCCGTTCCAGTTATTCGTTTCGAGCATCAGAACTGCGAAAATTTCGAGTTTCTCAAGCGTTTCTTACATCCAAACTGCCATATCTCGCGAACGGATTGACCAATCCGCAAAATTTCTGTTGCATCTGAAAGTAGAGACTCGCCCGATTACAACGGTATGTGTAGTTTTCCCCTAGGCCGTTCCAGTTATTCGTTTCGAGCATCAGAACTGCGAAAATTTCGAGTTTCTCTAGCGTTTCTTACATCCAAACTGCCATATCTCGCGAACGGATTGACCGATCCGCAAAATTTCTGTTGCATCTGAAAGTAGACACTCGCCCGATTACAACGGTATGCGTACTTCTCCCCTAGGCCGTTCTAGTCATTCGTTCCGAGCATCAGAACTGCGAAAATTTTGAGTTTCTCAAGCGTTTCTTATCTCCAAACTGCCATATCTCGCGAACGGATTGATCAATCCGCAAAATTTCTGTTGCATCTGAAAGTAGAAACTCGCCCGATTACAACGGCATGCGCACTTTTCCCCTAGGCGGTTCTAGTTATTCGTTTCGAGCATCAGAACTGCGAAAATTTTGAGTTTCTCAAGCGTTTCTTACCTCCAAACTGCCATATCTCGCGATCGGATTGACCGATCCGCAAAATTTCTGTTGCATCTGAAAGTAGACACTCGCCCGATTACAACGGTATGCGTACTTCTCCCCTAGGCCGTTCTAGTCATTCGTTTCGAGCTTCAGAACTGCGAAAATTTTGAGTTTCTCAAGCGTTTCTTACTTCCAAACTGCCGCATCTCGCGAACGGATCGACCAATCCGCAAAATTTCTGTTGAATCTGAATGTAGAAACTCGCCCGATTACAACGGTATGTGTAGTTTTCCCCTAGGCCGTTCCAGCTATTCGTTTCGAGCATCAGAACTGCGAAAATTTTGAGTTTCTCAAGCGTTTCTTACATACAAACTGCCATATCTCGCGAACGGATTGACCAATCCGCAAAATTTCTGTTGCATCTGAAAGTAGAGACTCGCCCGATTACAACGGTATGTGTAGTTTTCCCCTAGGCCGTTCTAGTTATTCGTTTCAAGCATCAGAACTGCGCAAATTTTGAGTTTCTCAAGCGTTTCTTACCTTCAAACTGCCATATCTCGCGAACGGATTGACCGATCCGCAAAATTTCTGTTGCATCTGAAAGTAGACATTCGCCCGATTACAACGGTATGCCCACTTTCCCCTAGGCCGTTCTAGTTATTCGTTTCAAGCATCAGAACTGCGCAAATTTTGAGTTTCTCAAGCGTTTCTTACATTCAAACTGCCATATCTCGCGAACGGATTGACCGATCCGCAAAATTTCTGTTGCTTCTGAAAGTAGACACTCGCCCGATTACAACGGTATACGTACTTCTCCCCTAGGCCGTTCTAGTCATTCGTTTCGAGCTTCAGAACTGCGAAAATTTTGAGTTTCTCAAGCGTTTCTTACCTCCAAACTGCCATATCTCGCGAACGGATTGACCAATCAGCAAAATTTCTGTTGCATCTGAAAGTAGAGACTCGCCCGATTACAACGGTATGTGTAGTTTTCCCCTAGGCCGTTCCAGTTATTCGTTTCGAGCGTCAGAACTGCGAAAATTTCGTGTTTCTCTAGCGTTTCTTACATCCAAACTGCCATATCTCGCGAACGGATTGACCGATCCGCAAAATTTCTGTTGCATCTGAAAGTAGACACTCGCCCGATTACAACGGTATGCGTACTTCTCCCCTAGGCCGTTCTAGTCATTCGTTTCGAGCTTCAGAACTGCGAAAATTGTGAGTTTCTCAAGCGTTTCTTACTTCCAAACTGCCGCATCTCGCGAACGGATCTACCAATCCGCAAAATTTCTGTTGAATCTGAAAGTAGAAACTCTCCCGATTACAACGGTATGTGTAGTTTTCCCCTAGGCCGTTCCAGCTATTCGTTTCGAGCATCAGAACTGCGAAAATTTTGAGTTTCTCAAGCGTTTCTTACATACAAACTGCCATATCTCGCGAACGGATTGACCAATCCGCAAAATTTCTGTTGCATCTGAAAGTAGAAACTCGCCCGATTACACGGTATGTGTAGTTTTCCCCAAGGCCGTTCCAGTTATTCGTTTCGAGCATCAGAACTGCGAAAATTTTGAGTTTCTAAAGCGTTTCTTATCTCCAAACTGCCATATCTCGCGAACGGATTGACCGATCCGCAAAATTTCTGTTGCATCTGAAAGTAGACACTCGCCCGATTACAACGGTATGCGTACTTCTCCCCTAGGCCGTTCTAGTCATTCGTTTCGAGCATCAGAACTGCGAAAATTTTGAGTATCTCAAGCGTTTCTTATCTCCAAACTGCCATATCTCGCGAACGGATTGACCAATCCGCAAAATTTCTGTTGCATCTGAAAGTAGAAACTCGCCCGATTACAACGGTATGTGTAGTTTTCCCCAAGGCCGTTCCAGTTATTCGTTTCGAGCATCAGAACTGCGAAAATTTCGAGTTTCTCTAGCGTTTCTTACATCCAAACTGCCATATCTCGCGAACGGATTGACCGATCCCCAAAATTTCTGTTGCATCTGAAAGTAGACACTCGCCCGATTACAACGGTATACGTACTTCTCCCCTAGGCCGTTCTAGTCATTCGTTTCGAGCATCAGAACTACGAAAATTTTGAGTTTCTCAAGCGTTTCTTACCTCCAAACTGCCATATCTCGCGAACGGATTGACCAATCCGCAAAATTTCTGTTGCTTCTGAAAGTAGAAACTCGCCCGGTTACAACGGTATGCGCACTTTACCCCTAGGCCGTTCTAGTTAATCGTTTCGAGCATCAGAACTGCGAAAATTTTGAGTTTCTCAAGCGTTTCTTACAGCCAAACGGCCATATCTCGTGAAGGGATTGACCAATCCGCAAAATTTCTGTTGCATCTGAAAGTAGAAACTCGCCCGATTACACGGTATGTGTAGTTTTCCCCAAGGCCGTTCCAGTTATTCGTTTCGAGCATCAGAACTGCGAAAATTTCGAGTTTCTCTAGCGTTTCTTACATCCAAACTGCCATATCTAGCGAACGGATTGATCAATCCGCAAAATTTCTGTTGCACCTGAAAGTAGAAACTCGCCCGATTACAACGGTATGCGCACTTTTCCCCTAGGCGGTTCTAGTTATTCGTTTCGGGCATCAGAACTGCGAAAATTTTGAGTTTCTCAAGCGTTTCTTATTTCCAAACTGCCATATCTCGCGAACGGATCCACCAATCCGCAAAATTTCTGTTGCATCTGAAAGTAGAAACTCGCCCGATTACAACGGTATGTGTAGTTTTCCCCAAGGCCGTTCCAGTTATTCGTTTCGAGCATCAGAACTGCGAAAATTTCGAGTTTCTCTAGCGTTTCTTACATCCAAACTGCCATATCTCGCGAACGGATTGACCGATCCGCAAAATTTCTGTTGCATCTGAAAGTAGACATTCGCCCGATTACAACGGTATGCCCACTTTCCCCTAGGCCGTTCTAGTTATTCGTTTCAAGCATCAGAACTGCGCAAATTTTGAGTTTCTCAAGCGTTTCTTACATTCAAACTGCCATATCTCGCGAACGGATTGACCGATCCGCAAAATTTCTGTTGCTTCTGAAAGTAGACACTCGCCCGATTACAACGGTATACGTACTTCTCCCCTAGGCCGTTCTAGTCATTCGTTTCGAGCTTCAGAACTGCGAAAATTTTGAGTTTCTCAAGCGTTTCTTACCTCCAAACTGCCATATCTCGCGAACGGATTGACCAATCAGCAAAATTTCTGTTGCATCTGAAAGTAGAGACTCGCCCGATTACAACGGTATGTGTAGTTTTCCCCTAGGCCGTTCCAGTTATTCGTTTCGAGCGTCAGAACTGCGAAAATTTCGTGTTTCTCTAGCGTTTCTTACATCCAAACTGCCATATCTCGCGAACGGATTGACCGATCCGCAAAATTTCTGTTGCATCTGAAAGTAGACACTCGCCCGATTACAACGGTATACGTACTTCTCCCCTAGGCCGTTCTAGTCATTCGTTTCGAGCATCAGAACTGCGAAAATTTTGAGTTTCTCAAGCGTTTCTTACCTCCAAACTGCCATATCTCGCGAACGGATTGACCAATCCGCAAAATTTCTGTTGCTTCTGAAAGTAGAAACTCGCCCGGTTACAACGGTATGCGCACTTTACCCCTAGGCCGTTCTAGTTAATCGTTTCGAGCATCAGAACTGCGAAAATTTTGAGTTTCTCAAGCGTTTCTTACAGCCAAACGGCCATATCTCGTGAAGGGATTGACCAATCCGCAAAATTTCTGTTGCATCTGAAAGTAGAAACTCGCCCGATTACACGGTATGTGTAGTTTTCCCCAAGGCCGTTCCAGTTATTCGTTTCGAGCATCAGAACTGCGAAAATTTCGAGTTTCTCTAGCGTTTCTTACATCCAAACTGCCATATCTCGCGAACGGATTGATCAATCCGCAAAATTTCTGTTGCACCTGAAAGTAGAAACTCGCCCGATTACAACGGTATGCGCACTTTTCCCCTAGGCGGTTCTAGTTATTCGTTTCGGGCATCAGAACTGCGAAAATTTTGAGTTTCTCAAGCGTTTCTTATTTCCAAACTGCCATATCTCGCGAACGGATCCACCAATCCGCAAAATTTCTGTTGCATCTGAAAGTAGAAACTCGCCCGATTACAACGGTATGTGTAGTTTTCCCCAAGGCCGTTCCAGTTATTCGTTTCGAGCATCAGAACTGCGAAAATTTCGAGTTTCTCTAGCGTTTCTTACATCCAAACTGCCATATCTCGCGAACGGATTGACCGATCCGCAAAATTTCTGTTGCATCTGAAAGTAGACATTCGCCCGATTACAACGGTATGCCCACTTTCCCCTAGGCCGTTCTAGTTATTCGTTTCAAGCATCAGAACTGCGCAAATTTTGAGTTTCTCAAGCGTTTCTTACATTCAAACTGCCATATCTCGCGAACGGATTGACCGATCCGCAAAATTTCTGTTGCTTCTGAAAGTAGACACTCGCCCGATTACAACGGTATACGTACTTCTCCCCTAGGCCGTTCTAGTCATTCGTTTCGAGCTTCAGAACTGCGAAAATTTTGAGTTTCTCAAGCGTTTCTTACCTCCAAACTGCCATATCTCGCGAACGGATTGACCAATCAGCAAAATTTCTGTTGCATCTGAAAGTAGAGACTCGCCCGATTACAACGGTATGTGTAGTTTTCCCCTAGGCCGTTCCAGTTATTCGTTTCGAGCGTCAGAACTGCGAAAATTTCGTGTTTCTCTAGCGTTTCTTACATCCAAACTGCCATATCTCGCGAACGGATTGACCGATCCGCAAAATTTCTGTTGCATCTGAAAGTAGACACTCGCCCGATTACAACGGTATGCGTACTTCTCCCCTAGGCCGTTCTAGTCATTCGTTTCGAGCTTCAGAACTGCGAAAATTGTGAGTTTCTCAAGCGTTTCTTACTTCCAAACTGCCGCATCTCGCGAACGGATCGACCAATCCGCAAAATTTCTGTTGAATCTGAAAGTAGAAACTCTCCCGATTACAACGGTATGTGTAGTTTTCCCCTAGGCCGTTCCAGCTATTCGTTTCGAGCATCAGAACTGCGAAAATTTTGAGTTTCTCAAGCGTTTCTTACATACAAACTGCCATATCTCGCGAACGGATTGACCAATCCGCAAAATTTCTGTTGCATCTGAAAGTAGAAACTCGCCCGATTACACGGTATGTGTAGTTTTCCCCAAGGCCGTTCCAGTTATTCGTTTCGAGCATCAGAACTGCGAAAATTTTGAGTTTCTAAAGCGTTTCTTATCTCCAAACTGCCATATCTCGCGAACGGATTGACCGATCCGCAAAATTTCTGTTGCATCTGAAAGTAGACACTCGCCCGATTACAACGGTATGCGTACTTCTCCCCTAGGCCGTTCTAGTCATTCGTTTCGAGCATCAGAACTGCGAAAATTTTGAGTATCTCAAGCGTTTCTTATCTCCAAACTGCCATATCTCGCGAACGGATTGACCAATCCGCAAAATTTCTGTTGCATCTGAAAGTAGAAACTCGCCCGATTACAACGGTATGTGTAGTTTTCCCCAAGGCCGTTCCAGTTATTCGTTTCGAGCATCAGAACTGCGAAAATTTCGAGTTTCTCTAGCGTTTCTTACATCCAAACTGCCATATCTCGCGAACGGATTGACCGATCCGCAAAATTTCTGTTGCATCTGAAAGTAGACACTCGCCCGATTACAACGGTATACGTACTTCTCCCCTAGGCCGTTCTAGTCATTCGTTTCGAGCATCAGAACTGCGAAAATTTTGAGTTTCTCAAGCGTTTCTTACCTCCAAACTGCCATATCTCGCGAACGGATTGACCAATCCGCAAAATTTCTGTTGCTTCTGAAAGTAGAAACTCGCCCGGTTACAACGGTATGCGCACTTTACCCCTAGGCCGTTCTAGTTAATCGTTTCGAGCATCAGAACTGCGAAAATTTTGAGTTTCTCAAGCGTTTCTTACAGCCAAACGGCCATATCTCGTGAAGGGATTGACCAATCCGCAAAATTTCTGTTGCATCT
The DNA here is from genome assembly GCF_051014685.1 of Ptiloglossa arizonensis. NCBI lineage: Eukaryota > Metazoa > Arthropoda > Insecta > Hymenoptera > Colletidae > Ptiloglossa > Ptiloglossa arizonensis. Next base: position 135,660 of record NW_027478791.1, read on the forward strand.
GAAAGTAGAAACTCGCCCGATTACACGGTATGTGTAGTTTTCCCCAAGGCCGTTCCAGTTATTCGTTTCGAGCATCAGAACTGCGAAAATTTCGAGTTTCTCTAGCGTTTCTTACATCCAAACTGCCATATCTCGCGAACGGATTGATCAATCCGCAAAATTTCTGTTGCACCTGAAAGTAGAAACTCGCCCGATTACAACGGTATGCGCACTTTTCCCCTAGGCGGTTCTAGTTATTCGTTTCGGGCATCAGAACTGCGAAAATTTTGAGTTTCTCAAGCGTTTCTTATTTCCAAACTGCCATATCTCGCGAACGGATCCACCAATCCGCAAAATTTCTGTTGCATCTGAAAGTAGAGACTCGCCCGATTACAACGGTATGTGTAGTTTTCCCCTAGGCCGTTCCAGTTATTCGTTTCGAGCATCAGAACTGCGAAAATTTCGTGTTTCTCTAGCGTTTCTTACATCCAAACTGCCATATCTCGCGAACGGATTGACCGATCCGCAAAATTTCTGTTGCATCTGAAAGTAGACACTCGCCCGATTACAACGGTATGCGTACTTCTCCCCTAGGCCGTTCTAGTCATTCGTTTCGAGCTTCAGAACTGCGAAAATTTTGAGTTTCTCAAGCGTTTCTTACTTCCAAACTGCCGCATCTCGCGAACGGATCGACCAATCCGCAAAATTTCTGTTGAATCTGAAAGTAGAAACTCTCCCGATTACAACGGTATGTGTAGTTTTCCCCTAGGCCGTTCCAGCTATTCGTTTCGAGCATCAGAACTGCGAAAATTTTGAGTTTCTCAAGCGTTTCTTACATACAAACTGCCATATCTCGCGAACGGATTGACCAATCCGCAAAATTTCTGTTGCATCTGAAAGTAGAGACTCTCCCGATTACAACGGTATGTGTAGTTTTCCCCTAGGCCGTTCTAGTTATTCGTTTCAAGCATCAGAACTGCGCAAATTTTGAGTTTCTCAAGCGTTTCTTACCTCCAAACTGCCACATCTCGCGAACGGATTGACCAATCCGCAAAATTTCTGTTGCTTCTGAAAGTAGAAACTCGCCCGATTACAACGGTATGCGCACTTTTCCCCTAGGCCGTTCTAGTTAATCGTTTCGAGCATCAGAACTGCGAAAATTTTGAGTTTCTCAAGCGTTTCTTACATCCAAACGGCCATATCTCGTGAACGGATTGACCAATCCGCAAAATTTCTGTTGAATCTGAAAGTAGAAACTCGCCCGATTACACGGTATGTGTAGTTTTCCCCAAGGCCGTTCCAGTTATTCGTTTCGAGCATCAGAACTGCGAAAATTTTGAGTTTCTAAAGCGTTTCTTATCTCCAAACTGCCATATCTCGCGAACGGATTGACCGATCCGCAAAATTTCTGTTGCATCTGAAAGTAGACACTCGCCCGATTACAACGGTATGCGTACTTCTCCCCTAGGCCGTTCTAGTCATTCGTTTCGAGCATCAGAACTGCGAAAATTTTGAGTATCTCAAGCGTTTCTTATTTCCAAACTGCCATATCTCGCGAACGGACCGACCAATCCGCAAAATTTGTGTTGCATCTGAAAGTAGAAACTCGCCCGATTACAACGGTATGTGTAGTTTTCCCCAAGGCCGTTCCAGTTATTCGTTTCGAGCATCAGAACTGCGAAAATTTCGAGTTTCTCTAGCGTTTCTTACATCCAAACTGCCATATCTCGCGAACGGATTGACCAATCCGCAAAATTTCTGTTGCATCTGAAAGTAGAAACTCGCCCGATTACACGGTATGTGTAGTTTTCCCCAAGGCCGTTCCAGTTATTCGTTTCGAGCATCAGAACTGCGAAAATTTCGAGTTTCTCTAGCGTTTCTTACATCCAAACTGCCATATCTCGCGAACGGATTGATCAATCCGCAAAATTTCTGTTGCACCTGAAAGTAGAAACTCGCCCGATTACAACGGTATGCGCACTTTTCCCCTAGGCGGTTCTAGCTATTCGTTTCGGGCATCAGAACTGCGAAAATTTTGAGTTTCTCAAGCGTTTCTTACATTCAAACTGCCATATCTCGCGAACGGATTGACCGATCCGCAAAATTTCTGTTGCATCTGAAAGTAGAAACTCGCCCGATTACAACGGTATACGTACTTCTCCCCTAGGCCGTTCTAGTTATTCGTTTCAAGCATCAGAACTGCGCAAATTTTGAGTTTCTCAAGCGTTTCTTACCTTCAAACTGCCATATCTCGCGAACGGATTGACCGATCCGCAAAATTTCTGTTGCATCTGAAAGTAGACATTCGCCCGATTACAAAGGTATGCCCACTTTTCCCCTAGGCCGTTCTAGTTATTCGTTTCAAGCATCAGAACTGCGCAAATTTTGAGTTTCTCAAGCGTTTCTTACCTTCAAACTGCCATATCTCGCGAACGGATTGACCGATCCGCAAAATTTCTGTTGCATCTGAAAGTAGAATCTCGACCGATTACAATGCTATGCGCACTTTTCCCCTACGCCGTTCTAGTTACTCGTTTCTAGCATCAGAACTGCGAAAATTTTGAGTTTCTCAAGCGTTTCTTATTTCCAAACTGCCATATCTCGCGAACGGATCGACCAATCCGCACAATTTCTGTTGCATCTGAAAGTAGAAACTCGCCCGATTACAACGGTATGTGTAGTTTTCCCCAAGGCCGTTCCAGTTATTCGTTTCGAGCATCAGAACTGCGAAAATTTCGAGTTTCTCTAGCGTTTCTTACATCCAAACTGCCATATCTCGCGAACGGATTGACCGATCCGCAAAATTTCTGTTGCATCTGAAAGTAGACACCCGCCCGATTACAACGGTATACGTACTTCTCCCCTAGGCCGTTCTAGTCATTCGTTTCGAGCATCAGAACTGCGAAAATTTTGAGTTTCTCAAGTGTTTCTTATCTCCAAACTGCCATATCTCGCGAACGGATTGAACAATCCGAAAAATTTCTGTTGCATCTGAAAGTAGAAACTCGCCCGATTACAACGGTATGCGCACTTTTCCCCTAGGCGATTCTAGTTATTCGTTTCGAGCATCAGAACTGCGAAAATTTTGAGTTTCTCAAGCGTTTCTTACCTCCAAACTGCCATATCTCGCGAACGGATTGACCAATCCGCAAAATTTCTGTTGCATCTGAAAGTAGAAACTCGCCCGATTACAACTGTAGGTGTAGTTTTGCCCTAGGCCGTTCTAGTTATTCGTTTCGAGCATCAGAACTGCGAAAATTTTGAGTTTCTCAAGCGTTTCTTACTTCCAAACTGCCGCATCTCGCGAACGGATCGACCAATCCGCAAAATTTCTGTTGCATCTGAAAGTAGAAACTCGCCCGGTTACAACGGTATGTGTAGTTTTCCCCTAGACCGTTCCAGCTGTTCGTTTCGAGCATCAGATCTGCGAAAATTTTGAGTTTCTCAAGCGTTTCTTACATCCAAACTGCCATATCTCGCGAACGGATTGACCAATCCGCAAAATTTCTGTTGCATCTGAAAGTAGAAACTCGCCCGATTACAACTGTAGGTGTAGTTTTGCCCTAGGCGGTTCTAGTTATTCGTTTCGAGCATCAGAACTGCGAAAATTTTGAGTTTCTCAAGCGTTTCTTACATCCAAACTGCCGCATCTCGCGAACGGATCGACCAATCCGCAAAATTTCTGTTGCATCTGAAAGTAGAATCTCGACCGATTACAACGCTAAGCGCACTTTTCCCCTACGCCGTTCTAGTTACTCGTTTCTAGCATCAGAACTGCGAAAATTTTGAGTTTCTCAAGCGTTTCTTATTTCCAAACTGCCATATCTCGCGAACGGATCGACCAATCCGCAAAATTTCTGTTGCATCTGAAAGTAGAAACTCGCCCGATTACAACGGTATGTGTAGTTTTCCCCAAGGCCGTTCCAGTTATTCGTTTCGAGCATCAGAACTGCGAAAATTTCGAGTTTCTCTAGCGTTTCTTACATCCAAACTGCCATATCTCGCGAACGGATTGACCGATCCGCAAAATTTCTGTTGCATCTGAAAGTAGACACTCGCCCGATTACAGCGGTATACGTTCTTCTCCCCTAGGCCGTTCTATTCATTCGTTTCGAGCATCAGAACTGCGAAAATTTTGAGTTTCTCAAGTGTTTCTTATCTCCAAACTGCCATATCTCGCGAACGGATTGATCAATCCGAAAAATTTCTGTTGCATCTGAAAGTAGAAACTCGCTCGATTACAACGGTATGCGCACTTTTCCCCTAGGCCGTTCTAGTTATTCGTTTCAAGCATCAGAACTGCGCAAATTTTGAGTTTCTCAAGCGTTTCTTACCTTCAAACTGCCATATCTCGCGAACGGATTGACCGATCCGCAAAATTTCTGTTGCATCTGAAAGTAGAATCTCGACCGATTACAATGCTATGCGCACTTTTCCCCTACGCCGTTCTAGTTACTCGTTTCTAGCATCAGAACTGCGAAAATTTTGAGTTTCTCAAGCGTTTCTTATTTCCAAACTGCCATATCTCGCGAACGGATCGACCAATCCGCAAAATTTCTGTTGCATCTGAAAGTAGAAACTCGCCCGATTACAACGGTATGTGTAGTTTTCCCCAAGGCCGTTCCAGTTATTCGTTTCGAGCATCAGAACTGCGAAAATTTCGAGTTTCTCTAGCGTTTCTTACCTCCAAACTGCCATATCTCGCGAACGGATTGACCAATCCGCAAAATTTCTGTTGCATCTGAAAGTAGAAACTCGACCGATTACAACTGTAGGTGTAGTTTTGCCCTAGGCCGTTCTAGTTATTCGTTTCGAGCATCAGAACTGCGAAAATTTTGAGTTTCTCAAGCGTTTCTTACTTCCAAACTGCCGCATCTCGCGAACGGATCGACCAATCCGCAAAATTTCTGTTGCATCTGAAAGTAGAAACTCGCCCGGTTACAACGGTATGTGTAGTTTTCCCCTAGACCGTTCCAGCTGTTCGTTTCGAGCATCAGATCTGCGAAAATTTTGAGTTTCTCAAGCGTTTCTTACATCCAAACTGCCATATCTCGCGAACGGATTGACCAATCCTCAAAATTTCTGTTGCATCTGAAAGTAGAAACTCGCCCGATTACAACTGTAGGTGTAGTTTTGCCCTAGGCCGTTCTAGTTATTCGTTTCGAGCATCAGAACTGCGAAAATTTTGAGTTTCTCAAGCGTTTCTTACTTCCAAACTGCCGCATCTCGCGAACGGATCGACCAATCCGCAAAATTTCTGTTGCATCTGAAAGTAGAATCTCGACCGATTACAACGCTAAGCGCACTTTTCCCCTACGCCGTTCTAGTTACTCGTTTCTAGCATCAGAACTGCGAAAATTTTGAGTTTCTCAAGCGTTTCTTATTTCCAAACTGCCATATCTCGCGAACGGATCGACCAATCCGCAAAATTTCTGTTGCATCTGAAAGTAGAAACTCGCCCGATTACAACGGTATGCGCACTTTTCCCCTAGGCCGTTCTAGTTATTCGTTTCGAGCATCAGAACTGCGAAAATTTTGAGTTTCTCAAGCGTTTCTTACTTCCAAACTGCCGCATCTCGCGAACGGATCGACCAATCCGCAAAATTTCTGTTGAATCTGAAAGTAGAAACTCTCCCGATTACAACGGTATGTGTAGTTTTCCCCTAGGCCGTTCCAGCTATTCGTTTCGAGCATCAGAACTGCGAAAATTTTGAGTATCTCAAGCGTTTCTTACATACAAACTGCCATATCTCGCGAACGGATTGACCAATCCGCAAAATTTCTGTTGCATCTGAAAGTAGAGACTCTCCCGATTACAACGGTATGTGTAGTTTTCCCCTAGGCTGTTCTAGTTATTCGTTTCAAGCATCAGAACTGCGCAAATTTAGAGTTTCTCTAGCGTTTCTTACATCCAAACTGCCATATCTAGCGAACGGATTGACCGATCCGCAAAATTTCTGTTGCATCTGAAAGTAGACTCTCGCCCGATTACAACGGTATACGTACTTCTCCCCTAGGCCGTTCTAGTCATTCGTTTCGAGCATCAGAACTGCGAAAATTTTGAGTTTCTCAAGTGTTTCTTATCTCCAAACTGCCATATCTCGCGAACGGATTGATCAATCCGAAAAATTTCTGTTGCATCTGAAAGTAGAAACTCGCTCGATTACAACGGTATGCGCACTTTTCCCCTAGGCCGTTCTAGTTATTCGTTTCGAGCATCAGAACTGCGAAAATTTTGAGTTTCTCAAGCGTTTCTTACCTCCAAACTGCCATATCTCGCGAACGGATTGACCAATCCGCAAAATTTCTGTTGCATCTGAAAGTAGAAACTCGCCCGATTACAACGGTAGGTGTAGTTTTCCCGTAGGCCGTTCTAGTTATTCGTTTCGAGCATCAGAACTGCGAAAATTTTTATGTTTCTCAAGCGTTTCTTACTGCCAAACTGCCGCATCTCGCGATCGGATCGACCAATCCGCAAAATTTCTGTAGCATCTGAAAGTAGAAACTCGCCCAATTACAACGGTATGTGTAGTTTTCCCCTAGGCCGTTCCAGCTATTCGTTTCGAGCATCAGAACTGCGAAAATTTTGAGTTTCTCAAGCGTTTCTTACATCCAAACTGCCATATCTCGCGAACGGATTGACCAATCCGCAAAATTTCTGTTGCATCTGAAAGTAGAAACTCGCCCGATCACAACGGTATGTGTAGTTTTCCCCAAGGCCGTTCCAGTTATTCGTTTCGAGCATCAGAACTGCGAAAATTTCGAGTTTCTCTAGCGTTTCTTACATCCAAACTGCCATATCTCGCGAACGGATTGACCGATCCGCAAAATTTCTGTTGCATCTGAAAGTAGAATCTCGACCGAATACAACGCTATGCGCACTTTTCCCCTACGCCGTTCTAGTTACTCGTTTCTAGCATCAGAACTGCGAAAATTTTGAGTTTCTCAAACGTTTCTTATTTCCAAACTGCCATATCTCGCGAACGGATCGACCAATCCGCAAAATTTCTGTTGCATCTGAAAGTAGAAACTCGCCCGATTACAACGGTATGTGTAGTTTTCCCCAAGGCCGTTCCAGTTATTCGTTTCGAGCATCAGAACTGCGAAAATTTCGAGTTTCTCTAGCGTTTCTTACATCCAAACTGCCATATCTCGCGAACGGATTGACCGATCCGCAAAATTTCTGTTGCATCTGAAAGTAGAAACTCGCCCGATTACAACGGTATGTGTAGTTTTCCCCTAGGCGGTTCTAGTTATTCGTTTCGAGCATCAGAACTGCGAAAATTTTGAGTTTCTCAAGCGTTTCTTACCTCCAAACTGCCATATCTCGCGAACGGATTGACCAATCCGCAAAATTTCTGTTGCATCTGAAAGTAGAAACTCGCCCGATTACAACTGTAGGTGTAGTTTTGCCCTAGGCCGTTCTAGTTATTCGTTTCGAGCATCAGAACTGCGAAAATTTTGAGTTTCTCAAGCGTTTCTTACTTCCAAACTGCCGCATCTCGCGAACGGATCGACCAATCCGCAAAATTTCTGTTGCATCTGAAAGTAGAAACTCGCCCGGGTACAACGGTATGTGTAGTTTTCCCCTAGACCGTTCCAGCTGTTCGTTTCGAGCATCAGATCTGCGAAAATTTTGAGTTTCTCAAGCGTTTCTTACATCCAAACTGCCATATCTCGCGAACGGATTGACCAATCCTCAAAATTTCTGTTGCATCTGAAAGTAGAAACTCGCCCGATTACAACTGTAGGTGTAGTTTTGCCCTAGGCCGTTCTAGTTATTCGTTTCGAGCATCAGAACTGCGAAAATTTTGAGTTTCTCAAGCGTTTCTTACTTCCAAACTGCCGCATCTCGCGAACGGATCGACCAATCCGCAAAATTTCTGTTGCATCTGAAAGTAGAATCTCGACCGATTACAACGCTAAGCGCACTTTTCCCCTACGCCGTTCTAGTTACTCGTTTCTAGCATCAGAACTGCGAAAATTTTGAGTTTCTCAAGCGTTTCTTATTTCCAAACTGCCATATCTCGCGAACGGATCGACCAATCCGCAAAATTTCTGTTGCATCTGAAAGTAGAAACTCGCCCGATTACAACGGTATGCGCACTTTTCCCCTAGGCCGTTCTAGTTATTCGTTTCGAGCATCAGAACTGCGAAAATTTTGAGTTTCTCAAGCGTTTCTTACTTCCAAACTGCCGCATCTCGCGAACGGATCGACCAATCCGCAAAATTTCTGTTGAATCTGAAAGTAGAAACTCTCCCGATTACAACGGTATGTGTAGTTTTCCCCTAGGCCGTTCCAGCTATTCGTTTCGAGCATCAGAACTGCGAAAAGTTTGAGTATCTCAAGCGTTTCTTACATACAAACTGCCATATCTCGCGAACGGATTGACCAATCCGCAAAATTTCTGTTGCATCTGAAAGTAGAGACTCTCCCGATTACAACGGTATGTGTAGTTTTCCCCTAGGCTGTTCTAGTTATTCGTTTCAAGCATCAGAACTGCGCAAATTTAGAGTTTCTCTAGCGTTTCTTACATCCAAACTGCCATATCTAGCGAACGGATTGACCGATCCGCAAAATTTCTGTTGCATCTGAAAGTAGACTCTCGCCCGATTACAACGGTATACGTACTTCTCCCCTAGGCCGTTCTAGTCATTCGTTTCGAGCATCAGAACTGCGAAAATTTTGAGTTTCTCAAGTGTTTCTTATCTCCAAACTGCCATATCTCGCGAACGGATTGATCAATCCGAAAAATTTCTGTTGCATCTGAAAGTAGAAACTCGCTCGATTACAACGGTATGCGCACTTTTCCCCTAGGCCGTTCTAGTTATTCGTTTCGAGCATCAGAACTGCGAAAATTTTGAGTTTCTCAAGCGTTTCTTACCTCCAAACTGCCATATCTCGCGAACGGATTGACCAATCCGCAAAATTTCTGTTGCATCTGAAAGTAGAAACTCGCCCGATTACAACGGTAGGTGTAGTTTTCCCGTAGGCCGTTCTAGTTATTCGTTTCGAGCATCAGAACTGCGAAAATTTTTATGTTTCTCAAGCGTTTCTTACTGCCAAACTGCCGCATCTCGCGATCGGATCGACCAATCCGCAAAATTTCTGTAGCATCTGAAAGTAGAAACTCGCCCAATTACAACGGTATGTGTAGTTTTCCCCTAGGCCGTTCCAGCTATTCGTTTCGAGCATCAGAACTGCGAAAATTTTGAGTTTCTCAAGCGTTTCTTACATCCAAACTGCCATATCTCGCGAACGGATTGACCAATCCGCAAAATTTCTGTTGCATCTGAAAGTAGAAACTCGCCCGATCACAACGGTATGTGTAGTTTTCCCCAAGGCCGTTCCAGTTATTCGTTTCGAGCATCAGAACTGCGAAAATTTCGAGTTTCTCTAGCGTTTCTTACATCCAAACTGCCATATCTCGCGAACGGATTGACCGATCCGCAAAATTTCTGTTGCATCTGAAAGTAGAATCTCGACCGAATACAACGCTATGCGCACTTTTCCCCTACGCCGTTCTAGTTACTCGTTTCTAGCATCAGAACTGCGAAAATTTTGAGTTTCTCAAACGTTTCTTATTTCCAAACTGCCATATCTCGCGAACGGATCGACCAATCCGCAAAATTTCTGTTGCATCTGAAAGTAGAAACTCGCCCGATTACAACGGTATGTGTAGTTTTCCCCAAGGCCGTTCCAGTTATTCGTTTCGAGCATCAGAACTGCGAAAATTTCGAGTTTCTCTAGCGTTTCTTACATCCAAACTGCCATATCTCGCGAACGGATTGACCGATCCGCAAAATTTCTGTTGCATCTGAAAGTAGAAACTCGCCCGATTACAACGGTATGTGTAGTTTTCCCCTAGACCGTTCCAGCTGTTCGTTTCGAGCATCAGATCTGCGAAAATTTTGAGTTTCTCAAGCGTTTCTTACATCCAAACTGCCATATCTCGCGAACGGATTGACCAATCCGCAAAATTTCTGTTGCATCTGAAAGTAGAGTCTCGCCCGATTACAACGGTATGTGTAGTTTTCCCCTAGGCCGCTCCAGTTATTCGTTTCGAGCATCAGAACTGCGAAAATTTCGAGTTTCTCAAGCGTTTCTTGCATCCAAACTGCCATATCTCGCGAACGGATTGACCGATCCGCAAAATTTCTGTTGCATCTGAAAGTAGACATTCGCCCGATTACAAAGGTATGCCCACTTTTCCCCTAGGCCGTTCTAGTTATTCGTTTCAAGCATCAGAAATGCGCAAATTTTGAGTTTCTCAAGCGTTTCTTACCTTCAAACTGCCATATCTTGCGAACGGATTGACCGATCCGCAAAATTTCTGTTGCATCTGAAAGTAGAATCTCGACCGATTACAACGGTATACGTACTTCTCCCCTAGGCCGTTCTAGTCATTCGTTTCGAGCATCAGAACTGCGAAAATTTTGAGTTTCTCAAGTGTTTCTTATCTCCAAACTGCCATATCTCGCGAACGGATTGATCAATCCGAAAAATTTCTGTTGCATCTGAAAGTAGAAACTCGCTCGATTACAACGGTATGCGCACTTTTCCCCTAGGCCGTTCTAGTTATTCGTTTCGAGCATCAGAACTGCGCAAATTTTGAGTTTCTCAAGCGTTTCTTGTCTCCAAACTGCCATATCTCGCGAACGGATTGATCAATCCGAAAAATTTCTGTTGCGTCTGAAAGTAGAAACTCGCCCGATTACAACGGTATGCGCACTTTTCCCCTAGGCGGTTCTAGTTATTCGTTTCGAGCATCAGAACTGCGAAAATTTCGAGTTTCTCAAGCGTTTCTTGCATCCAAACTGCCATATCTCGCGAACGGATTGACCGATCCCCAAAATTTCTGTTGCATCTGAAAGTAGACATTCGCCCGATTACAACGGTATGCCCACTTTTCCCCTAGGCCGTTCTAGTTATTCGTTTCGAGCATCAGAACTGCGAAAATTTTGAGTTTCTCAAGCGTTTCTTACCTCCAAACTGCCATATCTCGCGAACGGATTGACCAATCCGCAAAATTTCTGTTGCATCTGAAAGTAGAAACGCGCCCGATTACAACGGTATGTGTAGTTTTCCCCTAGGCCGTTCCAGTTATTCGTTTCGAGCATCAGAACTGCGAAAATTTCGAGTTTCTCTAGCGTTTCTTACATCCAAACTGCCATATCTCGCGAACGGATTGACCGATCCGCAAAATTTCTGTTGCATCTGAAAGGAGACACTCGCCCGATTACAACGGTATACGTACTTCTCCCCTAGGCCGTTCTAGTCATTCGTTTCGAGCATCAGAACTGCGAAAATTTTGAGTTTCTCAAGCGTTTCTTACATACAAACTGCCATATCTCGCGAACGGATTGACCGATCCGCAAAATTTCTGTTGCATCTGAAAGTAGAATCTCGACCGATTACAACGGTAGGTGTAGTTTTCCCGTATGCCGTTCTAGTTATTCGTTTCGAGCATCAGAACTGCGAAAATTTTTATGTTTCTCAAGCGTTTCTTACTGCCAAACTGCCGCATCTCGCGATCGGATCGACCAATCCGCAAAATTTCTGTAGCATCTGAAAGTAGAAACTCGCCCAATTACAACGGTATGTGTAGTTTTCCCCTAGGCCGTTCCAGCTATTCGTTTCGAGCATCAGAACTGCGAAAATTTTGAGTTTCTCAAGCGTTTCTTACATCCAAACTGCCATATCTCGCGAACGGATTGACCAATCCGCAAAATTTCTGTTGCATCTGAAAGTAGAGCCTCGCCCGATTACAAAGGTATGTGTAGTTTTCCCCTAGGCCGTTCTAGTCATTCGTTTCAAGCATCAGAACTGCGCAAATTTTGAGTTTCTCAAGAGTTTCTTACCTTCAAACTGCCATATCTCGCGAACGGATTGACCGATCCGCAAAATTTCTGTTGCATCTGAAAGTAGAAACTCGCCCGATTACAACGGTATGTGTAGTTTTCCCCTAGGCCGTTCTAGTTATTCGTTTCAAGCATCAGAACTGCGCAAATTTTGAGTTTCTCAAGCGTTTCTTACCTCTAAACTGCCACATCTCGCGAACGGATTGACCAATCCGCAAAATTTCTGTTGCATCTGAAAGTAGAAACTCGCCCGATCACAACGGTATGTGTAGTTTTCCCCAAGGCCGTTCCAGTTATTCGTTTCGAGCATCAGAACTGCGAAAATTTCGAGTTTCTCTAGCGTTTCTTACATCCAAACTGCCATATCTCGCGAACGGATTGACCGATCCGCAAAATTTCTGTTGCATCTGAAAGTAGAATCTCGACCGAATACAACGCTATGCGCACTTTTCCCCTACGCCGTTCTAGTTACTCGTTTCTAGCATCAGAACTGCGAAAATTTTGAGTTTCTCAAACGTTTCTTATTTCCAAACTGCCATATCTCGCAAACGGATCGACCAATCCGCAAAATTTCTGTTGCATCTGAAAGTAGAAACTCGCCCGATTACAACGGTATGTGTAGTTTTCCCCAAGGCCGTTCCAGTTATTCGTTTCGAGCATCAGAACTGCGAAAATTTCGAGTTTCTCTAGCGTTTCTTACATCCAAACTGCCATATCTCGCGAACGGATTGACCGATCCGCAAAATTTCTGTTGCATCTGAAAGTAGAAACTCGCCCGATTACAACGGTATGTGTAGTTTTCCCCTAGACCGTTCCAGCTGTTCGTTTCGAGCATCAGATCTGCGAAAATTTTGAGTTTCTCAAGCGTTTCTTACATCCAAACTGCCATATCTCGCGAACGGATTGACCAATCCGCAAAATTTCTGTTGCATCTGAAAGTAGAGTCTCGCCCGATTACAACGGTATGTGTAGTTTTCCCCTAGGCCGTTCCAGTTATTCGTTTCGAGCATCAGAACTGCGAAAATTTCGAGTTTCTCTAGCGTTTCTTACATCCAAACTGCCATATCTCGCGAACGGATTGACCGATCCGCAAAATTTCTGTTGCATCTGAAAGTAGAAACTCGCCCGATCACAACGGTATGTGTAGTTTTCCCCAAGGCCGTTCCAGTTATTCGTTTCGAGCATCAGAACTGCGAAAATTTCGAGTTTCTCTAGCGTTTCTTACATCCAAACTGCCATATCTCGCGAACGGATTGACCGATCCGCAAAATTTCTGTTGCATCTGAAAGTAGAATCTCGACCGAATACAACGCTATGCGCACTTTTCCCCTACGCCGTTCTAGTTACTCGTTTCTAGCATCAGAACTGCGAAAATTTTGAGTTTCTCAAACGTTTCTTATTTCCAAACTGCCATATCTCGCAAACGGATCGACCAATCCGCAAAATTTCTGTTGCATCTGAAAGTAGAAACTCGCCCGATTACAACGGTATGTGTAGTTTTCCCCAAGGCCGTTCCAGTTATTCGTTTCGAGCATCAGAACTGCGAAAATTTCGAGTTTCTCTAGCGTTTCTTACATCCAAACTGCCATATCTCGCGAACGGATTGACCGATCCGCAAAATTTCTGTTGCATCTGAAAGTAGAAACTCGCCCGATTACAACGGTATGTGTAGTTTTCCCCTAGACCGTTCCAGCTGTTCGTTTCGAGCATCAGATCTGCGAAAATTTTGAGTTTCTCAAGCGTTTCTTACATCCAAACTGCCATATCTCGCGAACGGATTGACCAATCCGCAAAATTTCTGTTGCATCTGAAAGTAGAGTCTCGCCCGATTACAACGGTATGTGTAGTTTTCCCCTAGGCCGCTCCAGTTATTCGTTTCGAGCATCAGAACTGCGAAAATTTCGAGTTTCTCAAGCGTTTCTTGCATCCAAACTGCCATATCTCGCGAACGGATTGACCGATCCGCAAAATTTCTGTTGCATCTGAAAGTAGACATTCGCCCGATTATAAAGGTATGCCCACTTTTCCCCTAGGCCGTTCTAGTTATTCGTTTCAAGCATCAGAAATGCGCAAATTTTGAGTTTCTCAAGCGTTTCTTACCTTCAAACTGCCATATCTTGCGAACGGATTGACCGATCCGCAAAATTTCTGTTGCATCTGAAAGTAGAATCTCGACCGATTACAACGGTATACGTACTTTTCCCCTAGGCCGTTCTAGTTATTCGTTTCGAGCATCAGAACTGCGCAAATTTTGAGTTTCTCAAGCGTTTCTTGTCTCCAAACTGCCATATCTCGCGAACGGATTGATCAATCCGAAAAATTTCTGTTGCGTCTGAAAGTAGAAACTCGCCCGATTACAACGGTATGCGCACTTTTCCCCTAGGCGGTTCTAGTTATTCGTTTCGAGCATCAGAACTGCGAAAATTTCGAGTTTCTCAAGCGTTTCTTGCATCCAAACTGCCATATCTCGCGAACGGATTGACCAATCCGCAAAATTTCTGTTGCATCTGAAAGTAGAAACGCGCCCGATTACAACGGTATGTGTAGTTTTCCCCTAGGCCGTTCCAGTTATTCGTTTCGAGCATCAGAACTGCGAAAATTTCGAGTTTCTCTAGCGTTTCTTACATCCAAACTGCCATATCTCGCGAACGGATTGACCGATCCGCAAAATTTCTGTTGCATCTGAAAGGAGACTCTCGCCCGATTACAACGGTATACGTACTTCTCCCCTAGGCCGTTCTAGTCATTCGTTTCGAGCATCAGAACTGCGAAAATTTTGAGTTTCTCTAGCGTTTCTTACATCCAAACTGCCATATCTCGCGAACGGATTGACCGATCCGAAAAATTTCTGTTGCATCTGAAAGTAGAAACTCGCCCGATTACAACGGTATGCGCACTTTTCCCCTAGGCGGTTCTAGTTATTCGTTTCGAGCATCAGAACTGCGAAAATTTTGAGTTTCTCAAGCGTTTCTTACTTCCAAACTGCCATATCTCGCGAACGGATTGACCAATCCGCAAAATTTCTGTTGCATCTGAAAGTAGAAACGCGCCCGATTACAACGGTATGTGTAGTTTTCCCCTAGGCCGTTCCAGCTATTCGTTTCGAGCATCAGAACTGCGAAAATTTTGAGTTTCTCAAGCGTTTCTTACATCCAAACTGCCATATCTCGCGAACGGATTGACCAATCCGCAAAATTTCTGTTGCTTCTGAAAGTAGAGACTCGCCCGATTACAACGGTATGCGCAATTTTCCCCTAGGCGGTACTAGTTATTCGTTTCGAGCATCAGAACTGCGAAAATTTTGAGTTTCTCAAGCGTTTCTTACCTCCAAACTGCCGCATCTCGCGAACGGATCGACCAATCCGCAAAATTTCTGTTGCATCTGAAAGTAGAAACGCGCCCGATTACAACGGTATGTGTAGTTTTCCCCTAGGCCGTTCCAGCTATTCGTTTCGAGCATCAGAACTGCGAAAATTTCGAGTTTCTCAAGCGTTTCTTGCATCCAAACTGCCATATCTCGCGAACGGATTGACCAATCCGCAAAATTTCTGTTGCATCTGAAAGTAGAGACTCGCCCGATTACAACGGTATGCGCACTTTTCCCCTAGGCGGTCCTAGTTATTCGTTTCGAGCATCAGAACTGCGCAAATTTTGAGTTTCTCAAGCGTTTCTTACCTCCAAACTGCCGCATCTCGCGAACGGATCGACCAATCCGCAAAATTTCTGTTGCATCTGAAAGTAGAAACGCGCCCGATTACAACGGTATGTGTAGTTTTCCCCTAGGCCGTTCCAGCTATTCGTTTCGAGCATCAGAACTGCGAAAATTTCGAGTTTCTCAAGCGTTTCTTGCATCCAAACTGCCATATCTCGCGAACGGATTGACCAATCCGCAAAATTTCTGTTGCATCTGAAAGCAGAAACTCGCCCGATTACAACGGTAGGTGTAGTTTTCCCCTAGGCCGTTCTAGTTATTCGTTTCGAGCATCAGAACTGCCAAAATTTTGAGTTTCTCAAGCGTTTCTTACATCCAAACTGCCGCATCTCGCGAACGGATCGACCAATCCGCAAAATTTCTGTTGCATCTGAAAGTAGAAACTCGCCCGATTACAACGGTATGTGTAGTTTTCCCCTAGGCCGTTCCAGTTATTCGTTTCGAGCATCAGAACTGCGAAAATTTCGAGTTTCTCAAGCGTTTCTTGCATCCAAACTGCCATATCTCGCGAACGGATTGACCGATCCGCAAAATTTCTGTTGCATCTGAAAGTAGACATTCGCCCGATTACAAAGGTATGCCCACTTTTCCCCTAGGCCGTTCTAGTTATTCGTTTCAAGCATTAGAACTGCGCAAATTTTGAGTTTCTCAAGCGTTTCTTACCTTCAAAATGCCATATCTCGCGAACGGATTGACCGATCCGCAAAATTTCTGTTGCATCTGAAAGTAGAATCTCGACCGATTACAACGCAATGCGCACTTTTCCCCTACGCCGTTCTAGTTACTCGTTTCTAGCATCAGAACTGCGAAAATTTTGAGTTTCTCAAGCGTTTCTTATTTCCAAACTGCCATATCTCGCGAACGGATCGACCAATCCGCAAAATTTCTGTTGCATCTGAAAGTAGAAACTCGCCCGATTACAACGGTATGTGTAGTTTTCCCCTAGGCCGTTCCAGTTATTCGTTTCGAGCATCAGAACTGCGAAAATTTCGAGTTTCTCTAGCGTTTCTTACATCCAAACTGCCATATCTCGCGAACGGATTGACCGATCCGCAAAATTTCTGTTGCATCTGAAAGGAGACACTCGCCCGATTACAACGGTATACGTACTTCTCCCCTAGGCCGTTCTAGTCATTCGTTTCGAGCATCAGAACTGCGAAAATTATGAGTTTCTCTAGCGTTTCTTACATCCAAACTGCCATATCTCGCGAACGGATTGACCGATCCGAAAAATTTCTGTTGCATCTGAAAGTAGAAACTCGCCCGATTACAACGGTATGCGCACTTTTCCCCTAGGCGGTTCTAGTTATTCGTTTCGAGCATCAGAACTGCGAAAATTTTTAGTTTCTCAAGCGTTTCTTACTTCCAAACTGCCATATCTCGCGAACGGATTGACCAATCCGCAAAATTTCTGTTGCATCTGAAAGTAGAAACGCGCCCGATTACAACGGTATGTGTAGTTTTCCCCTAGGCCGTTCCAGTTATTCGTTTCGAGCATCAGAACTGCGAAAATTTCGAGTTTCTCAAGCGTTTCTTGCATCCAAACTGCCATATCTCGCGAACGGATTGACCGATCCGCAAAATTTCTGTTGCATCTGAAAGTAGACATTCGCCCGATTACAACGGTATGCCCACTTTTCCCCTAGGCCGTTCTAGTTATTCGTTTCAAGCATTAGAACTGCGCAAATTTTGAGTTTCTCAAGCGTTTCTTACCTTCAAAATGCCATATCTCGCGAACGGATTGAACGATCCGCAAAATTTCTGTTGCATCTGAAAGTAGAATCTCGACCGATTACAACGCAATGCGCACTTTTCCCCTACGCCGTTCTAGTTACTCGTTTCTAGCATCAGAACTGCCAAAATTTTGAGTTTCTCAAGCGTTTCTTACATCCAAACTGCCGCATCTCGCGAACGGATCGACCAATCCGCAAAATTTCTGTTGCATCTGAAAGTAGAAACTCGCCCGATTACAACGGTATGTGTAGTTTTCCCCTAGGCCGTTCCAGTTATTCGTTTCGAGCATCAGAACTGCGAAAATTTCGAGTTTCTCTAGCGTTTCTTACATCCAAACTGCCATATCTCGCGAACGGATTGACCGATCCGCAAAATTTCTGTTGCATCTGAAAGGAGACACTCGCCCGATTACAACGGTATACGTACTTCTCCCCTAGGCCGTTCTAGTCATTCGTTTCGAGCATCAGAACTGCGAAAATTTTGAGTTTCTCTAGCGTTTCTTACATCCAAACTGCCATATCTCGCGAACGGATTGACCGATCCGAAAAACTTCTGTTGCATCTGAAAGTAGAAACTCGCCCGATTACAACGGTATGCGCACTTTTCCCCTAGGCGGTTCTAGTTATTCGTTTCGAGCATCAGAACTGCGAAAATTTTTAGTTTCTCAAGCGTTTCTTACTTCCAAACTGCCATATCTCGCGAACGGATTGACCAATCCGCAAAATTTCTGTTGCATCTGAAAGTAGAAACGCGCCCGATTACAACGGTATGTGTAGTTTTCCCCTAGGCCGTTCCAGCTATTCGTTTCGAGCATCAGAACTGCGAAAATTTTGAGTTTCTCAAGCGTTTCTTACATCCAAACTGCCATATCTCGCGAACGGATTGACCAATCCGCAAAATTTCTGTTGCTTCTGAAAGTAGAGACTCGCCCGATTACAACGGTATGCGCAATTTTCCCCTAGGCGGTACTAGTTATTCGTTTCGAGCATCAGAACTGCGAAAATTTTGAGTTTCTCAAGCGTTTCTTACCTCCAAACTGCCGCATCTCGCGAACGGATCGACCAATCCGCAAAATTTCTGTTGCATCTGAAAGTAGAAACGCGCCCGATTACAACGGTATGTGTAGTTTTCCCCTAGGCCGTTCCAGCTATTCGTTTCGAGCATCAGAACTGCGAAAATTTCGAGTTTCTCAAGCGTTTCTTGCATCCAAACTGCCATATCTCGCGAACGGATTGACCAATCCGCAAAATTTCTGTTGCATCTGAAAGTAGAGACTCGCCCGATTACAACGGTATGCGCACTTTTCCCCTAGGCGGTCCTAGTTATTCGTTTCGAGCATCAGAACTGCGCAAATTTTGAGTTTCTCAAGCGTTTCTTACCTCCAAACTGCCGCATCTCGCGAACGGATCGACCAATCCGCAAAATTTCTGTTGCATCTGAAAGTAGAAACGCGCCCGATTACAACGGTATGTGTAGTTTTCCCCTAGGCCGTTCCAGCTATTCGTTTCGAGCATCAGAACTGCGAAAATTTCGAGTTTCTCAAGCGTTTCTTGCATCCAAACTGCCATATCTCGCGAACGGATTGACCAATCCGCAAAATTTCTGTTGCATCTGAAAGCAGAAACTCGCCCGATTACAACGGTAGGTGTAGTTTTCCCCTAGGCCGTTCTAGTTATTCGTTTCGAGCATCAGAACTGCCAAAATTTTGAGTTTCTCAAGCGTTTCTTACATCCAAACTGCCGCATCTCGCGAACGGATCGACCAATCCGCAAAATTTCTGTTGCATCTGAAAGTAGAAACTCGCCCGATTACAACGGTATGTGTAGTTTTCCCCTAGGCCGTTCCAGTTATTCGTTTCGAGCATCAGAACTGCGAAAATTTCGAGTTTCTCAAGCGTTTCTTGCATCCAAACTGCCATATCTCGCGAACGGATTGACCGATCCGCAAAATTTCTGTTGCATCTGAAAGTAGACATTCGCCCGATTACAAAGGTATGCCCACTTTTCCCCTAGGCCGTTCTAGTTATTCGTTTCAAGCATTAGAACTGCGCAAATTTTGAGTTTCTCAAGCGTTTCTTACCTTCAAAATGCCATATCTCGCGAACGGATTGACCGATCCGCAAAATTTCTGTTGCATCTGAAAGTAGAATCTCGACCGATTACAACGCAATGCGCACTTTTCCCCTACGCCGTTCTAGTTACTCGTTTCTAGCATCAGAACTGCGAAAATTTTGAGTTTCTCAAGCGTTTCTTATTTCCAAACTGCCATATCTCGCGAACGGATCGACCAATCCGCAAAATTTCTGTTGCATCTGAAAGTAGAAACTCGCCCGATTACAACGGTATGTGTAGTTTTCCCCTAGGCCGTTCCAGTTATTCGTTTCGAGCATCAGAACTGCGAAAATTTCGAGTTTCTCTAGCGTTTCTTACATCCAAACTGCCATATCTCGCGAACGGATTGACCGATCCGCAAAATTTCTGTTGCATCTGAAAGGAGACACTCGCCCGATTACAACGGTATACGTACTTCTCCCCTAGGCCGTTCTAGTCATTCGTTTCGAGCATCAGAACTGCGAAAATTTTGAGTTTCTCTAGCGTTTCTTACATCCAAACTGCCATATCTCGCGAACGGATTGACCGATCCGAAAAATTTCTGTTGCATCTGAAAGTAGAAACTCGCCCGATTACAACGGTATGCGCACTTTTCCCCTAGGCGGTTCTAGTTATTCGTTTCGAGCATCAGAACTGCGAAAATTTTTAGTTTCTCAAGCGTTTCTTACTTCCAAACTGCCATATCTCGCGAACGGATTGACCAATCCGCAAAATTTCTGTTGCATCTGAAAGTAGAAACGCGCCCGATTACAACGGTATGTGTAGTTTTCCCCTAGGCCGTTCCAGCTATTCGTTTCGAGCATCAGAACTGCGAAAATTTTGAGTTTCTCAAGCGTTTCTTACATCCAAACTGCCATATCTCGCGAACGGATTGACCAATCCGCAAAATTTCTGTTGCTTCTGAAAGTAGAGACTCGCCCGATTACAACGGTATGCGCAATTTTCCCCTAGGCGGTACTAGTTATTCGTTTCGAGCATCAGAACTGCGAAAATTTTGAGTTTCTCAAGCGTTTCTTACCTCCAAACTGCCGCATCTCGCGAACGGATCGACCAATCCGCAAAATTTCTGTTGCATCTGAAAGTAGAAACGCGCCCGATTACAACGGTATGTGTAGTTTTCCCCTAGGCCGTTCCAGCTATTCGTTTCGAGCATCAGAACTGCGAAAATTTCGAGTTTCTCAAGCGTTTCTTGCATCCAAACTGCCATATCTCGCGAACGGATTGACCAATCCGCAAAATTTCTGTTGCATCTGAAAGTAGAGACTCGCCCGATTACAACGGTATGCGCACTTTTCCCCTAGGCGGTCCTAGTTATTCGTTTCGAGCATCAGAACTGCGCAAATTTTGAGTTTCTCAAGCGTTTCTTACCTCCAAACTGCCGCATCTCGCGAACGGATCGACCAATCCGCAAAATTTCTGTTGCATCTGAAAGTAGAAACGCGCCCGATTACAACGGTATGTGTAGTTTTCCCCTAGGCCGTTCCAGCTATTCGTTTCGAGCATCAGAACTGCGAAAATTTCGAGTTTCTCAAGCGTTTCTTGCATCCAAACTGCCATATCTCGCGAACGGATTGACCAATCCGCAAAATTTCTGTTGCATCTGAAAGTAGAGACTCGCCCGATTACAACGGTATGCGCACTTTTCCCCTAGGCGGTCCTAGTTATTCGTTTCGAGCATCAGAACTGCGCAAATTTTGAGTTTCTCAAGCGTTTCTTACATCCAAACTGCCGCATCTCGCGAACGGATCGACCAATCCGCAAAATTTCTGTTGCATCTGAAAGTAGAAACGCGCCCGATTACAACGGTATGTGTAGTTTTCCCCTAGGCCGTTCCAGCTATTCGTTTCGAGCATCAGAACTGCGAAAATTTCGAGTTTCTCAAGCGTTTCTTACCTTCAAAATGCCATATCTCGCGAACGGATTGACCGATCCGCAAAATTTCTGTTGCATCTGAAAGTAGAATCTCGACCGATTACAACGCAATGCGCACTTTTCCCCTACGCCGTTCTAGTTACTCGTTTCTAGCATCAGAACTGCGAAAATTTTGAGTTTCTCAAGCGTTTCTTATTTCCAAACTGCCATATCTCGCGAACGGATCGACCAATCCGCAAAATTTCTGTTGCATCTGAAAGTAGAAACTCGCCCGATTACAACGGTATGTGTAGTTTTCCCCAAGGCCGTTCCAGTTATTCGTTTCGAGCATCAGAACTGCGAAAATTTCGAGTTTCTCTAGCGTTTCTTACATCCAAACTGCCATATCTAGCGAACGGATTGACCGATCCGCAAAATTTCTGTTGCATCTGAAAGTAGACACTCGCCCGATTACAACGGTATACGTACTTTTCCCCTAGGCGGTCCTAGTTATTCGTTTCGAGCATCAGAACTGCGCAAATTTTGAGTTTCTCAAGCGTTTCTTACCTCCAAACTGCCGCATCTCGCGAACGGATCGACCAATCCGCAAAATTTCTGTTGCATCTGAAAGTAGAAACGCGCCCGATTACAACGGTATGTGTAGTTTTCCCCTAGGCCGTTCCAGCTATTCGTTTCGAGCATCAGAACTGCGAAAATTTCGAGTTTCTCAAGCGTTTCTTGCATCCAAACTGCCATATCTCGCGAACGGATTGACCAATCCGCAAAATTTCTGTTGCATCTGAAAGTAGAGACTCGCCCGATTACAACGGTATGCGCACTTTTCCCCTAGGCGGTCCTAGTTATTCGTTTCGAGCATCAGAACTGCGCAAATTTTGAGTTTCTCAAGCGTTTCTTACATCCAAACTGCCGCATCTCGCGAACGGATCGACCAATCCGCAAAATTTCTGTTGCATCTGAAAGTAGAAACGCGCCCGATTACAACGGTATGTGTAGTTTTCCCCTAGGCCGTTCCAGCTATTCGTTTCGAGCATCAGAACTGCGAAAATTTCGAGTTTCTCAAGCGTTTCTTACCTTCAAAATGCCATATCTCGCGAACGGATTGACCGATCCGCAAAATTTCTGTTGCATCTGAAAGTAGAATCTCGACCGATTACAACGCAATGCGCACTTTTCCCCTACGCCGTTCTAGTTACTCGTTTCTAGCATCAGAACTGCGAAAATTTTGAGTTTCTCAAGCGTTTCTTATTTCCAAACTGCCATATCTCGCGAACGGATCGACCAATCCGCAAAATTTCTGTTGCATCTGAAAGTAGAAACTCGCCCGATTACAACGGTATGTGTAGTTTTCCCCAAGGCCGTTCCAGTTATTCGTTTCGAGCATCAGAACTGCGAAAATTTCGAGTTTCTCTAGCGTTTCTTACATCCAAACTGCCATATCTAGCGAACGGATTGACCGATCCGCAAAATTTCTGTTGCATCTGAAAGTAGACACTCGCCCGATTACAACGGTATACGTACTTCTCCCCTAGGCCGTTCTATTCATTCGTTTCGAGCATCAGAACTGCGAAAATTTTGAGTTTCTCAAGTGTTTCTTATCTCCAAACTGCCATATCTCGCGAACGGATTGATCAATCCGAAAAATTTCTGTTGCATCTGAAAGTAGAAACACGCTCGATTACAACGGTATGCGCACTTTTCCCCTAGGCCGTTCTAGTTATTCGTTTCGAGCATCAGAACTGCGAAAATTTTGAGTTTCTCAAGCGTTTCTTACTGCCAAACTGCCGCATCTCGCGATCGGATCGACCAATCCGCAAAATTTCTGTTGCATCTGAAAGTAGAAACTCGCCCAATTACAACGGTATGTGTAGTTTTCCCCTAGGCCGTTCCAGCTATTCGTTTCGAGCATCAGAACTGCGAAAATTTTGAGTTTCTCAAGCGTTTCTTACATCCAAACTGCCATGTCTCGCGAACGGATTGACCAATCCGCAAAATTTCTGTTGCATCTGAAAGTAGAGACTCGCCCGATTACAACGGTATGTGTAGTTTTCCCCTAGGCCGTTCCAGTTATTCGTTTCGAGCATCAGAACTGCGAAAATTTCGAGTTTCTCAAGCGTTTCTTGCATCCAAACTGCCATATCTCGCGAACGGATTGACCGATCCGCAAAATTTCTGTTGCATCTGAAAGTAGACATTCGCCCGATTACAACGGTATGCCCACTTTTCCCCTAGGCCGTTCTAGTTATTCGTTTCAAGCATCAGAACTGCGCAAATTTTGAGTTTCTCAAGCGTTTCTTATCTCCAAACTGCCATATCTCGCGAACGGATTGATCAATCCGATAAATTTCTGTTGCATCTGAAAGTAGAAACTCGCCCGATTACAACGGTATGCGCACTTTTCCCCTAGGCGGTTCTAGTTATTCGTTTCGAGCATCAGAACTGCGAAAATTTTGAGTTTCTCAAGCGTTTCTTACCTCCAAACTGCCATATCTCGCGAACGGATTGACCAATCCGCAAAATTTCTGTTGCATCTGAAAGTAGAAACGCGCCCGATTACTACGGTATGTGTAGTTTTCCCCTAGGCCGTTCCAGTTATTCGTTTCGAGCATCAGAACTGCGAAAATTTCGAGTTTCTCTAGCGTTTCTTACATCCAAACTGCCATATCTCGCGAACGGATTGACCGATCCGCAAAATTTCTGTTGCATCTGAAAGGAGACACTCGCCCGATTACAACGGTATACGTACTTCTCCCCTAGGCCGTTCTAGTCATTCGTTTCGAGCATCAGAACTGAGAAAATTTTGAGTTTCTCATGTGTTTCTTATCTCCAAACTGCCATATCTCTCGAACGGATTGATCAATCCGAAAAATTTCTGTTGCATCTGAAAGTAAAAACTCGCCCGATTACAACGGTATGCGCACTTTCCCCCTAGGCGGTTCTAGTTATTCGTTTCGAGCATCAGAACTGCGAAAATTTTGAGTTTCTCAAGCGTTTCTTACCTCCAAACTGCCATATCTCGCGAACGGATTGACCAATCCGCAAAATTTCTGTTGCATCTGAAAGTAGAAACGCGCCCGATTACAACGGTATGTGTAGTTTTCCCCTAGGCCGTTCCAGCTATTCGTTTCGAGCATCAGAACTGCGAAAATTTTGAGTTTCTCAAGCGTTTCTTACATCCAAACTGCCATATCTCGCGAACGGATTGACCAATCCGCAAAATTTCTGTTGCTTCTGAAAGTAGAGACTCGCCCGATTACAACGGTATGCACAATTTTCCCCTAGGCGGTACTAGTTATTCGTTTCGAGCATCAGAACTGCGAAAATTTTGAGTTTCTCAAGCGTTTCTTACCTCCAAGCTGCCGCATCTCGCGAACGGATCGACCAATCCGCAAAATTTCTGTTGCATCTGAAAGTAGAAACGCGCCCGATTACAACGGTATGTGTAGTTTTCCCCTAGGCCGTTCCAGCTATTCGTTTCGAGCATCAGAACTGCGAAAATTTCGAGTTTCTCAAGCGTTTCTTGCATCCAAACTGCCATATCTCGCGAACGGATTGACCAATCCGCAAAATTTCTGTTGCATCTGAAAGTAGAGACTCGCCCGATTACAACGGTATGCGCACTTTTCCCCTAGGCGGTCCTAGTTATTCGTTTCGAGCATCAGAACTGCGCAAATTTTGAGTTTCTCAAGCGTTTCTTACCTCCAAACTGCCGCATCTCGCGAACGGATCGACCAATCCGCAAAATTTCTGTTGCATCTGAAAGTAGAAACGCGCCCGATTACAACGGTATGTGTAGTTTTCCCCTAGGCCGTTCCAGCTATTCGTTTCGAGCATCAGAACTGCGAAAATTTCGAGTTTCTCAAGCGTTTCTTGCATCCAAACTGCCATATCTCGCGAACGGATTGACCAATCCGCAAAATTTCTGTTGCATCTGAAAGCAGAAACTCGCCCGATTACAACGGTAGGTGTAGTTTTCCCCTAGGCCGTTCTAGTTATTCGTTTCGAGCATCAGAACTGCGAAAATTTTGAGTTTCTCAAGCGTTTCTTACATCCAAACTGCCGCATCTCGCAAACGGATCGACCAATCCGCAAAATTTCTGTTGCATCTGAAAGTAGAAACTCGCCCGATTACAACGGTATGTGTAGTTTTCCCCTAGGCCGTTCCAGCTATTCGTTTCGAGCATCAGAACTGCGAAAATTTTGAGTTTCTGAAGCGTTTCTTGCATCCAAACTGCCATATCTCGCGAACGGATTGACCAATCCGCAAAATTTCTGTTGCATCTGAAAGTAGAGACTCGCCCGATTACAACGGTATGTGTAGTTTTCCCCTAGGCCGTTCCAGTTATTCGTTTCGAGCATCAGAACTGCGAAAATTTCGAGTTTCTCAAGCGTTTCTTGCATCCAAACTGCCATATCTCGCGAACGGATTGACCGATCCGCAAAATTTCTGTTGCATCTGAAAGTAGACATTCGCCCGATTACAACGGTATGCCCACTTTTCCCCTAGGCCGTTCTAGTTATTCGTTTCAAGCATCAGAACTGCGCAAATTTTGAGTTTCTCAAGCGTTTCTTATCTCCAAACTGCCATATCTCGCGAACGGATTGATCAATCCGATAAATTTCTGTTGCATCTGAAAGTAGAAACTCGCCCGATTACAACGGTATGCGCACTTTTCCCCTAGGCGGTTCTAGTTATTCGTTTCGAGCATCAGAACTGCGAAAATTTTGAGTTTCTCAAGCGTTTCTTACCTCCAAACTGCCATATCTCGCGAACGGATTGACCAATCCGCAAAATTTCTGTTGCATCTGAAAGTAGAAACGCGCCCGATTACTACGGTATGTGTAGTTTTCCCCTAGGCCGTTCCAGTTATTCGTTTCGAGCATCAGAACTGCGAAAATTTCGAGTTTCTCTAGCGTTTCTTACATCCAAACTGCCATATCTCGCGAACGGATTGACCGATCCGCAAAATTTCTGTTGCATCTGAAAGGAGACACTCGCCCGATTACAACGGTATACGTACTTCTCCCCTAGGCCGTTCTAGTCATTCGTTTCGAGCATCAGAACTGAGAAAATTTTGAGTTTCTCATGTGTTTCTTATCTCCAAACTGCCATATCTCTCGAACGGATTGATCAATCCGAAAAATTTCTGTTGCATCTGAAAGTAAAAACTCGCCCGATTACAACGGTATGCGCACTTTCCCCCTAGGCGGTTCTAGTTATTCGTTTCGAGCATCAGAACTGCGAAAATTTTGAGTTTCTCAAGCGTTTCTTACCTCCAAACTGCCATATCTCGCGAACGGATTGACCAATCCGCAAAATTTCTGTTGCATCTGAAAGTAGAAACGCGCCCGATTACAACGGTATGTGTAGTTTTCCCCTAGGCCGTTCCAGCTATTCGTTTCGAGCATCAGAACTGCGAAAATTTTGAGTTTCTCAAGCGTTTCTTACATCCAAACTGCCATATCTCGCGAACGGATTGACCAATCCGCAAAATTTCTGTTGCTTCTGAAAGTAGAGACTCGCCCGATTACAACGGTATGCACAATTTTCCCCTAGGCGGTACTAGTTATTCGTTTCGAGCATCAGAACTGCGAAAATTTTGAGTTTCTCAAGCGTTTCTTACCTCCAAGCTGCCGCATCTCGCGAACGGATCGACCAATCCGCAAAATTTCTGTTGCATCTGAAAGTAGAAACGCGCCCGATTACAACGGTATGTGTAGTTTTCCCCTAGGCCGTTCCAGCTATTCGTTTCGAGCATCAGAACTGCGAAAATTTCGAGTTTCTCAAGCGTTTCTTGCATCCAAACTGCCATATCTCGCGAACGGATTGACCAATCCGCAAAATTTCTGTTGCATCTGAAAGTAGAGACTCGCCCGATTACAACGGTATGCGCACTTTTCCCCTAGGCGGTCCTAGTTATTCGTTTCGAGCATCAGAACTGCGCAAATTTTGAGTTTCTCAAGCGTTTCTTACCTCCAAACTGCCGCATCTCGCGAACGGATCGACCAATCCGCAAAATTTCTGTTGCATCTGAAAGTAGAAACGCGCCCGATTACAACGGTATGTGTAGTTTTCCCCTAGGCCGTTCCAGCTATTCGTTTCGAGCATCAGAACTGCGAAAATTTCGAGTTTCTCAAGCGTTTCTTGCATCCAAACTGCCATATCTCGCGAACGGATTGACCAATCCGCAAAATTTCTGTTGCATCTGAAAGCAGAAACTCGCCCGATTACAACGGTAGGTGTAGTTTTCCCCTAGGCTGTTCTAGTTATTCGTTTCGAGCATCAGAACTGCGAAAATTTTGAGTTTCTCAAGCGTTTCTTACATCCAAACTGCCGCATCTCGCAAACGGATCGACCAATCCGCAAAATTTCTGTTGCATCTGAAAGTAGAAACTCGCCCGATTACAACGGTATGTGTAGTTTTCCCCTAGGCCGTTCCAGCTATTCGTTTCGAGCATCAGAACTGCGAAAATTTTGAGTTTCTGAAGCGTTTCTTACATCCAAACTGATATATCTCGCGAACGTATTGACCAATCCGCAAAATTTCTGTTGCATCTGAAAGTAGAGACTCGCCCGATTACAACGGTATGTGTATTTTTACCCTAGGCCGTTCCAGTTATTCGTTTCGAGCATCAGAACTGCGAAAATTTCGAGTTTCTCAAGCGTTTCTTGCATCCAAACTGCCATATCTCGCGAACGGATTGACCAATCCGCAAAATTTCTGTTGCATCTGAAAGCAGAAACTCGCCCGATTACAACGGTAGGTGTAGTTTTCCCCTAGGCCGTTCTAGTTATTCGTCTCGAGCATCAGAACTGCGAAAATTTTGAGTTTCTCAAGCGTTTCTTACATCCAAACTGCCGCATCTCGCGAACGGATCGACCAATCCGCAAAATTTCTGTTGCATCTGAAAGTAGAAACGCGCCCGATTACAACGGTATGTGTAGTTTTCCCCTAGGCCGTTCCAGCTATTCGTTTCGAGCATCAGAACTGCGAAAATTTCGAGTTTCTCAAGCGTTTCTTGCATCCAAACTGCCATATCTCGCGAACGGATTGACCAATCCGCAAAATTTCTGTTGCATCTGAAAGCAGAAACTCGCCCGATTACAACGGTAGGTGTAGTTTTCCCCTAGGCCGTTCTAGTTATTCGTTTCGAGCATCAGAACTGCGAAAATTTTGAGTTTCTCAAGCGTTTCTTACCTCCAAACTGCCGCATCTCGCGAACGGATCGACCAATCCGCAAAATTTCTGTTGCATCTGAAAGTAGAAACGCGCCCGATTACAACGGTATGTGTAGTTTTCCCCTAGGCCGTTCCAGCTATTCGTTTCGAGCATCAGAACTGCGAAAATTTCGAGTTTCTCAAGCGTTTCTTGCATCCAAACTGCCATATCTCGCGAACGGATTGACCAATCCGCAAAATTTCTGTTGCATCTGAAAGCAGAAACTCGCCCGATTACAACGGTAGGTGTAGTTTTCCCCTAGGCCGTTCTAGTTATTCGTTTCGAGCATCAGAACTGCGAAAATTTTGAGTTTCTCAAGCGTTTCTTACATCCAAACTGCCGCATCTCGCAAACGGATCGACCAATCCGCAAAATTTCTGTTGCATCTGAAAGTAGAAACTCGCCCGATTACAACGGTATGTGTAGTTTTCCCCTAGGCCGTTCCAGCTATTCGTTTCGAGCATCAGAACTGCGAAAATTTTGAGTTTCTGAAGCGTTTCTTGCATCCAAACTGCCATATCTCGCGAACGGATTGACCAATCCGCAAAATTTCTGTTGCATCTGAAAGTAGAGACTCGCCCGATTACAACGGTATGTGTAGTTTTCCCCTAGGCCGTTCCAGTTATTCGTTTCGAGCATCAGAACTGCGAAAATTTCGAGTTTCTCAAGCGTTTCTTGCATCCAAACTGCCATATCTCGCGAACGGATTGACCGATCCGCAAAATTTCTGTTGCATCTGAAAGTAGACATTCGCCCGATTACAACGGTATGCCCACTTTTCCCCTAGGCCGTTCTAGTTATTCGTTTCAAGCATCAGAACTGCGCAAATTTTGAGTTTCTCAAGCGTTTCTTATCTCCAAACTGCCATATCTCGCGAACGGATTGATCAATCCGATAAATTTCTGTTGCATCTGAAAGTAGAAACTCGCCCGATTACAACGGTATGCGCACTTTTCCCCTAGGCGGTTCTAGTTATTCGTTTCGAGCATCAGAACTGCGAAAATTTTGAGTTTCTCAAGCGTTTCTTACCTCCAAACTGCCATATCTCGCGAACGGATTGACCAATCCGCAAAATTTCTGTTGCATCTGAAAGTAGAAACGCGCCCGATTACTACGGTATGTGTAGTTTTCCCCTAGGCCGTTCCAGTTATTCGTTTCGAGCATCAGAACTGCGAAAATTTCGAGTTTCTCTAGCGTTTCTTACATCCAAACTGCCATATCTCGCGAACGGATTGACCGATCCGCAAAATTTCTGTTGCATCTGAAAGGAGACACTCGCCCGATTACAACGGTATACGTACTTCTCCCCTAGGCCGTTCTAGTCATTCGTTTCGAGCATCAGAACTGAGAAAATTTTGAGTTTCTCATGTGTTTCTTATCTCCAAACTGCCATATCTCTCGAACGGATTGATCAATCCGAAAAATTTCTGTTGCATCTGAAAGTAAAAACTCGCCCGATTACAACGGTATGCGCACTTTCCCCCTAGGCGGTTCTAGTTATTCGTTTCGAGCATCAGAACTGCGAAAATTTTGAGTTTCTCAAGCGTTTCTTACCTCCAAACTGCCATATCTCGCGAACGGATTGACCAATCCGCAAAATTTCTGTTGCATCTGAAAGTAGAAACGCGCCCGATTACAACGGTATGTGTAGTTTTCCCCTAGGCCGTTCCAGCTATTCGTTTCGAGCATCAGAACTGCGAAAATTTTGAGTTTCTCAAGCGTTTCTTACATCCAAACTGCCATATCTCGCGAACGGATTGACCAATCCGCAAAATTTCTGTTGCTTCTGAAAGTAGAGACTCGCCCTTTTACAACGGTATGCACAATTTTCCCCTAGGCGGTACTAGTTATTCGTTTCGAGCATCAGAACTGCGAAAATTTTGAGTTTCTCAAGCGTTTCTTACCTCCAAGCTGCCGCATCTCGCGAACGGATCGACCAATCCGCAAAATTTCTGTTGCATCTGAAAGTAGAAACGCGCCCGATTACAACGGTATGTGTAGTTTTCCCCTAGGCCGTTCCAGCTATTCGTTTCGAGCATCAGAACTGCGAAAATTTCGAGTTTCTCAAGCGTTTCTTGCATCCAAACTGCCATATCTCGCGAACGGATTGACCAATCCGCAAAATTTCTGTTGCATCTGAAAGTACAGACTCGCCCGATTACAACGGTATGCGCACTTTTCCCCTAGGCGGTCCTAGTTATTCGTTTCGAGCATCAGAACTGCGCAAATTTTGAGTTTCTCAAGCGTTTCTTACCTCCAAACTGCCGCATCTCGCGAACGGATCGACCAATCCGCAAAATTTCTGTTGCATCTGAAAGTAGAAACGCGCCCGATTACAACGGTATGTGTAGTTTTCCCCTAGGCCGTTCCAGCTATTCGTTTCGAGCATCAGAACTGCGAAAATTTCGAGTTTCTCAAGCGTTTCTTGCATCCAAACTGCCATATCTCGCGAACGGATTGACCAATCCGCAAAATTTCTGTTGCATCTGAAAGCAGAAACTCGCCCGATTACAACGGTAGGTGTAGTTTTCCCCTAGGCTGTTCTAGTTATTCGTTTCGAGCATCAGAACTGCGAAAATTTTGAGTTTCTCAAGCGTTTCTTACATCCAAACTGCCGCATCTCGCAAACGGATCGACCAATCCGCAAAATTTCTGTTGCATCTGAAAGTAGAAACTCGCCCGATTACAACGGTATGTGTAGTTTTCCCCTAGGCCGTTCCAGCTATTCGTTTCGAGCATCAGAACTGCGAAAATTTTGAGTTTCTGAAGCGTTTCTTACATCCAAACTGATATATCTCGCGAACGTATTGACCAATCCGCAAAATTTCTGTTGCATCTGAAAGTAGAGACTCGCCCGATTACAACGGTATGTGTATTTTTACCCTAGGCCGTTCCAGTTATTCGTTTCGAGCATCAGAACTGCGAAAATTTCGAGTTACTTAAGCGTTTCTTGCATCCAAACTGCCATATCTCGCGAACGGATTGACCGATCCGCAAAATTTCTGTTGCATCTGAAAGTAGACATTCGCCCGATTACAACGGTATGCCCACTTTTCCCCTAGGCCGTTCTAGTTATTCGTTTCAAGCATCAGAACTGCGCAAATTTTGAGTTTCTCAAGCGTTTCTTACTTTCAAACTGCCATACCTCGCGAACGGATTGACCGATCCGCAAAATTTCTGCTGCATCTGAAAGTAGAATCTCGACCGATTACAACGCTATGCGCACTTTTCCCCTACGCCGTTCATAGTTACTCGTTTCTAGCATCAGAACTGCGAAAATTTTGAGTTTCTCAAGCGTTTCTTACCTCCAAACTGCCATATCTCGCGAACGGATCGACCAATCCGCAAAATTTCTGTTGCATCTGAAAGTAGAAACTCGCCCGATTACAACGGTATGTGTAGTTTTCCCCTAGGCCGTTCCAGCTATTCGTTTCGAGCATCAGAACTGCGAAAATTTTGAGTTTCTGAAGCGTTTCTTACATCCAAACTGATATATCTCGCGAACGTATTGACCAATCCGCAAAATTTCTGTTGCATCTGAAAGTAGAGACTCGCCCGATTACAACGGTATGTGTATTTTTACCCTAGGCCGTTCCAGTTATTCGTTTCGAGCATCAGAACTGCGAAAATTTCGAGTTACTTAAGCGTTTCTTGCATCCAAACTGCCATATCTCGCGAACGGATTGACCGATCCGCAAAATTTCTGTTGCATCTGAAAGTAGACATTCGCCCGATTACAACGGTATGCCCACTTTTCCCCTAGGCCGTTCTAGTTATTCGTTTCAAGCATCAGAACTGCGCAAATTTTGAGTTTCTCAAGCGTTTCTTACTTTCAAACTGCCATACCTCGCGAACGGATTGACCGATCCGCAAAATTTCTGCTGCATCTGAAAGTAGAATCTCGACCGATTACAACGCTATGCGCACTTTTCCCCTACGCCGTTCATAGTTACTCGTTTCTAGCATCAGAACTGCGAAAATTTTGAGTTTCTCAAGCGTTTCTTACCTCCAAACTGCCATATCTCGCGAACGGATTGACCAATCCGCAAAATTTCTGTTGCATCTGAAAGTAGAAACTCGCCCGATTACAACGGTAGGTGTAGTTTTCCCCTAGGCCGTTCTAGTTATTCGTTTCGAGCATCAGAACTGCGAAAATTTTGAGTTTCTCAAGCGTTTCTTACTTCCAAACTGCCGCATCTCGCGAACGGATCGACCAATCCGCAAAATTTCTGTTGCATCTGAAAGTAGAAACTCGCCCGATTACAACGGTATGTGTAGTTTTCCCCTAGGCCGTTCCAGCTATTCGTTTTGAGCATCAGAACTGCGAAAATTTTGAGTTTCTCAAGCGTTTCTTACATCCAAACTGCCATATCTCGCGAACGGATTGACCAATCCGCAAAATTTCTGTTGCATCTGAAAGTAGAGACTCGCCCGATTACAAAGGTATGTGTAGTTTTCCCCTAGGCCGTTCCAGTTATTCGTTTCGAGCATCAGAACTGCGAAAATTTCGAGTTACTCAAGCGTTTCTTGCATCCAAACTGCCATATCTCGCGAACGGATTGACCGATCCGCAAAATTTCTGTTGCATCTGAAAGTAGACATTCGCCCCATTTCAACGGTATGCCCACTTTTCCCCTAGGCCGTTCTAGTTATTCGTTTCAAGCATCAGAACTGCGCAAATTTTGAGTTTCTCAAGCGTTTCTTACTTTCAAACTGCCATACCTCGCGAACGGATTGACCGATCCGCAAAATTTCTGCTGCGTCTGAAAGTAGAATCTCGACCGATTACAACGCTATGCGCACTTTTCCCCTACGCCGTTCATAGTTACTCGTTTCTAGCATCAGAACTGCGAAAATTTTGAGTTTCTCAAGCGTTTCTTATTTCCAAACTGCCATATCTCGCGAACGGATCGACCAATCCGCAAAATTTCTGTTGCATCTGAAAGTAGAAACTCGCCTGATTACAACGGTATGTGTAGTTTTCCCCAAGGCCGTTCCAGTTATTCGTTTCGAGCATCAGAACTGCGAAAATTTCTAGTTTCTCTAGCGTTTCTTACATCCAAACTGCCATATCTCGCGAACGGATTGACCGATCTGCAAAATTTCTGTTGCATCTGAAAGTAGACATTCGCCCGATTACAACGGTATGCCCACTTTTCCCCTAGGCCGTTCTAGTTATTCGTTTCAAGCATCAGAACTGCGCAAATTTTGAGTTTCTCAAGCGTTTCTTACTTTCAAACTGCCATACCTCGCGAACGGATTGACCGATCCGCAAAATTTCTGTTGCATCTGAAAGTAGAATCTCGACCGATTACAACGCTATGCGCATTTTTCCCCTACGACGTTCATAGTTACTCGTTTCTAGCATCAGACCTGCGAAAATTTTGGGTTTCTCAAGCGTTTCTTATTTCCAAACTGCCATATCTCGCGAACGGATCGACCAATCCGCAAAATTTCTGTTGCATCTGAAAGTAGAAACTCGCCCGATTACAACGGTATGTGTAGTTTTCCCCAAGGCCGTTCCAGTTATTCGTTTCGAGCATCAGAACTGCGAAAATTTTGAGTTTCTCAAGCGTTTCTTACATCCAAACTGCCATATCTCGCGAACGGATTGACCAATCCGCAAAATTTCTGTTGCATCTGAAAGTAGAATCTCGACCGATTACAACGCTATGCGCATTTTTCCCCTACGACGTTCATAGTTACTCGTTTCTAGCATCAGAACTGCGAAAATTTTGAGTTTCTCAAGCGTTTCTTACTGCCAAACTGCCGCATCTCGCGATCGGATCGACCAATCCGCAAAATTTCTGTTGCATCTGAAAGTAGAAACTCGCCCAATTACAACGGTATGTGTAGTTTTCCCCTAGGCCGTTCCAGCTATTCGTTTTGAGCATCAGAACTGCGAAAATTTTGAGTTTCTCAAGCGTTTCTTACATCCAAACTGCCATATCTCGCGAACGGATTGACCAATCCGCAAAATTTCTGTTGCATCTGAAAGTAGAGACTCGCCCGATTACAACGGTATGTGTAGTTTTCCCCTAGGCCGTTCCAGTTATTCGTTTCGAGCATCAGAACTGCGAAAATTTCGAGTTACTCAAGCGTTTCTTGCATCCAAACTGCCATATCTCGCGAACGGATTGACCGATCCGCAAAATTTCTGTTGCATCTGAAAGTAGACATTCGCCCCATTTCAACGGTATGCCCACTTTTCCCCTAGGCCGTTCTAGTTATTCGTTTCAAGCATCAGAACTGCGCAAATTTTGAGTTTCTCAAGCGTTTCTTACTTTCAAACTGCCATACCTCGCGAACGGATTGACCGATCCGCAAAATTTCTGCTGCATCTGAAAGTAGAATCTCGACCGATTACAACGCTATGCGCACTTTTCCCCTACGCCGTTCATAGTTACTCGTTTCTAGCATCAGAACTGCGAAAATTTTGGGTTTCTCAAGCGTTTCTTATTTCCAAACTGCCATATCTCGCGAACGGATCGACCAATCCGCAAAATTTCTGTTGCATCTGAAAGTAGAAACTCGCCCAATTACAACGGTATGTGTAGTTTTCCCCTAGGCCGTTCCAGCTATTCGTTTCGAGCATCAGAACTGCGAAAATTTTGAGTTTCTCAAGCGTTTCTTACATCCAAACTGCCATATCTCGCGAACGGATTGACCAATCCGCAAAATTTCTGTTGCATCTGAAAGTAGAGACTCGCCCGATTACAACGGTATGTGTAGTTTTCCCCTAGGCCGTTCTAGTTATTCGTTTCGAGCATCAGAACTGCGAAAATTTTGAGTTTCTCAAGCGTTTCTTACTTCCAAACTGCCGCATCTCGCGAACGGATCGACCAATCCGCAAAATTTCTGTTGCATCTGAAAGTAGAAACTCGCCCGATTACAACGGTATGTGTAGTTTTCCCCTAGGCCGTTCCAGCTATTCGTTTTGAGCATCAGAACTGCGCAAATTTTGAGTTTCTCAAGCGTTTCTTACATCCAAACTGCCATATCTCGCGAACGGATTGACCAATCCGCAAAATTTCTGTTGCATCTGAAAGTAGAGACTCGCCCGATTACAACGGTATGTGTAGTTTTCCCCTAGGCCGTTCCAGTTATTCGTTTCGAGCATCAGAACTGCGAAAATTTCGAGTTACTCAAGCGTTTCTTGCATCCAAACTGCCATATCTCGCGAACGGATTGACCGATCCGCAAAATTTCTGTTGCATCTGAAAGTAGACATTCGCCCCATTTCAACGGTATGCCCACTTTTCCCCTAGGCCGTTCTAGTTATTCGTTTCAAGCATCAGAACTGCGCAAATTTTGAGTTTCTCAAGCGTTTCTTACTTTCAAACTGCCATACCTCGCGAACGGATTGACCGATCCGCAAAATTTCTGCTGCATCTGAAAGTAGAATCTCGACCGATTACAACGCTATGCGCACTTTTCCCCTACGCCGTTCATAGTTACTCGTTTCTAGCATCAGACCTGCGAAAATTTTGAGTTTCTCAAGCGTTTCTTATTTCCAAACTGCCATATCTCGCGAACGGATCGACCAATCCGCAAAATTTCTGTTGCATCTGAAAGTAGAAACTCGCCTGATTACAACGGTATGTGTAGTTTTCCCCAAGGCCGTTCCAGTTATTCGTTTCGAGCATCAGAACTGCGAAAATTTTGAGTTTCTCAAGCGTTTCTTACATCCAAACTGCCATATCTCGCGAACGGATTGACCAATCCGCAAAATTTCTGTTGCATCTGAAAGTAGAGACTCGCCCGATTACAACGGTATGTGTAGTTTTCCCCTAGGCCGTTCTAGTTATTCGTTTCGAGCATCAGAACTGCGAAAATTTTGAGTTTCTCAAGCGTTTCTTACTTCCAAACTGCCGCATCTCGCGAACGGATCGACCAATCCGCAAAATTTCTGTTGCATCTGAAAGTAGAAACTCGCCCGATTACAACGGTATGTGTAGTTTTCCCCTAGGCCGTTCCAGCTATTCGTTTTGAGCATCAGAACTGCGCAAATTTTGAGTTTCTCAAGCGTTTCTTACATCCAAACTGCCATATCTCGCGAACGGATTGACCAATCCGCAAAATTTCTGTTGCATCTGAAAGTAGAGACTCGCCCGATTACAACGGTATGTGTAGTTTTCCCCTAGGCCGTTCCAGTTATTCGTTTCGAGCATCAGAACTGCGAAAATTTCGAGTTACTCAAGCGTTTCTTGCATCCAAACTGCCATATCTCGCGAACGGATTGACCGATCCGCAAAATTTCTGTTGCATCTGAAAGTAGACATTCGCCCCATTTCAACGGTATGCCCACTTTTCCCCTAGGCCGTTCTAGTTATTCGTTTCAAGCATCAGAACTGCGCAAATTTTGAGTTTCTCAAGCGTTTCTTACTTTCAAACTGCCATACCTCGCGAACGGATTGACCGATCCGCAAAATTTCTGCTGCATCTGAAAGTAGAATCTCGACCGATTACAACGCTATGCGCACTTTTCCCCTACGCCGTTCATAGTTACTCGTTTCTAGCATCAGACCTGCGAAAATTTTGAGTTTCTCAAGCGTTTCTTATTTCCAAACTGCCATATCTCACGAACGGATCGACCAATCCGCAAAATTTCTGTTGCATCTGAAAGTAGAAACTCGCCTGATTACAACGGTATGTGTAGTTTTCCCCAAGGCCGTTCCAGTTATTCGTTTCGAGCATCAGAACTGCGAAAATTTCTAGTTTCTCTAGCGTTTCTTACATCCAAACTGCCATATCTCGCGAACGGATTGACCGATCTGCAAAATTTCTGTTGCATCTGAAAGTAGACATTCGCCCGATTACAACGGTATGCCCACTTTTCCCCTAGGCCGTTCTAGTTATTCGTTTCAAGCATCAGAACTGCGCAAATTTTGAGTTTCTCAAGCGTTTCTTACTTTCAAACTGCCATACCTCGCGAACGGATTGACCGATCCGCAAAATTTCTGTTGCATCTGAAAGTAGAATCTCGACCGATTACAACGCTATGCGCATTTTTCCCCTACGACGTTCATAGTTACTCGTTTCTAGCATCAGAACTGCGAAAATTTTGGGTTTCTCAAGCGTTTCTTATTTCCAAACTGCCATATCTCGCGAACGGATCGACCAATCCGCAAAATTTCTGTTGCATCTGAAAGTAGAAACTCGCCCGATTACAACGGTATGTGTAGTTTTCCCCAAGGCCGTTCCAGTTATTCGTTTCGAGCATCAGAACTGCGAAAATTTTGAGTTTCTCAAGCGTTTCTTACATCCAAACTGCCATATCTCGCGAACGGATTGACCAATCCGCAAAATTTCTGTTGCATCTGAAAGTAGAATCTCGACCGATTACAACGCTATGCGCATTTTTCCCCTACGACGTTCATAGTTACTCGTTTCTAGCATCAGAACTGCGCAAATTTTGAGTTTCTCAAGCGTTTCTTATCTCCAAACTGCCATATCTCGCGAACGGATTGATCAATCCGATAAATTTCTGTTGCATCTGAAAGTAGAAACTCGCCCGATTACAACGGTATGCGCACTTTTCCCCTAGGCGGTTCTAGTTATTCGTTTCGAGCATCAGAACTGCGAAAATTTTGAGTTTCTCAAGCGTTTCTTACCTCCAAACTGCCATATCTCGCGAACGGATTGACCAATCCGCAAAATTTCTGTTGCATCTGAAAGTAGAAACGCGCCCGATTACTACGGTATGTGTAGTTTTCCCCTAGGCCGTTCCAGTTATTCGTTTCGAGCATCAGAAATGCGAAAATTTCGAGTTTCTCTAGCGTTTCTTACATCCAAACTGCCATATCTCGCGAACGGATTGACCGATCCGCAAAATTTCTGTTGCATCTGAAAGGAGACACTCGCCCGATTACAACGGTATACGTACTTCTCCCCTAGGCCGTTCTAGTCATTCGTTTCGAGCATCAGAACTGAGAAAATTTTGAGTTTCTCATGTGTTTCTTATCTCCAAACTGCCATATCTCTCGAACGGATAGATCAATCCGAAAAATTTCTTTTGCATCTGAAAGTAGAAACTCGCCCGATTACAACGGTATGCGCACTTTCCCCCTAGGCGGTTCTAGTTATTCGTTTCGAGCATCAGAACTGCGAAAATTTTGAGTTTCTCAAGCGTTTCTTACCTCCAAACTGCCATATCTCGCGAACGGATTGACCGATCCGCAAAATTTCTGTTGCATCTGAAAGTAGACATTCGCCCCATTTCAACGGTATGCCCACTTTTCCCCTAGGCCGTTCTAGTTATTCGTTTCAAGCATCAGAACTGCGCAAATTTTGAGTTTCTCAAGCGTTTCTTACTTTCAAACTGCCATACCTCGCGAACGGATTGACCGATCCGCAAAATTTCTGCTGCATCTGAAAGTAGAATCTCGACCGATTACAACGCTATGCGCACTTTTCCCCTACGCCGTTCATAGTTACTCGTTTCTAGCATCAGAACTGCGAAAATTTTGAGTTTCTCAAGCGTTTCTTATTTCCAAACTGCCATATCTCGCGAACGGATCGACCAATCCGCAAAATTTCTGTTGCATCTGAAAGTAGAAACTCGCCTGATTACAACGGTATGTGTAGTTTTCCCCAAGGCCGTTCCAGTTATTCGTTTCGAGCATCAGAACTGCGAAAATTTCTAGTTTCTCTAGCGTTTCTTACATCCAAACTGCCATATCTCGCGAACGGATTGACCGATCTGCAAAATTTCTGTTGCATCTGAAAGTAGACATTCGCCCGATTAAAACGGTATGCCCACTTTTCCCCTAGGCCGTTCTAGTTATTCGTTTCAAGCATCTGAACTGCGCAAATTTTGAGTTTCTCAAGCGTTTCTTACTTTCAAACTGCCATACCTCGCGAACGGATTGACCGATCCGCAAAATTTCTGTTGCATCTGAAAGTAGAATCTCGACCGATTACAACGCTATGCGCATTTTTCCCCTACGACGTTCATCGTTACTCGTTTCTAGCATCAGAACTGCGAAAATTTTGGGTTTCTCAAGCGTTTCTTATTTCCAAACTGCCATATCTCGCGAACGGATCGACCAATCCGCAAAATTTCTGTTGCATCTGAAAGTAGAAACTCGCCCAATTACAACGGTATGTGTAGTTTTCCCCTAGGCCGTTCCAGCTATTCGTTTCGAGCATCAGAACTGCGAAAATTTTGAGTTTCTCAAGCGTTTCTTACATCCAAACTGCCATATCTCGCGAACGGATTGACCAATCCGCAAAATTTCTGTTGCATCTGAAAGTAGAGACTCGCCCGATTACAACGGTATGTGTAGTTTTCCCCTAGGCCGTTCTAGTTATTCGTTTCGAGCATCAGAACTGCGAAAATTTTGAGTTTCTCAAGCGTTTCTTACTTCCAAACTGCCGCATCTCGCGAACGGATCGACCAATCCGCAAAATTTCTGTTGCATCTGAAAGTAGAAACTCGCCCGATTACAACGGTATGTGTAGTTTTCCCCTAGGCCGTTCCAGCTATTCGTTTTGAGCATCAGAACTGCGCAAATTTTGAGTTTCTCAAGCGTTTCTTACATCCAAACTGCCATATCTCGCGAACGGATTGACCAATCCGCAAAATTTCTGTTGCATCTGAAAGTAGAGACTCGCCCGATTACAACGGTATGTGTAGTTTTCCCCTAGGCCGTTCCAGTTATTCGTTTCGAGCATCAGAACTGCGAAAATTTCGAGTTACTCAAGCGTTTCTTGCATCCAAACTGCCATATCTCGCGAACGGATTGACCGATCCGCAAAATTTCTGTTGCATCTGAAAGTAGACATTCGCCCCATTTCAACGGTATGCCCACTTTTCCCCTAGGCCGTTCTAGTTATTCGTTTCAAGCATCAGAACTGCGCAAATTTTGAGTTTCTCAAGCGTTTCTTACTTTCAAACTGCCATACCTCGCGAACGGATTGACCGATCCGCAAAATTTCTGCTGCATCTGAAAGTAGAATCTCGACCGATTACAACGCTATGCGCACTTTTCCCCTACGCCGTTCATAGTTACTGGTTTCTAGCATCAGACCTGCGAAAATTTTGAGTTTCTCAAGCGTTTCTTATTTCCAAACTGCCATATCTCGCGAACGGATCGACCAATCCGCAAAATTTCTGTTGCATCTGAAAGTAGAAACTCGCCTGATTACAACGGTATGTGTAGTTTTCCCCAAGGCCGTTCCAGTTATTCGTTTCGAGCATCAGAACTGCGAAAATTTCTAGTTTCTCTAGCGTTTCTTACATCCAAACTGCCATATCTCGCGAACGGATTGACCGATCTGCAAAATTTCTGTTGCATCTGAAAGTAGACATTCGCCCGATTACAACGGTATGCCCACTTTTCCCCTAGGCCGTTCTAGTTATTCGTTTCAAGCATCAGAACTGCGCAAATTTTGAGTTTCTCAAGCGTTTCTTACTTTCAAACTGCCATACCTCGCGAACGGATTGACCGATCCGCAAAATTTCTGTTGCATCTGAAAGTAGAATCTCGACCGATTACAACGCTATGCGCATTTTTCCCCTACGACGTTCATAGTTACTCGTTTCTAGCATCAGAACTGCGAAAATTTTGGGTTTCTCAAGCGTTTCTTATTTCCAAACTGCCATATCTCGCGAACGGATCGACCAATCCGCAAAATTTCTGTTGCATCTGAAAGTAGAAACTCGCCCGATTACAACGGTATGTGTAGTTTTCCCCAAGGCCGTTCCAGTTATTCGTTTCGAGCATCAGAACTGCGAAAATTTTGAGTTTCTCAAGCGTTTCTTACATCCAAACTGCCATATCTCGCGAACGGATTGACCAATCCGCAAAATTTCTGTTGCATCTGAAAGTAGAATCTCGACCGATTACAACGCTATGCGCATTTTTCCCCTACGACGTTCATAGTTACTCGTTTCTAGCATCAGAACTGCGAAAATTTTGAGTTTCTCAAGCGTTTCTTACTGCCAAACTGCCGCATCTCGCGATCGGATCGACCAATCCGCAAAATTTCTGTTGCATCTGAAAGTAGAAACTCGCCCAATTACAACGGTATGTGTAGTTTTCCCCTAGGCCGTTCCAGCTATTCGTTTCGAGCATCAGAACTGCGAAAATTTTGAGTTTCTCAAGCGTTTCTTACATCCAAACTGCCATATCTCGCGAACGGATTGACCAATCCGCAAAATTTCTGTTGCATCTGAAAGTAGAGACTCGCCCGATTACAACGGTATGTGTAGTTTTCCCCTAGGCCGTTCCAGTTATTCGTTTCGAGCATCAGAACTGCGAAAATTTCGAGTTTCTCAAGCGTTTCTTGCATCCAAACTGCCATATCTCGCGAACGGATTGACCGATCCGCAAAATTTCTGTTGCATCTGAAAGTAGACATTCGCCCGATTACAACGGTATGCCCACTTTTCCCCTAGGCCGTTCTAGTTATTCGTTTCAAGCATCAGAACTGCGCAAATTTTGAGTTTCTCAAGCGTTTCTTATCCCCAAACTGCCATATCTCGCGAACGGATTGATCAATCCGATAAATTTCTGTTGCATCTGAATGTAGAAACTCGCCCGATTACAACGGTATGCGCACTTTTCCCCTAGGCGGTTCTAGTTATTCGTTTCGAGCATCAGAACTGCGAAAATTTTGAGTTTCTCAAGCGTTTCTTACCTCCAAACTGCCATATCTCGCGAACGGATTGACCAATCCGCAAAATTTCTGTTGCATCTGAAAGTAGAAACGCGCCCGATTACTACGGTATGTGTAGTTTTCCCCTAGGCCGTTCCAGTTATTCGTTTCGAGCATCAGAACTGCGAAAATTTCGAGTTTCTCTAGCGTTTCTTACATCCAAACTGCCATATCTCGCGAACGGATTGACCGATCCGCAAAATTTCTGTTGCATCTGAAAGGAGACACTCGCCCGATTACAACGGTATACGTACTTCTCCCCTAGGCCGTTCTAGTCATTCGTTTCGAGCATCAGAACTGAGAAAATTTTGAGTTTCTCATGTGTTTCTTATCTCCAAACTGCCATATCTCTCGAACGGATTGATCAATCCGAAAAATTTCTTTTGCATCTGAAAGTAGAAACTCGCCCGATTACAACGGTATGCGCACTTTCCCCCTAGGCGGTTCTAGTTATTCGTTTCGAGCATCAGAACTGCGAAAATTTTGAGTTTCTCAAGCGTTTCTTACCTCCAAACTGCCATATCTCGCGAACGGATTGACCAATCCGCAAAATTTCTGTTGCATCTGAAAGTAGAAACGCGCCCGATTACAACGGTATGTGTAGTTTTCCCCTAGGCCGTTCCAGCTATTCGTTTCGAGCATCAGAACTGCGAAAATTTTGAGTTTCTCAAGCGTTTCTTACATCCAAATTGCCATATCTCGCGAACGGATTGACCAATCCGCAAAATTTCTGTTGCTTCTGAAAGTAGAGACTCGCCCGATTACAACGGTATGCGCAATTTTCCCCTAGGCGGTACTAGTTATTCGTTTCGAGCATCAGAACTGCGAAAATTTTGAGTTTCTCAAGCGTTTCTTACCTCCAAACTGCCGCATCTCGCGAACGGATCGACCAATCCGCAAAATTTCTGTTGCATCTGAAAGTAGAAACGCGCCCGATTACAACGGTATGTGTAGTTTTCCCCTAGGCCGTTCCAGCTATTCGTTTCGAGCATCAGAACTGCGAAAATTTCGAGTTTCTCAAGCGTTTCTTGCATCCAAACTGCCATATCTCGCGAACGGATTGACCAATCCGCAAAATTTCTGTTGCATCTGAAAGTAGAGACTCGCCCGATTACAACGGTATGCGCACTTTTCCCCTAGGCGGTCCTAGTTATTCGTTTCGAGCATCAGAACTGCGCAAATTTTGAGTTTCTCAAGCGTTTCTTACCTCCAAACTGCCGCATCTCGCGAACGGATCGACCAATCCGCAAAATTTCTGTTGCATCTGAAAGTAGAAACGCGCCCGATTACAACGGTATGTGTAGTTTTCCCCTAGGCCGTTCCAGCTATTCGTTTCGAGCATCAGAACTGCGAAAATTTCGAGTTTCTCAAGCGTTTCTTGCATCCAAACTGCCATATCTCGCGAACGGATTGACAAATCCGCAAAATTTCTGTTGCATCTGAAAGCAGAAACTCGCCCGATTACAACGGTAGGTGTAGTTTTCCCCTAGGCCGTTCTAGTTATTCGTTTCGAGCATCAGAACTGCGAAAATTTTGAGTTTCTCAAGCGTTTCTTACATCCAAACTGCCGCATCTCGCGAACGGATCGACCAATCCGCAAAATTTCTGTTGCATCTGAAAGTAGAAACTCGCCCGATTACAACGGTATGTGTAGTTTTCCCCTAGGCCGTTCCAGCTATTCGTTTCGAGCATCAGAACTGCGAAAATTTTGAGTTTCTGAAGCGTTTCTTACATCCAAACTGATATATCTCGCGAACGTATTGACCAATCCGCAAAATTTCTGTTGCATCTGAAAGTAGAGACTCGCCCGATTACAACGGTATGTGTAGTTTTCCCCTAGGCCGTTCCAGTTATTCGTTTCGAGCATCAGAACTGCGAAAATTTCGAGTTACTTAAGCGTTTCTTGCATCCAAACTGCCATATCTCGCGAACGGATTGACCGATCCGCAAAATTTCTGTTGCATCTGAAAGTAGACATTCGCCCGATTACAACGGTATGCCCACTTTTCCCCTAGGCCGTTCTAGTTATTCGTTTCAAGCATCAGAACTGCGCAAATTTTGAGTTTCTCAAGCGTTTCTTACTTTCAAACTGCCATACCTCGCGAACGGATTGACCGATCCGCAAAATTTCTGCTGCATCTGAAAGTAGAATCTCGACCGATTACAACGCTATGCGCACTTTTCCCCTACGCCGTTCATAGTTACTCGTT
This sequence comes from Ptiloglossa arizonensis, assembly GCF_051014685.1. Taxonomy (NCBI): domain Eukaryota; kingdom Metazoa; phylum Arthropoda; class Insecta; order Hymenoptera; family Colletidae; genus Ptiloglossa; species Ptiloglossa arizonensis. The sequence continues at coordinate 180,019 of NW_027478791.1, forward strand.
TCTAGCATCAGAACTGCGAAAATTTTGAGTTTCTCAAGCGTTTCTTACCTCCAAACTGCCATATCTCGCGAACGGATTGACCAATCCGCAAAATTTCTGTTGCATCTGAAAGTAGAGACTCGCCCGATTACAACGGTATGTGTAGTTTTCCCCTAGGCCGTTCCAGTTATTCGTTTCGAGCATCAGAACTGCGAAAATTTCGAGTTACTCAAGCGTTTCTTGCATCCAAACTGCCATATCTCGCGAACGGATTGACCGATCCGCAAAATTTCTGTTGCATCTGAAAGTAGACATTCGCCCCATTTCAACGGTATGCCCACTTTTCCCCTAGGCCGTTCTAGTTATTCGTTTCAAGCATCAGAACTGCGCAAATTTTGAGTTTCTCAAGCGTTTCTTACTTTCAAACTGCCATACCTCGCGAACGGATTGACCGATCCGCAAAATTTCTGCTGCATCTGAAAGTAGAATCTCGACCGATTACAACGCTATGCGCACTTTTCCCCTACACCGTTCATAGTTACTCGTTTCTAGCATCAGAACTGCGAAAATTTTGAGTTTCTCAAGCGTTTCTTATTTCCAAACTGCCATATCTCGCGAACGGATCGACCAATCCGCAAAATTTCTGTTGCATCTGAAAGTAGAAACTCGCCTGATTACAACGGTATGTGTAGTTTTCCCCAAGGCCGTTCCAGTTATTCGTTTCGAGCATCAGAACTGCGAAAATTTCTAGTTTCTCTAGCGTTTCTTACATCCAAACTGCCATATCTCGCGAACGGATTGACCGATCTGCAAAATTTCTGTTGCATCTGAAAGTAGACACACGCCCGATTACAACGGTATACGTACTTCTCCCCTAGGCCGTTCTAGTCATTCGTTTCGAGCATCAGAACTGAGAAAATTTTGAGTTTCTCATGTGTTTCTTATCTCCAAACTGCCATATCTCTCGAACGGATTGATCAATCCGAAAAATTTCTTTTGCATCTGAAAGTAGAAACTCGCCCGATTACAACGGTATGCGCACTTTCCCCCTAGGCGGTTCTAGTTATTCGTTTCGAGCATCAGAACTGCGAAAATTTTGAGTTTCTCAAGCGTTTCTTACCTCCAAACTGCCATATCTCGCGAACGGATTGACCAATCCGCAAAATTTCTGTTGCATCTGAAAGTAGAAACGCGCCCGATTACAACGGTATGTGTTGTTTTCCCCTAGGCCGTTCCAGCTATTCGTTTCGAGCATCAGAACTGCGAAAATTTTGAGTTTCTCAAGCGTTTCTTACATCCAAATTGCCATATCTCGCGAACGGATTGACCAATCCGCAAAATTTCTGTTGCTTCTGAAAGTAGAGACTCGCCCGATTACAACGGTATGCGCAATTTTCCCCTAGGCGGTACTAGTTATTCGTTTCGAGCATCAGAACTGCGAAAATTTTGAGTTTCTCAAGCGTTTCTTACCTCCAAACTGCCGCATCTCGCGAACGGATCGACCAATCCGCAAAATTTCTGTTGCATCTGAAAGTAGAAACGCGCCCGATTACAACGGTATGTGTAGTTTTCCCCTAGGCCGTTCCAGCTATTCGTTTCGAGCATCAGAACTGCGAAAATTTCGAGTTTCTCAAGCGTTTCTTGCATCCAAACTGCCATATCTCGCGAACGGATTGACCAATCCGCAAAATTTCTGTTGCATCTGAAAGTAGAGACTCGCCCGATTACAACGGTATGCGCACTTTTCCCCTAGGCGGTCCTAGTTATTCGTTTCGAGCATCAGAACTGCGCAAATTTTGAGTTTCTCAAGCGTTTCTTACCTCCAAACTGCCGCATCTCGCGAACGGATCGACCAATCCGCAAAATTTCTGTTGCATCTGAAAGTAGAAACGCGCCCGATTACAACGGTATGTGTAGTTTTCCCCTAGGCCGTTCCAGCTATTCGTTTCGAGCATCAGAACTGCGAAAATTTCGAGTTTCTCAAGCGTTTCTTGCATCCAAACTGCCATATCTCGCGAACGGATTGACAAATCCGCAAAATTTCTGTTGCATCTGAAAGCAGAAACTCGCCCGATTACAACGGTAGGTGTAGTTTTCCCCTAGGCCGTTCTAGTTATTCGTTTCGAGCATCAGAACTGCGAAAATTTTGAGTTTCTCAAGCGTTTCTTACATCCAAACTGCCGCATCTCGCGAACGGATCGACCAATCCGCAAAATTTCTGTTGCATCTGAAAGTAGAAACGCGCCCGATTACAACGGTATGTGTAGTTTTCCCCTAGGCCGTTCCAGCTATTCGTTTCGAGCATCAGAACTGCGAAAATTTTGAGTTTCTGAAGCGTTTCTTACATCCAAACTGATATATCTCGCGAACGTATTGACCAATCCGCAAAATTTCTGTTGCATCTGAAAGTAGAGACTCGCCCGATTACAACGGTATGTGTAGTTTTCCCCTAGGCCGTTCCAGTTATTCGTTTCGAGCATCAGAACTGCGAAAATTTCGAGTTACTTAAGCGTTTCTTGCATCCAAACTGCCATATCTCGCGAACGGATTGACCGATCCGCAAAATTTCTGTTGCATCTGAAAGTAGACATTCGCCCGATTACAACGGTATGCCCACTTTTCCCCTAGGCCGTTCTAGTTATTCGTTTCAAGCATCAGAACTGCGCAAATTTTGAGTTTCTCAAGCGTTTCTTACTTTCAAACTGCCATACCTCGCGAACGGATTGACCGATCCGCAAAATTTCTGCTGCATCTGAAAGTAGAATCTCGACCGATTACAACGCTATGCGCACTTTTCCCCTACACCGTTCATAGTTACTCGTTTCTAGCATCAGAACTGCGAAAATTTTGAGTTTCTCAAGCGTTTCTTATTTCCAAACTGCCATATCTCGCGAACGGATCGACCAATCCGCAAAATTTCTGTTGCATCTGAAAGTAGAAACTCGCCTGATTACAACGGTATGTGTAGTTTTCCCCAAGGCCGTTCCAGTTATTCGTTTCGAGCATCAGAACTGCGAAAATTTCTAGTTTCTCTAGCGTTTCTTACATCCAAACTGCCATATCTCGCGAACGGATTGACCGATCTGCAAAATTTCTGTTGCATCTGAAAGTAGACACACGCCCGATTACAACGGTATACGTACTTCTCCCCTAGGCCGTTCTAGTCATTCGTTTCGAGCATCAGAACTGCGAAAATTTTGAGTTTCTCAAGTGTTTCTTATCTCCAAACTGCCATATCTCGCGAACGGATTGATAAATCCGAAAAATTTCTGTTGCATCTGAAAGTAGAAACTCGCCCGATTACAACGGTATGCGCACTTTTCCCCTAGGCGGTTCTAGTTATTCGTTTCGAGCATCAGAACTGCGAAAATTTTGAGTTTCTCAAGCGTTTCTTACCCCCAAACTGCCATATCTCGCGAACGGATTGACCAATCCGCAAAATTTCTGTTGCATCTGAAAGTAGAAACTCGCCCGATTACAACGGTAGGTGTAGTTTTCCCCTAGGCCGTTCTAGTTATTCGTTTCGAGCATCAGAACTGCGAAAATTTTGAGTTTCTCAATCGTTTCTTACTTCCAAACTGCCGCATCTCGCGAATGGATCGACCAATCCGCAAAATTTCTGTTGCATCTGAAAGTAGAAACTCGCCCGATTACAGCGGTATGTGTAGTTTTCCCCAAGGCCGTTCCAGTTATTCGTTTCGAGCATCAGAACTGCGAAAATTTCGAGTTTCTCTAGCGTTTCTTACATCCAAACTGCCATATCTCGCGAACGAATTGACCAATCCGCAAAATTTCTGTTGCATCTGAAAGTAGAGACTCGTCCGATTACAACGGTATGTGTAGTTTTCCCCTAGGCCGTTCCAGTTATTCGTTTCGAGCATCAGAACTGCGAAAATTTCGAGTTTCTCAAGCGTTTCTTGCATCCAAACTGCCATATCTCGCGAACGGATTGACCGATCCTCAAAATTTCTGTTGCATCTGAAAGTAGACATTCGCCCGATTACAACGGTATGCCCACTTTTCCCCTAGGCCGTTCTAGTTATTCGTTTCAAGCATCAGAACTGCGCAAATTTTGAGTTTCTCAAGCGTTTCTTACTTTCAAACTGCCATACCTCGCGAACGGATTGACCGATCCGCAAAATTTCTGTTGCATCTGAAAGTAGAATCTCGACCGATTACAACGCTATGCGCATTTTTCCCCTACGACGTTCATAGTTACTCGTTTCTAGCATCAGAACTGCGAAAATTTTGGGTTTCTCAAGCGTTTCTTATTTCCAAACTGCCGCATCTCGCGAACGGATCGACCAATCCGCAAAATTTCTGTTGCATCTGAAAGTAGAAACTCGCCAGATTACAACGGTATGTGTAGTTTTCCCCTAGGCCGTTCCAGCTATTCGTTTTGAGCATCAGAACTGCGAAAATTTTGAGTTTCTCAAGCGTTTCTTACATCCAAACTGCCATATCTCGCGAACGGATTGACCAATCCGCAAAATTTCTGTTGCATCTGAAAGTAGAGACTCGCCCGATTACAACGGTATGTGTAGTTTTCCCCTAGGCCGTTCCAGTTATTCGTTTCGAGCATCAGAACTGCGAAAATTTCGAGTTACTCAAGCGTTTCTTGCATCCAAACTGCCATATCTCGCGAACGGATTGACCGATCCGCAAAATTTCTGTTGCATCTGAAAGTAGACATTCGCCCCATTTCAACGGTATGCCCACTTTTCCCCTAGGCCGTTCTAGTTATTCGTTTCAAGCATCAGAACTGCGCAAATTTTGAGTTTCTCAAGCGTTTCTTACTTTCAAACTGCCATACCTCGCGAACGGATTGACCGATCCGCAAAATTTCTGCTGCATCTGAAAGTAGAATCTCGACCGATTACAACGCTATGCGCACTTTTCCCCTACACCGTTCATAGTTACTCGTTTCTAGCATCAGAACTGCGAAAATTTTGAGTTTCTCAAGCGTTTCTTATTTCCAAACTGCCATATCTCGCGAACGGATCGACCAATCCGCAAAATTTCTGTTGCATCTGAAAGTAGAAACTCGCCTGATTACAACGGTATGTGTAGTTTTCCCCAAGGCCGTTCCAGTTATTCGTTTCGAGCATCAGAACTGCGAAAATTTCTAGTTTCTCTAGCGTTTCTTACATCCAAACTGCCATATCTCGCGAACGGATTGACCGATCTGCAAAATTTCTGTTGCATCTGAAAGTAGACACACGCCCGATTACAACGGTATACGTACTTCTCCCCTAGGCCGTTCTAGTCATTCGTTTCGAGCATCAGAACTGCGAAAATTTTGAGTTTCTCAAGTGTTTCTTATCTCCAAACTGCCATATCTCGCGAACGGATTGATAAATCCGAAAAATTTCTGTTGCATCTGAAAGTAGAAACTCGCCCGATTACAACGGTATGCGCACTTTTCCCCTAGGCGGTTCTAGTTATTCGTTTCGAGCATCAGAACTGCGAAAATTTTGAGTTTCTCAAGCGTTTCTTACCCCCAAACTGCCATATCTCGCGAACGGATTGACCAATCCGCAAAATTTCTGTTGCATCTGAAAGTAGAAACTCGCCCGATTACAACGGTAGGTGTAGTTTTCCCCTAGGCCGTTCTAGTTATTCGTTTCGAGCATCAGAACTGCGAAAATTTTGAGTTTCTCAATCGTTTCTTACTTCCAAACTGCCGCATCTCGCGAATGGATCGACCAATCCGCAAAATTTCTGTTGCATCTGAAAGTAGAAACTCGCCCGATTACAGCGGTATGTGTAGTTTTCCCCAAGGCCGTTCCAGTTATTCGTTTCGAGCATCAGAACTGCGAAAATTTCGAGTTCCTCTAGCGTTTCTTACATCCAAACTGCCATATCTCGCGAACGAATTGACCAATCCGCAAAATTTCTGTTGCATCTGAAAGTAGAGACTCGTCCGATTACAACGGTATGTGTAGTTTTCCCCTAGGCCGTTCCAGTTATTCGTTTCGAGCATCAGAACTGCGAAAATTTCGAGTTTCTCAAGCGTTTCTTGCATCCAAACTGCCATATCTCGCGAACGGATTGACCGATCCTCAAAATTTCTGTTGCATCTGAAAGTAGACATTCGCCCGATTACAACTGTATGCCCACTTTTCCCCTAGGCCGTTCTAGTTATTCGTTTCAAGCATCAGAACTGCGCAAATTTTGAGTTTCTCAAGCGTTTCTTACTTTCAAACTGCCATACCTCGCGAACGGATTGACCGATCCGCAAAATTTCTGTTGCATCTGAAAGTAGAATCTCGACCGATTACAACGCTATGCGCATTTTTCCCCTACGACGTTCATAGTTACTCGTTTCTAGCATCAGAACTGCGAAAATTTTGGGTTTCTCAAGCGTTTCTTATTTCCAAACTGCCATATCTCGCGAACGGATCGACCAATCCGCAAAATTTCTGTTGCATCTGAAAGTAGAAACTCGCCCGATTACAACGGTATGTGTAGTTTTCCCCAAGGCCGTTCCAGTTATTCGTTTCGAGCATCAGAACTGCGAAAATTTCGAGTTTCTCTAGCGTTTCTTACATCCAAACTGCCATATCTCGCGAAGGGATTGACCGATCCGCAAAATTTCTGTTGCATCTGAAAGGAGACACTCGCCCAATTACAACGGTATACGTACTTCTCCCCTAGGCCGTTCTAGTCATTCGTTTCGAGCATCAGAACTGCGAAAATTTTGAGTTTCTCAAGTGTTTCTTATCTCCAAACTGCCATATCTCGCGAACGGATTGATCAATCCGAAAAATTTCTGTTGCATCTGAAAGTAGATACTCGCCCGATTACAACGGTATGCGCACTTTTCCCCTAGGCGGTTCTAGTTATGCGTTTCGAGCATCAGAACTGCGAAAATTTTGAGTTTCTCAAGCGTTTCTTACCTCCAAACTGTCATATCTCGCGAACGGATTGACCAATCCGCAAAATTTCTGTTGCATCTGAAAGTAGAAACTCGCCCGATTACAACGGTAGGTGTAGTTTTCCCCTAGGCCGTTCTAGTTATTCGTTTCGAGCATCAGAACTGCGAAAATTTTGAGTTTCTCAAGCGTTTCTTACTTCCAAACTGCCGCATCTCGCGAACGGATCGACCAATCCGCAAAATTTCTGTTGCATCTGAAAGTAGAAACGCTCCCGATTACAACGGTATGTGTAGTTTTCCCCTAGGCCGTTCCAGCTATTCGCTTCGAGCATCAGAACTGCGAAAATTTTGAGTTTCTCAAGCGTTTCTTACCTCCAAACTGCCGCATCTCGCGAACGGATCGACCAATCCGCAAAATTTCTGTTGCATCTGAAAGTAGAAACGCGCCCGATTACAACGGTATGTGTAGTTTTCCCCTAGGCCGTTCCAGCTATTCGTTTCGAGCATCAGAACTGCGAAAATTTTGAGTTTCTCAAGCGTTTCTTACATCCAAACTGATATATCTCGCGAACGTATTGACCAATCCGCAAAATTTCTGTTGCATCTGAAAGTAGAGACTCGCCCGATTACAACGGTATGTGTAGTTTTCCCCTAGGCCGTTCCAGCTATTCGTTTCGAGCATCAGAACTGCGAAAATTTTGAGTTTCTCAAGCGTTTCTTACCTCCAAACTGCCATATCTCGCGAACGGATTGACCAATCCGCAAAATTTCTGTTGCATCTGAAAGTAGAGACTCGCCCGATTACAACGGTGTGTGTAGTTTTCCCCTAGGCCGTTCCAGTTATTCGTTTCGAGCATCAGAACTGCGAAAATTTCGAGTTTCTCAAGCGTTTCTTGCATCCAAACTGCCATATTTCGCGAACGGATTGACCGATCCGCAAAATTTCTGTTGCATCTGAAAGTAGAATCTCGCCCGATTCCAACGGTATGCGCACTTTTCCCCTACGCCGCTCTAGTTATTCGTTTCAAGCATCAGAACTGCGCAAATTTTGAGTTTCTCAAGCGTTTCTTACTTTCAAACTGCCATACCTCGCGAACGGATTGACCGATCCGCAAAATTTCTGCTGCATCTGAAAGTAGAATCTCGATCGATTACAACGCTATGCGCACTTTTCCCCTACGCCGTTCATAGTTACTCGTTTCTAGCATCAGAACTGCGAAAATTTTGAGTTTCTCAAGCGTTTCTTACTTTCAAACTGCCATACCTCGCGAACGGATCGACTAATCCGCAAAATATCTGTTGCATCTGAAAGTAGAAACTCGCCCGATTACAACGGTATGTGTAGTTTTCCCCAAGGCCGTTCCAGTTATACGTTTCGAGCATCAGAACTGCGAAAATTTCGAGTTTCTCTAGCGTTTCTTACATCCAAACTGCCATATCTCGCGAACGGATTGACCGATCTGCAAAATTTCTGTTGCATCTGAGAGTAGACACTCGCCCGATTACAACGGTATACGTACTTCTCCCCTAGGCCGTTCTAGTCATTCGTTTCGAGCATCAGAACTGCGAAAATTTTGAGTTTCTCAAGTGTTCCTTATCTCCAAACTGCCATATCTCGCGAACGGATTGATCAATCCGAAAAATTTCTGTTGCATCTGAAAGTAGAAACTCGCCCGATTACAACGGTATGCGCACTTTTCCCCTAGGCGGTTCTAGTTATTCGTTTCGAGCATCAGAACTGCGAAAATTTTGAGTTTCTCAAGCGTTTCTTACTTCCAAACTGCCGCATCTCGCGAACGGATCGACCAATCCGCAAAATTTCTGTTGCATCTGAAAGTAGAGACTCGCCCGATTACAACGGTATGTGTACTTTTCCCCTAGGCCGTTCTAGTTATTCGTTTCAAGCATCAGAACTGCGCAAATTTTGAGTTTCTCAAGCGTTTCTTACTTGAGATATGGCAGTTTGGAAATAAGAAACGCTTGAGAAACCCAAAATTTTCGCAGTTCTGATGCTAGAAACGAGTAACTATGAACGGCGTAGGGGAAAAATGCGCATAGCGTTGTAATCGGTCGAGATTCTACTTTCAGATGCAACAGAAATTTTGCGGATCGGTCAATCCGTTCGCGAGGTATGGCAGTTTGACAGTTTGGAGGTAAGAAACGCTTGAGAAACTCAAAATTTTCGCAGTTCTGATGCTCGAAACGAATAACTAGAACCGCCTAGGGGAAAAGTGCGCATACCGTTGTAATCGGGCGAGTTTCTACTTTCAGATGCAACAGAAATTTTTCGGATTGATCAATCCGTTCGCGAGATATGGCAGTTTGGAGATAAGAAACACTTGAGAAACTCAAAATTTTCGCAGTTCTGATGCTCGAAACGAATGACTAGAACGGCCTAGGGGAGAAGTACGTATACCGTTGTAATCGGGCGAGTGTCTACTTTCAGATGCAACAGAAATTTTGCGGATCGGTCAATCCGTTCGCGAGATATGGCAGTTTGGATGTAAGAAACGCTAGAGAAACTCGAAATTTTCGCAGTTCTGATGCTCGAAACGAATAACTGGAACGGCCTTGGGGAAAACTACACATACCGTTGTAATCGGGCGAGTTTCTAATTTCAGATGCAACAGAAATTTTGCGGATTGGTCGATCCGTTCGCGAGATGCGGCAGTTTGGAAGTAAGAAACGCTTGAGAAACTCAAAATTTTCGCAGTTCTGATGCTCGAAACGAATGACTAGAACGGCCTAGGGGAGAAGTACGTATACCGTTGTAATCGGGCGAGTGTCTACTTTCAGATGCAACAGAAATTTTGCGGATCGGTCAATCCGTTCGCGAGATATGGCAGTTTGGATGTAAGAAACGCTAGAGAAACTCGAAATTTTCGCAGTTCTGATGCTCGAAACGAATAACTGGAACGGCCTTGGGGAAAACTACACATACCGTTGTAATCGGGCGAGTTTCTACTTTCAGATGCAACAGAAATTTTGCGGATTGGTCGATCCGTTCGCGAGATATGGCAGTTTGGAAATAAGAAACGCTTGAGAAACCCAAAATTTTCGCAGATCTGATGCTAGAAACGAGTAACTATGAACGGCGTAGGGGAAAAGTGCGCATAGCGTTGTAATCGGTCGAGATTCTATTTTCAGATGCAACAGAAATTTTGCGGATCGGTCATTCCGTTCGCGAGGTATGGCAGTTTGAAAGTAAGAAACGCTTGAGAAACTCAAAATTTGCGCAGTTCTGATGCTTGAAACGAATAACTAGAACGGCCTAGGGGAAAAGTGGGCATACCGTTGTAATCGGGCGAGTTTCTACTTTCAGATGCAACAGCAATTTTGCGGATTGGTCGATCCGTTCGCGAGATGCGGCAGTTTGGAAGTAAGAAACGCTTGAGAAACTCAAAATTTTCGCAGTTCTGATGCTAGAAACGAGTAACTATGAACGGCGTAGGGGAAAAGTGCGCATAGCGTTGTAATCGGTCGAGATTCTACTTTCAGATGCAACAGAAATTTTGCGGATCGGTTAATCCGTTCGCGAGGTATGGCAGTTTGAAAGTAAGAAACGCTTGAGAAACTCAAAATTTGCGCAGTTCTGATGCTTGAAACGAATAACTAGAACGGCCTAGGGGAAAAGTGGGCACACCGTTGTAATCGGGCGAATGTCTACTTTCAGATGCAACAGAAATTTTGAGGATCGGTCAATCCGTTCGCGAGATATGGCAGTTTGGATGCAAGAAACGCTTGAGAAACTCGAAATTTTCGCAGTTCTGATGCTCGAAACGAATAACTGGAACGGCCTAGGGGAAAACTACACATACCGTTGTAATCGGGCGAGTCTCTACTTTCAGATGCAACAGAAATTTTGCGGATTGGTCAATCCGTTCGCGAGATATGGCAGTTTGGATGTAAGAAACGCTTGAGAAACTCAAAATTTTCGCAGTTCTGATGCTCGAAACGAATAGCTGGAACGGCCTAGGGGAAAACTACACATACCGTTGTAATCGGGCGAGTTTCTACTTTCAGATGCAACAGAAATTTTGCGGATTGGTCAATCCGTTCGCGAGATATGGCAGTTTGGAGGTAAGAAACGCTTGAGAAACTCAAAATTTTCGCAGTTCTGATGCTCGAAACGTATAACTAGAACCGCCTAGGGGAAAAGTGCGCATACTGCCGTAATCGGGCGAGTTTCTACTTTCAGATGCAACAGAAATTTTGCGGATCGGTCAATCCGTTCGCGAGGTATGGCAGTTTGAAAGTAAGAAACGCTTAAGAAACTCAAAATTTGCGCAGTTCTGATGCTTGAAACGAATAACTAGAACGGCCTAGGGGAAAAGTGGGCATACCGTTGTAATCGGGCGAATGTCTACTTTCAGATGCAACAGAAATTTTGCGGATCGGTCAATCCGTTCGCGAGATATGGCAGTTTGGATGCAAGAAACGCTTGAGTAACTCGAAATTTTCGCAGTTCTGATGCTCGAAACGAATAACTGGAACGGCCTAGGGGAAAACTACACATACCGTTGTAATCGGGCGAGTCTCTACTTTCAGATGCAACAGAAATTTTGCGGATTGGTCAATACGTTCGCGAGATATATCAGTTTGGATGTAAGAAACGCTTGAGAAAATCAAAATTTTCGCAGTTCTGATGCTCGAAACGAATAGCTGGAACGGTCTAGGGGAAAACTACACATACCGTTGTAATCGGGCGAGCTTCTACTTTCAGATGCAACAGAAATTTTGCGGATTGGTCGATCCGTTCGCGAGATGCGGCAGTTTGGAAGTAAGAAACGCTTGAGAAACTCAAAATTTTCGCAGTTCTGATGCTCGAAACGAATAACTAGGACCGCCTAGGGGAAAACTGCGCATACCGTTGTAATCGGGCGAGTCTCTACTTTCAGATGCAACAGAAATTTTGCGGATTGGTCAATCCGTTCGCGAGATATCTCAGTTTGGATGTAAGAAACGCTTGAGAAACTCAAAATTTTCGCAGTTCTGATGCTCGAAACGAATAGCTGGAACGGCCTAGGGGAAAACTACACATACCGTTGTAATCGGGCGCGTTTCTACTTTCAGATGCAACAGAAGTTTTGCGGATTGGTCGATCCGTTCGCGAGATGCGGCAGTTTGGAAGTAAGAAACGCTTGAGAAACTCAAAATTTTCGCAGTTCTGATGCTCGAAACGTATAACTAGAACGGCCTAGGGGAAAACTACACCTACCGTTGTAATCGGGCGAGTTTCTACTTTCAGATGCAACAGAAATTTTGCGGATTGGTCGATCCGTTCGCGAGATATGGCAGTTTGGAGGTAAGAAACGCTTGAGAAACTCAAAATTTTCGCAGTTCTGATGCTCGAAACGAATAACTAGAACCCCCTAGGGGGAAAGTGCGCATACCGTTGTAATCGGGCGAGTTTCTACTTTCAGATGCAACAGAAATTTTGCGGATTGGTCAATCCGTTCGCGAGATATGGCAGTTTGGAGGTAAGAAACGCTTGAGAAACTCAAAATTTTCGCAGTTCTGATGCTCGAAACGTATAACTAGAACCGCCTAGGGGAAAAGTGCGCATACTGCCGTAATCGGGCGAGTTTCTACTTTCAGATGCAACAGAAATTTTTCGGATTGATCAATCCGTTCGCGAGATATGGCAGTTTGGAGATAAGAAACACTTGAGAAACACAAAATTCTCGCAGTTCTGATGCTCGAAAGAATGACTAGAACGGCCTAGGGGAGAAGTACGTATACCGTTGTAATCGGGCGAGTGTCTACTTTCAGATGCAACAGAAATTTTGCGGATCGGTCAATCCGTTCGCGAGGTATGGCAGTTTGAAAGTAAGAAACGCTTAAGAAACTCAAAATTTGCGCAGTTCTGATGCTTGAAACGAATAACTAGAACGGCCTAGGGGAAAAGTGGGCATACCGTTGTAATCGGGCGAATGTCTACTTTCAGATGCAACAGAAATTTTGCGGATCGGTCAATCCGTTCGCGAGATATGACAGTTTGGATGCAAGAAACGCTTGAGTAACTCGAAATTTTCGCAGTTCTGATGCTCGAAACGAATAACTGGAACGGCCTAGGGGAAAACTACACATACCGTTGTAATCGGGCGAGTCTCTACTTTCAGATGCAACAGAAATTTTGCGGATTGGTCAATACGTTCGCGAGATATATCAGTTTGGATGTAAGAAACGCTTGAGAAAATCAAAATTTTCGCAGTTCTGATGCTCGAAACGAATAGCTGGAACGGTCTAGGGGAAAACTACACATACCGTTGTAATCGGGCGAGCTTCTACTTTCAGATGCAACAGAAATTTTGCGGATTGGTCGATCCGTTCGCGAGATGCGGCAGTTTGGAAGTAAGAAACGCTTGAGAAACTCAAAATTTTCGCAGTTCTGATGCTCGAAACGAATAACTAGGACCGCCTAGGGGAAAACTGCGCATACCGTTGTAATCGGGCGAGTCTCTACTTTCAGATGCAACAGAAATTTTGCGGATTGGTCAATCCGTTCGCGAGATATGGCAGTTTGGATGTAAGAAACGCTTGAGAAACTCAAAATTTTCGCAGTTCTGATGCTCGAAACGAATAGCTGGAACGGCCTAGGGGAAAACTACACATACCGTTGTAATCGGGCGCGTTTCTACTTTCAGATGCAACAGAAATTTTGCGGATTGGTCGATCCGTTCACGAGATGCGGCAGTTTGGAAGTAAGAAACGCTTGAGAAACTCAAAATTTTCGCAGTTCTGATGCTCGAAACGAATAACTAGAACGGCCTAGGGGAAAACTACACCTACCGTTGTAATCGGGCGAGTTTCTACTTTCAGATGCAACAGAAATTTTGCGGATTGGTCGATCCGTTCGCGAGATATGGCAGTTTGGAGGTAAGAAACGCTTGAGAAACTCAAAATTTTCGCAGTTCTGATGCTCGAAACGAATAACTAGAACCCCCTAGGGGGAAAGTGCGCATACCGTTGTAATAGGGCGAGTTTCTACTTTCAGATGCAACAGAAATTTTTCGGATTGATCAATCCGTTCGCGAGATATGGCAGTTTGGAGATAAGAAACACTTGAGAAACTCAAAATTTTCGCAGTTCTGATGCTCGAAACGAATGACTAGAACGGCCTAGGGAAGAAGTACGTATACCGTTGTAATCGGGCGAGTGTCTACTTTCAGATGCAACAGAAATTTTGCGGATCGGTCAATCCGTTCGCGAGATATGGCAGTTTGGATGTAAGAAACGCTAGAGAAACTCGAAATTTTCGCAGTTCTGATGCTCGAAACGAATAACTGGAACGGCCTTGGGGAAAACTACACATACCGTTGTAATCGGGCGAGTTTCTACTTTCAGATGCAACAGAAATTTTGCGGATTGGTCAATCCGTTCGCGAGATGTGGCAGTTTGGAGGTAAGAAACGCTTGAGAAACTCAAAATTTGCGCAGTTCTGATGCTTGAAACGAATAACTAGAACGGCCTAGGGGAAAACTACACATACCGTTGTAATCGGGCGAGTTTCTACTTTCAGATGCAACAGAAATTTTGCGGATCGGTCAATCCGTTCGCGAGATATGGCAGTTTGAAGATAAGAAACGCTTGAGAAACTCAACATTTGCGCAGTTCTGATGCTTGAAACGAATAACTAGAACGGCCTAGGGGAAAAGTGGGCATACCGTTGTAATCGGGCGAATGTCTACTTTCAGATGCAACAGAAATTTTGCGGATCGGTCAATCCGTTCGCGAGATATGGCAGTTTGAAGATAAGAAACGCTTGAGAAACTCAAAATTTGCGCAGTTCTGATGCTTGAAACGAATAACTAGAACGGCCTAGGGGAAAAGTGGGCATACCGTTGTAATCGGGCGAATGTCTACTTTCAGATGCAACAGAAATTTTGCGGATCGGTAAATCCGTTCGCGAGATATGGCAGTTTGGATGCAAGAAACGCTTGAGAAACTCGAAATTTTCGCAGTTCTGATGCTCGAAACGAATAACTGGAACGGCCTAGGGGAAAACTACACATACCGTTGTAATCGGGCGAGTCTCTACTTTCAGATGCAACAGAAATTTTGCGGATCGGTCAATCCGTTCGCGAGATATGGCAGTTTGGATGTAAGAAACGCTAGAGAAACTCGAAATTTTCGCAGTTCTGATGCTCGAAACGAATAACTGGAACGGCCTTGGGGAAAACTACACATACCGTTGTAATCGGGCGAGTTTCTACTTTCAGATGCAACAGAAATTTTGCGGATTGGTCAATCCGTTCGCGAGATGTGGCAGTTTGGAGGTAAGAAACGCTTGAGAAACTCAAAATTTGCGCAGTTCTGATGCTTGAAACGAATAACTAGAACGGCCTAGGGGAAAACTACACATACCGTTGTAATCGGGCGAGTTTCTACTTTCAGATGCAACAGAAATTTTGCGGATCGGTCAATCCGTTCGCGAGATATGGCAGTTTGAAGATAAGAAACGCTTGAGAAACTCAAAATTTGCGCAGTTCTGATGCTTGAAACGAATAACTAGAACGGCCTAGGGGAAAAGTCGGCATACCGTTGTAATCGGGCGAATGTCTACTTTCAGATGCAACAGAAATTTTGCGGATCGGTAAATCCGTTCGCGAGATATGGCAGTTTGGATGCAAGAAACGCTTGAGAAACTCGAAATTTTCGCAGTTCTGATGCTCGAAACGAATAACTGGAACGGCCTAGGGGAAAACTACACATACCGTTGTAATCGGGCGAGTCTCTACTTTCAGATGCAACAGAAATTTTGCGGATTGGTCAATCCGTTCGCGAGATATGGCAGTTTGGATGTAAGAAACGCTTGAGAAACTCAAAATTTTCGCAGTTCTGATGCTCGAAACGAATAGCTGGAACGGCCTAGGGGAAAACTACACATACCGTTGTAATCGGGCGAGTTTCTACTTTCAGATGCAACAGAAATTTTGCGGATTGGTCGATCCGATCGCGAGATGCGGCAGTTTGGAAGTAAGAAACGCTTGAGAAACTCAAAATTTTCGCAGTTCTGATGCTCGAAACGAATAACTAGAACGGCCTAGGGGAAAACTACACCCACCGTTGTAATCGGGCGAGTTTCTACTTTCAGATGCAACAGAAATTTTGCGGATTGGTCAATCCGTTCGCGAGATATGGCAGTTTGGAGGTAAGAAACGCTTGAGAAACTCAAAATTTTCGCAGATCTGATGCACGAAACGAATAACTAGAACCGCCTAGGGGAAAAGTGCGCATACCGTTGTAATCGGGCGAGTTTCTACTTTCAGATGCAACAGAAATTTTTCGGATTGATCAATCCGTTCGCGAGATATGGCAGTTTGGATGTAAGAAACGCTAGAGAAACTCGAAATTTTCGCAGTTCTGATGCTCGAAACGAATAACTGGAACGGCCTTGGGGAAAACTACACATACCGTTGTAATCGGGCGAGTTTCTACTTTCAGATGCAACAGAAATTTTGCGGATTGGTCGATCCGTTCGCGAGATATGGCAGTTTGGAAATAAGAAACGCTTGAGAAACCCAAAATTTTCGCAGATCTGATGCTAGAAACGAGTAACTATGAACGGCGTAGGGGAAAAGTGCGCATAGCGTTGTAATCGGTCGAGATTCTATTTTCAGATGCAACAGAAATTTTGCGGATCGGTCATTCCGTTCGCGAGGTATGGCAGTTTGAAAGTAAGAAACGCTTGAGAAACTCAAAATTTGCGCAGTTCTGATGCTTGAAACGAATAACTAGAACGGCCTAGGGGAAAAGTGGGCATACCGTTGTAATCGGGCGAGTTTCTACTTTCAGATGCAACAGCAATTTTGCGGATTGGTCGATCCGTTCGCGAGATGCGGCAGTTTGGAAGTAAGAAACGCTTGAGAAACTCAAAATTTTCGCAGTTCTGATGCTAGAAACGAGTAACTATGAACGGCGTAGGGGAAAAGGTGCGCATAGCGTTGTAATCGGTCGAGATTCTACTTTCAGATGCAACAGAAATTTTGCGGATCGGTTAATCCGTTCGCGAGGTATGGCAGTTTGAAAGTAAGAAACGCTTGAGAAACTCAAAATTTGCGCAGTTCTGATGCTTGAAACGAATAACTAGAACGGCCTAGGGGAAAAGTGGGCACACCGTTGTAATCGGGCGAATGTCTACTTTCAGATGCAACAGAAATTTTGAGGATCGGTCAATCCGTTCGCGAGATATGGCAGTTTGGATGCAAGAAACGCTTGAGAAACTCGAAATTTTCGCAGTTCTGATGCTCGAAACGAATAACTGGAACGGCCTAGGGGAAAACTACACATACCGTTGTAATCGGGCGAGTCTCTACTTTCAGATGCAACAGAAATTTTGCGGATTGGTCAATCCGTTCGCGAGATATGGCAGTTTGGATGTAAGAAACGCTTGAGAAACTCAAAATTTTCGCAGTTCTGATGCTCGAAACGAATAGCTGGAACGGCCTAGGGGAAAACTACACATACCGTTGTAATCGGGCGAGTTTCTACTTTCAGATGCAACAGAAATTTTGCGGATTGGTCAATCCGTTCGCGAGATATGGCAGTTTGGAGGTAAGAAACGCTTGAGAAACTCAAAATTTTCGCAGTTCTGATGCTCGAAACGTATAACTAGAACCGCCTAGGGGAAAAGTGCGCATACTGCCGTAATCGGGCGAGTTTCTACTTTCAGATGCAACAGAAATTTTGCGGATCGGTCAATCCGTTCGCGAGGTATGGCAGTTTGAAAGTAAGAAACGCTTAAGAAACTCAAAATTTGCGCAGTTCTGATGCTTGAAACGAATAACTAGAACGGCCTAGGGGAAAAGTGGGCATACCGTTGTAATCGGGCGAATGTCTACTTTCAGATGCAACAGAAATTTTGCGGATCGGTCAATCCGTTCGCGAGATATGGCAGTTTGGATGCAAGAAACGCTTGAGTAACTCGAAATTTTCGCAGTTCTGATGCTCGAAACGAATAACTGGAACGGCCTAGGGGAAAACTACACATACCGTTGTAATCGGGCGAGTCTCTACTTTCAGATGCAACAGAAATTTTGCGGATTGGTCAATACGTTCGCGAGATATATCAGTTTGGATGTAAGAAACGCTTGAGAAAATCAAAATTTTCGCAGTTCTGATGCTCGAAACGAATAGCTGGAACGGTCTAGGGGAAAACTACACATACCGTTGTAATCGGGCGAGCTTCTACTTTCAGATGCAACAGAAATTTTGCGGATTGGTCGATCCGTTCGCGAGATGCGGCAGTTTGGAAGTAAGAAACGCTTGAGAAACTCAAAATTTTCGCAGTTCTGATGCTCGAAACGAATAACTAGGACCGCCTAGGGGAAAACTGCGCATACCGTTGTAATCGGGCGAGTCTCTACTTTCAGATGCAACAGAAATTTTGCGGATTGGTCAATCCGTTCGCGAGATATCTCAGTTTGGATGTAAGAAACGCTTGAGAAACTCAAAATTTTCGCAGTTCTGATGCTCGAAACGAATAGCTGGAACGGCCTAGGGGAAAAATACACATACCGTTGTAATCGGGCGCGTTTCTACTTTCAGATGCAACAGAAGTTTTGCGGATTGGTCGATCCGTTCGCGAGATGCGGCAGTTTGGAAGTAAGAAACGCTTGAGAAACTCAAAATTTTCGCAGTTCTGATGCTCGAAACGTATAACTAGAACGGCCTAGGGGGAAAACTACACCTACCGTTGTAATCGGGCGAGTTTCTACTTTCAGATGCAACAGAAATTTTGCGGATTGGTCGATCCGTTCGCGAGATATGGCAGTTTGGAGGTAAGAAACGCTTGAGAAACTCAAAATTTTCGCAGTTCTGATGCTCGAAACGAATAACTAGAACCCCCTAGGGGGAAAGTGCGCATACCGTTGTAATCGGGCGAGTTTCTACTTTCAGATGCAACAGAAATTTTGCGGATTGGTCAATCCGTTCGCGAGATATGGCAGTTTGGAGGTAAGAAACGCTTGAGAAACTCAAAATTTTCGCAGTTCTGATGCTCGAAACGTATAACTAGAACCGCCTAGGGGAAAAGTGCGAATACTGCCGTAATCGGGCGAGTTTCTACTTTCAGATGCAACAGAAATTTTTCGGATTGATCAATCCGTTCGCGAGATATGGCAGTTTGGAGATAAGAAACACTTGAGAAACACAAAATTCTCGCAGTTCTGATGCTCGAAAGAATGACTAGAACGGCCTAGGGGAGAAGTACGTATACCGTTGTAATCGGGCGAGTGTCTACTTTCAGATGCAACAGAAATTTTGCGGATCGGTCAATCCGTTCGCGAGGTATGGCAGTTTGAAAGTAAGAAACGCTTAAGAAACTCAAAATTTGCGCAGTTCTGATGCTCGAAACGAATAACTGGAACGGCCTAGGGGAAAACTACACATACCGTTGTAATCGGGCGAGTCTCTACTTTCAGATGCAACAGAAATTTTGCGGATTGGTCAATACGTTCGCGAGATATATCAGTTTGGATGTAAGAAACGCTTGAGAAAATCAAAATTTTCGCAGTTCTGATGCTCGAAACGAATAGCTGGAACGGTCTAGGGGAAAACTACACATACCGTTGTAATCGGGCGAGCTTCTACTTTCAGATGCAACAGAAATTTTGCGGATTGGTCGACCCGTTCGCGAGATGCGGCAGTTTGGAAGTAAGAAACGCTTGAGAAACTCAAAATTTTCGCAGTTCTGATGCTCGAAACGAATAACTAGGACCGCCTAGGGGAAAACTGCGCATACCGTTGTAATCGGGCGAGTCTCTACTTTCAGATGCAACAGAAATTTTGCGGATTGGTCAATCCGTTCGCGAGATATGGCAGTTTGGATGTAAGAAACGCTTGAGAAACTCAAAATTTTCGCAGTTCTGATGCTCGAAACGAATAGCTGGAACGGCCTAGGGGAAAACTACACATACCGTTGTAATCGGGCGCGTTTCTACTTTCAGATGCAACAGAAATTTTGCGGATTGGTCGATCCGTTCACGAGATGCGGCAGTTTGGAAGTAAGAAACGCTTGAGAAACTCAAAATTTTCGCAGTTCTGATGCTCGAAACGAATAACTAGAACGGCCTAGGGGAAAACTACACCTACCGTTGTAATCGGGCGAGTTTCTACTTTCAGATGCAACAGAAATTTTGCGGATTGGTCGATCCGTTCGCGAGATATGGCAGTTTGGAGGTAAGAAACGCTTGAGAAACTCAAAATTTTCGCAGTTCTGATGCTCGAAACGAATAACTAGAACCCCCTAGGGGGAAAGTGCGCATACCGTTGTAATCGGGCGAGTTTCTACTTTCAGATGCAACAGAAATTTTTCGGATTGATCAATCCGTTCGCGAGATATGGCAGTTTGGAGATAAGAAACACTTGAGAAACTCAAAATTTTCGCAGTTCTGATGCTCGAAACGAATGACTAGAACGGCCTAGGGAAGAAGTACGTATACCGTTGTAATCGGGCGAGTGTCTACTTTCAGATGCAACAGAAATTTTGCGGATCGGTCAATCCGTTCGCGAGATATGGCAGTTTGGATGTAAGAAACGCTAGAGAAACTCGAAATTTTCGCAGTTCTGATGCTCGAAACGAATAACTGGAACGGCCTTGGGGAAAACTACACATACCGTTGTAATCGGGCGAGTTTCTACTTTCAGATGCAACAGAAATTTTGCGGATTGGTCAATCCGTTCGCGAGATGTGGCACTTTGGAGGTAAGAAACGCTTGAGAAACTCAAAATTTGCGCAGTTCTGATGCTTGAAACGAATAACTAGAACGGCCTAGGGGAAAACTACACATACCGTTGTAATCGGGCGAGTTTCTACTTTCAGATGCAACAGAAATTTTGCGGATCGGTCAATCCGTTCGCGAGATATGGCAGTTTGAAGATAAGAAACGCTTGAGAAACTCAAAATTTGCGCAGTTCTGATGCTTGAAACGAATAACTAGAACGGCCTAGGGGAAAAGTGGGCATACCGTTGTAATCGGGCGAATGTCTACTTTCAGATGCAACAGAAATTTTGCGGATCGGTAAATCCGTTCGCGAGATATGGCAGTTTGGATGCAAGAAACGCTTGAGAAACTCGAAATTTTCGCAGTTCTGATGCTCGAAACGAATAACTGGAACGGCCTAGGGGAAAACTACACATACCGTTGTAATCGGGCGAGTCTCTACTTTCAGATGCAACAGAAATTTTGCGGATTGGTCAATCCGTTCGCGAGATATGGCAGTTTGGATGTAAGAAACGCTTGAGAAACTCAAAATTTTCGCAGTTCTGATGCTCGAAACGAATAGCTGGAACGGCCTAGGGGAAAACTACACATACCGTTGTAATCGGGCGCGTTTCTACTTTCAGATGCAACAGAAATTTTGCGGATTGGTCGATCCGTTCGCGAGATGCGGCAGTTTGGAAGTAAGAAACGCTTGAGAAACTCAAAATTTTCGCAGTTCTGATGCTCGAAACGAATAACTAGAACGGCCTAGGGGAAAACTACACCTACCGTTGTAATCGGGCGAGTTTCTACTTTCAGATGCAACAGAAATTTTGCGGATTGGTCGATCCGTTCGCGAGATATGGCAGTTTGGAGGTAAGAAACGCTTGAGAAACTCAAAATTTTCGCAGTTCTGATGCTCGAAACGAATAACTAGAACCCCCCAGGGGGAAAGTGCGCATACCGTTGTAATCGGGCGAGTTTCTACTTTCAGATGCAACAGAAATTTTTCGGATTGATCAATCCGTTCGCGAGATATGGCAGTTTGGAGATAAGAAACACTTGAGAAACTCAAAATTTTCGCAGTTCTGATGCTCGAAACGAATGACTAGAACGGCCTAGGGAAGAAGTACGTATACCGTTGTAATCGGGCGAGTGTCTACTTTCAGATGCAACAGAAATTTTGCGGATCGGTCAATCCGTTCGCGAGATATGGCAGTTTGGATGTAAGAAACGCTAGAGAAACTCGAAATTTTCGCAGTTCTGATGCTCGAAACGAATAACTGGAACGGCCTTGGGGAAAACTACACATACCGTTGTAATCGGGCGAGTTTCTACTTTCAGATGCAACAGAAATTTTGCGGATTGGTCAATCCGTTCGCGAGATGTGGCAGTTTGGAGGTAAGAAACGCTTGAGAAACTCAAAATTTGCGCAGTTCTGATGCTTGAAACGAATAACTAGAACGGCCTAGGGGAAAACTACACATACCGTTGTAATCGGGCGAGTTTCTACTTTCAGATGCAACAGAAATTTTGCGGATCGGTCAATCCGTTCGCGAGATATGGCAGTTTGAAGATAAGAAACGCTTGAGAAACTCAAAATTTGCGCAGTTCTGATGCTTGAAACGAATAACTAGAACGGCCTAGGGGAAAAGTGGGCATACCGTTGTAATCGGGCGAATGTCTACTTTCAGATGCAACAGAAATTTTGCGGATCGGTAAATCCGTTCGCGAGATATGGCAGTTTGGATGCAAGAAACGCTTGAGAAACTCGAAATTTTCGCAGTTCTGATGCTCGAAACGAATAACTGGAACGGCCTAGGGGAAAACTACACATACCGTTGTAATCGAGCGAGTCTCTACTTTCAGATGCAACAGAAATTTTGCGGATTGGTCAATCCGTTCGCGAGATATGGCAGTTTGGATGTAAGAAACGCTTGAGAAACTCAAAATTTTCGCAGTTCTGATGCTCGAAACGAATAGCTGGAACGGCCTAGGGGAAAACTACACATACCGTTGTAATCGGGCGAGTTTCTACTTTCAGATGCAACAGAAATTTTGCGGATTGGTCGATCCGATCGCGAGATGCGGCAGTTTGGAAGTAAGAAACGCTTGAGAAACTCAAAATTTTCGCAGTTCTGATGCTCGAAACGAATAACTAGAACGGCCTAGGGGAAAACTACACCCACCGTTGTAATCGGGCGAGTTTCTACTTTCAGATGCAACAGAAATTTTGCGGATTGGTCAATCCGTTCGCGAGATATGGCAGTTTGGAGGTAAGAAACGCTTGAGAAACTCAAAATTTTCGCAGATCTGATGCACGAAACGAATAACTAGAACCGCCTAGGGGAAAAGTGCGCATACCGTTGTAATCGGGCGAGTTTCTACTTTCAGATGCAACAGAAATTTTTCGGATTGATCAATCCGTTCGCGAGATATGGCAGTTTGGAGATAAGAAACACTTGAGAAACTCAAAATTTTCGCAGTTCTGATGCTCGAAACGAATGACTAGAACGGCCTAGGGGAGAAGTACGTATACCGTTGTAATCGGGCGAGTTTCTACTTTCAGATGCAACAGAAATTTTTCGGATTGATCAATCCGTTCGCGAGATATGGCAGTTTGGAGATAAGAAACACTTGAGAAACTCAAAATTTTCGCAGTTCTGATGCTCGAAACGAATGACTAGAACGGCCTAGGGAAGAAGTACGTATACCGTTGTAATCGGGCGAGTGTCTACTTTCAGATGCAACAGAAATTTTGCGGATCGGTCAATCCGTTCGCGAGATATGGCAGTTTGGATGTAAGAAACGCTAGAGAAACTCGAAATTTTCGCAGTTCTGATGCTCGAAACGAATAACTGGAACGGCCTTGGGGAAAACTACACATACCGTTGTAATCGGTCGAGTTTCTACTTTCAGATGCAACAGAAATTTTGCGGATTGGTCAATCCGTTCGCGAGATGTGGCAGTTTGGATGTAAGAAACGCTAGAGAAACTCAAAATTTTCGCAGTTCTGATGCTCGAAACGTATAACTAGAACCGCCTAGGGGAAAAGTGCGAATACTGCCGTAATCGGGCGAGTTTCTACTTTCAGATGCAACAGAAATTTTTCGGATTGATCAATCCGTTCGCGAGATATGGCAGTTTGGAGATAAGAAACACTTGAGAAACACAAAATTCTCGCAGTTCTGATGCTCGAAAGAATGACTAGAACGGCCTAGGGGAGAAGTACGTATACCGTTGTAATCGGGCGAGTGTCTACTTTCAGATGCAACAGAAATTTTGCGGATCGGTCAATCCGTTCGCGAGGTATGGCAGTTTGAAAGTAAGAAACGCTTAAGAAACTCAAAATTTGCGCAGTTCTGATGCTCGAAACGAATAACTGGAACGGCCTAGGGGAAAACTACACATACCGTTGTAATCGGGCGAGTCTCTACTTTCAGATGCAACAGAAATTTTGCGGATTGGTCAATACGTTCGCGAGATATATCAGTTTGGATGTAAGAAACGCTTGAGAAAATCAAAATTTTCGCAGTTCTGATGCTCGAAACGAATAGCTGGAACGGTCTAGGGGAAAACTACACATACCGTTGTAATCGGGCGAGCTTCTACTTTCAGATGCAACAGAAATTTTGCGGATTGGTCGACCCGTTCGCGAGATGCGGCAGTTTGGAAGTAAGAAACGCTTGAGAAACTCAAAATTTTCGCAGTTCTGATGCTCGAAACGAATAACTAGGACCGCCTAGGGGAAAACTGCGCATACCGTTGTAATCGGGCGAGTCTCTACTTTCAGATGCAACAGAAATTTTGCGGATTGGTCAATCCGTTCGCGAGATATGGCAGTTTGGATGTAAGAAACGCTTGAGAAACTCAAAATTTTCGCAGTTCTGATGCTCGAAACGAATAACTAGAACGGCCTAGGGGAAAACTACACCTACCGTTGTAATCGGGCGAGTTTCTACTTTCAGATGCAACAGAAATTTTGCGGATTGGTCGATCCGTTCGCGAGATATGGCAGTTTGGAGGTAAGAAACGCTTGAGAAACTCAAAATTTTCGCAGTTCTGATGCTCGAAACGAATAACTAGAACCCCCTAGGGGGAAAGTGCGCATACCGTTGTAATCGGGCGAGTTTCTACTTTCAGATGCAACAGAAATTTTTCGGATTGATCAATCCGTTCGCGAGATATGGCAGTTTGGAGATAAGAAACACTTGAGAAACTCAAAATTTTCGCAGTTCTGATGCTCGAAACGAATGACTAGAACGGCCTAGGGAAGAAGTACGTATACCGTTGTAATCGGGCGAGTGTCTACTTTCAGATGCAACAGAAATTTTGCGGATCGGTCAATCCGTTCGCGAGATATGGCAGTTTGGATGTAAGAAACGCTAGAGAAACTCGAAATTTTCGCAGTTCTGATGCTCGAAACGAATAACTGGAACGGCCTTGGGGAAAACTACACATACCGTTGTAATCGGGCGAGTTTCTACTTTCAGATGCAACAGAAATTTTGCGGATTGGTCAATCCGTTCGCGAGATGTGGCAGTTTGGAGGTAAGAAACGCTTGAGAAACTCAAAATTTGCGCAGTTCTGATGCTTGAAACGAATAACTAGAACGGCCTAGGGGAAAACTACACATACCGTTGTAATCGGGCGAGTTTCTACTTTCAGATGCAACAGAAATTTTGCGGATCGGTCAATCCGTTCGCGAGATATGGCAGTTTGAAGATAAGAAACGCTTGAGAAACTCAAAATTTGCGCAGTTCTGATGCTTGAAACGAATAACTAGAACGGCCTAGGGGAAAAGTGGGCATACCGTTGTAATCGGGCGAATGTCTACTTTCAGATGCAACAGAAATTTTGCGGATCGGTAAATCCGTTCGCGAGATATGGCAGTTTGGATGCAAGAAACGCTTGAGAAACTCGAAATTTTCGCAGTTCCGATGCTCGAAACGAATAACTGGAACGGCCTAGGGGAAAACTACACATACCGTTGTAATCGGGCGAGTCTCTACTTTCAGATGCAACAGAAATTTTGCGGATTGGTCAATCCGTTCGCGAGATATGGCAGTTTGGATGTAAGAAACGCTTGAGAAACTCAAAATTTTCGCAGTTCTGATGCTCGAAACGAATAGCTGGAACGGCCTAGGGGAAAACTACACATACCGTTGTAATCGGGCGCGTTTCTACTTTCAGATGCAACAGAAATTTTGCGGATTGGTCGATCCGTTCGCGAGATGCGGCAGTTTGGAAGTAAGAAACGCTTGAGAAACTCAAAATTTTCGCAGTTCTGATGCTCGAAACGAATAACTAGAACGGCCTAGGGGAAAACTACACCTACCGTTGTAATCGGGCGAGTTTCTACTTTCAGATGCAACAGAAATTTTGCGGATTGGTCGATCCGTTCGCGAGATATGGCAGTTTGGAGGTAAGAAACGCTTGAGAAACTCAAAATTTTCGCAGTTCTGATGCTCGAAACGAATAACTAGAACCCCCCAGGGGGAAAGTGCGCATACCGTTGTAATCGGGCGAGTTTCTACTTTCAGATGCAACAGAAATTTTTCGGATTGATCAATCCGTTCGCGAGATATGGCAGTTTGGAGATAAGAAACACTTGAGAAACTCAAAATTTTCGCAGTTCTGATGCTCGAAACGAATGACTAGAACGGCCTAGGGAAGAAGTACGTATACCGTTGTAATCGGGCGAGTGTCTACTTTCAGATGCAACAGAAATTTTGCGGATCGGTCAATCCGTTCGCGAGATATGGCAGTTTGGATGTAAGAAACGCTAGAGAAACTCGAAATTTTCGCAGTTCTGATGCTCGAAACGAATAACTGGAACGGCCTTGGGGAAAACTACACATACCGTTGTAATCGGGCGAGTTTCTACTTTCAGATGCAACAGAAATTTTGCGGATTGGTCAATCCGTTCGCGAGATGTGGCAGTTTGGAGGTAAGAAACGCTTGAGAAACTCAAAATTTGCGCAGTTCTGATGCTTGAAACGAATAACTAGAACGGCCTAGGGGAAAACTACACATACCGTTGTAATCGGGCGAGTTTCTACTTTCAGATGCAACAGAAATTTTGCGGATCGGTCAATCCGTTCGCGAGATATGGCAGTTTGAAGATAAGAAACGCTTGAGAAACTCAAAATTTGCGCAGTTCTGATGCTTGAAACGAATAACTAGAACGGCCTAGGGGAAAAGTGGGCATACCGTTGTAATCGGGCGAATGTCTACTTTCAGATGCAACAGAAATTTTGCGGATCGGTAAATCCGTTCGCGAGATATGGCAGTTTGGATGCAAGAAACGCTTGAGAAACTCGAAATTTTCGCAGTTCTGATGCTCGAAACGAATAACTGGAACGGCCTAGGGGAAAACTACACATACCGTTGTAATCGAGCGAGTCTCTACTTTCAGATGCAACAGAAATTTTGCGGATTGGTCAATCCGTTCGCGAGATATGGCAGTTTGGATGTAAGAAACGCTTGAGAAACTCAAAATTTTCGCAGTTCTGATGCTCGAAACGAATAGCTGGAACGGCCTAGGGGAAAACTACACATACCGTTGTAATCGGGCGAGTTTCTACTTTCAGATGCAACAGAAATTTTGCGGATTGGTCGATCCGATCGCGAGATGCGGCAGTTTGGAAGTAAGAAACGCTTGAGAAACTCAAAATTTTCGCAGTTCTGATGCTCGAAACGAATAACTAGAACGGCCTAGGGGAAAACTACACCCACCGTTGTAATCGGGCGAGTTTCTACTTTCAGATGCAACAGAAATTTTGCGGATTGGTCAATCCGTTCGCGAGATATGGCAGTTTGGAGGTAAGAAACGCTTGAGAAACTCAAAATTTTCGCAGATCTGATGCACGAAACGAATAACTAGAACCGCCTAGGGGAAAAGTGCGCATACCGTTGTAATCGGGCGAGTTTCTACTTTCAGATGCAACAGAAATTTTTCGGATTGATCAATCCGTTCGCGAGATATGGCAGTTTGGAGATAAGAAACACTTGAGAAACTCAAAATTTTCGCAGTTCTGATGCTCGAAACGAATGACTAGAACGGCCTAGGGGAGAAGTACGTATACCGTTGTAATCGGGCGAGTTTCTACTTTCAGATGCAACAGAAATTTTTCGGATTGATCAATCCGTTCGCGAGATATGGCAGTTTGGAGATAAGAAACACTTGAGAAACTCAAAATTTTCGCAGTTCTGATGCTCGAAACGAATGACTAGAACGGCCTAGGGAAGAAGTACGTATACCGTTGTAATCGGGCGAGTGTCTACTTTCAGATGCAACAGAAATTTTGCGGATCGGTCAATCCGTTCGCGAGATATGGCAGTTTGGATGTAAGAAACGCTAGAGAAACTCGAAATTTTCGCAGTTCTGATGCTCGAAACGAATAACTGGAACGGCCTTGGGGAAAACTACACATACCGTTGTAATCGGTCGAGTTTCTACTTTCAGATGCAACAGAAATTTTGCGGATTGGTCAATCCGTTCGCGAGATGTGGCAGTTTGGAGGTAAGAAACGCTTGAGAAACTCAAAATTTGCGCAGTTCTGATGCTTGAAACGAATAACTAGAACGGCCTAGGGGAAAAGTGCGCATACCGTTGTAATCGGGCGAGTTTCTACTTTCAGATGCAACAGAAATTTTTCGGATTGATCAATCCGTTCGCGAGATATGGCAGTTTGGAGATAAGAAACACTTGAGAAACTCAAAATTTTCGCAGTTCTGATGCTCGAAACGAATGACTAGAACGGCCTAGGGGAGAAGTACGTATACCGTTGTAATCGGGCGAGTGTCTACTTTCAGATGCAACAGAAATTTTGCGGATCGGTCAATCCGTTCGCTAGATATGGCAGTTTGGATGTAAGAAACGCTAGAGAAACTCGAAATTTTCGCAGTTCTGATGCTCGAAACGAATAACTGGAACGGCCTTGGGGAAAACTACACATACCGTTGTAATCGGGCGAGTTTCTACTTTCAGATGCAACAGAAATTTTGCGGATTGGTCGATCCGTTCGCGAGATATGGCAGTTTGAAGGTAAGAAACGCTTGAGAAACTCATAATTTGCGCAGTTCTGATGCTTGAAACGAATAACTAGAACGGCCTAGGGGAAAAGTGGGCATACCGTTGTAATCGGGCGAATGTCTACTTTCAGATGCAACAGAAATTTTGCGGATCGGTCAATCCGTTCGCGAGATATGGCAGTTTGGATGCAAGAAACGCTTGAGAAACTCGAAATTTTCGCAGTTCTGATGCTCGAAACGAATAACTGGAACGGCCTAGGGGAAAACTACACATACCGTTGTAATCGGGCGAGTCTCTACTTTCAGATGCAACAGAAATTTTGCGGATTGGTCAATCCGTTCGCGAGATATGGCAGTTTGGATGTAAGAAACGCTTGAGAAACTCAAAATTTTCGCAGTTCTGATGCTCGAAACGAATAGCTGGAACGGCCTAGGGGAAAACTACACATACCGTTGTAATCGGACGAGTTTCTACTTTCAGATGCAACAGAAATTTTGCGGATTGGTAGATCCGATCGCGAGATGCGGCAGTTTGGAAGTAAGAAACGCTTGAGAAACTCAAAATTTTCGCAGTTCTGATGCTCGAAACGAATAACTAGAACGGCCTAGGGGAAAACTACACCTACCGTTGTAATCGGGCGAGTTTCTACTTTCAGATGCAACAGAAATTTTGCGGATTGGTCAATCCGTTCGCGAGATATGGCAGTTTGGAGGTAAGAAACGCTTGAGAAACTCAAAATTTTCGCAGTTCTGATGCTCGAAACGAATAACTAGAACCGCCTAGGGGAAAAGTGCGCATACCGTTGTAATCGGGCGAGTTTCTACTTTCAGATGCAACAGAAATTTTTCGGATTGATCAATCCGTTCGCGAGATATGGCAGTTTGGAGATAAGGAACACTTGAGAAACTCAAAATATTCGCAGTTCTGATGCTCGAAGCGAATGACTAGAACGGCCTAGGGGAGAAGTACGTATACCGTTGTAATCGGGCGAATGTCTACTTTCAGATGCAACAGAAATTTTGCGGATCGGTCAATCCGTTCGCGAGATATGGCAGTTTGGATGCAAGAAACGCTTGAGAAACTCGAAATTTTCGCAGTTCTGATGCTCGAAACGAATAACTGGAACGGCCTAGGGGAAAACTACACATACCGTTGTAATCGGGCGAGTCTCTACTTTCAGATGCAACAGAAATTTTGCGGATTGGTCAATCCGTTCGCGAGATATGGCAGTTTGGATGTAAGAAACGCTTGAGAAACCCAAAATTTTCGCAGATCTGATGCTCGAAACGAATAGCTGGAACGGTCTAGGGGAAAACTACACATACCGTTGTAATCGGGCGAGTTTCTACTTTCAGATGCAACAGAAATTTTGCGGATTGGTCGATCCGTTCGCGAGATATGGCAGTTTGGAAATAAGAAACGCTTGAGAAACTCAAAATTTTCGCATTTCTGATGCTAGAAACGAGTAACTAGAACGGCGTAGGGGAAAAGTGCGCCTAGCGTTGTAATCGGTCGAGATTCTACTTTCAGATGCAACAGAAATTTTGCGGATCGGTCAATCCGTTCGCGAGATATGGCAGTTTGAAGGTAAGAAACGCTTGAGAAACTCAAAATTTGCGCAGTTCTGATGCTTGAAACGAATAACTAGAACGGCCTAGGGGAAAAGTGCGCATACCGTTGTAATCGGGCGAGTTTCTACTTTCAGATGCAACAGAAATTTTTCGGATTGATCAATCCGTTCGCGAGATATGGCAGTTTGGAGATAAGAAACACTTGAGAAACTCAAAATTTTCGCAGTTCTGATGCTCGAAACGAATGACTAGAACGGCCTAGGGGAGAAGTACGTATACCGTTGTAATCGGGCGAGTGTCTACTTTCAGATGCAACAGAAATTTTGCGGATCGGTCAATCCGTTCGCTAGATATGGCAGTTTGGATGTAAGAAACGCTAGAGAAACTCGAAATTTTCGCAGTTCTGATGTTCGAAACGAATAACTGGAACGGCCTTGGGGAAAACTACACATACCGTTGTAATCGGGCGAGTTTCTACTTTCAGATGCAACAGAAATTTTGCGGATTGGTCGATCCGTTCGCGAGATATGGCAGTTTGAAGGTAAGAAACGCTTGAGAAACTCATAATTTGCGCAGTTCTGATGCTTGAAACGAATAACTAGAACGGCCTAGGGGAAAAGTGGGCATACCGTTGTAATCGGGCGAATGTCTACTTTCAGATGCAACAGAAATTTTGCGGATCGGTCAATCCGTTCGCGAGATATGGCAGTTTGGATGCAAGAAACGCTTGAGAAACTCGAAATTTTCGCAGTTCTGATGCTCGAAACGAATAACTGGAACGGCCTAGGGGAAAACTACACATACCGTTGTAATCGGGCGAGTCTCTACTTTCAGATGCAACAGAAATTTTGCGGATTGGTCAATCCGTTCGCGAGATATTGCAGTTTGGATGTAAGAAACGCTTGAGAAACTCAAAATTTTCGCAGTTCTGATGCTCGAAACGAATAGCTGGAACGGCCTAGGGGAAAACTACACATACCGTTGTAATCGGGCGAGTTTCTACTTTCAGATGCAACAGAAATTTTGCGGATTGGTAGATCCGATCGCGAGATGCGGCAGTTTGGAAGTAAGAAACGCTTGAGAAACTCAAAATTTTCGCAGTTCTGATGCTCGAAACGAATAACTAGAACGGCCTAGGGGAAAACTACACCTACCGTTGTAATCGGGCGAGTTTCTACTTTCAGATGCAACAGAAATGTTGCGGATTGGTCAATCCGTTCGCGAGATATGGCAGTTTGGAGGTAAGAAACGCTTGAGAAACTCAAAATTTTCGCAGTTCTGATGCTCGAAACGAATAACTAGAACCGCCTAGGGGAAAAGTGCGCATACCGTTGTAATCGGGCGAGTTTCTACTTTCAGATGCAACAGAAATTTTTCGGATTGATCAATCCGTTCGCGAGATATGGCAGTTTGGAGATAAGGAACACTTGAGAAACTCAAAATATTCGCAGTTCTGATGCTCGAAGCGAATGACTAGAACGGCCTAGGGGAGAAGTACGTATACCGTTGTAATCGGGCGAATGTCTACTTTCAGATGCAACAGAAATTTTGCGGATCGGTCAATCCATTCGCGAGATATGGCAGTTTGGATGCAAGAAACGCTTGAGAAACTCGAAATTTTCGCAGTTCTGATGCTCGAAACGAATAACTGGAACGGCCTAGGGGAAAACTACACATACCGTTGTAATCGGGCGAGTCTCTACTTTCAGATGCAACAGAAATTTTGCGGATTGGTCAATCCGTTCGCGAGATATGGCAGTTTGGATGTAAGAAACGCTTGAGAAACCCAAAATTTTCGCAGATCTGATGCTCGAAACGAATAGCTGGAACGGTCTAGGGGAAAACTACACATACCGTTGTAATCGGGCGAGTTTCTACTTTTAGATGCAACAGAAATTTTGCGGATTGGTCGATCCGTTCGCGAGATATGGCAGTTTGGATGTAAGAAACGCTTGAGAAACTCGAAATTTTCGCAGTTCTGATGCTCGAAACGAATAACTGGAACGGCCTTGGGGAAAACTACACATACCGTTGTAATCGGGCGAGTTTCTACTTTCAGATGCAACAGAAATTTTGCGGATTGGTCGATCCGTTCGCGAGATATGGCAGTTTGGAAATAAGAAACGCTTGAGAAACTCAAAATTTTCGCAGTTCTGATGCTAGAAACGAGTAACTAGAACGGCGTAGGGGAAAAGTGCGCCTAGCGTTGTAATCGGTCGAGATTCTACTTTCAGATGCAACAGAAATTTTGCGGATCGGTAAATCCGTTCGCGAGATATGGCAGTTTGAAGGTAAGAAACGCTTGAGAAACTCAAAATTTTCGCAGTTCTGATGCTCGAAACGAATAACTGGAACGGCCTTGGGGAAAACTACACATACCGTTGTAATCGGGCGAGTTTCTACTTTCAGATGCAACAGAAATTTTGCGGATTTGTCGATCCGTTCGCGAGATATGAAAGTTTGGAAATAAGAAACGCTTGAGAAACTCAAAATTTTCGCAGTTCTGATGCTAGAAACGAGTAACTAGAACGGCCTAGGAGAGAAGTGCGCATAGCGTTGTAATCGGTCGAGATTCTACTTTCAGATGCAACAGAAATTTTGCGGATCGGTCAATCCGTTCGCGAGATATGGCAGTTTGGATGTAAGAAACGCTAGAGAAACTCGAAATTTTCGCAGTTCTGATGCTCGAAACGAATAACTGGAACGGCCTTGGGGAAAACTACACATACCGTTGTAATCGGGCGAGTGTCTACTTTCAGATGCAACAGAAATTTTGCGGATCGGTCAATCCGTTCGCGAGATATGGCAGTTTGGATGTAAGAAACGCTAGAGACTCAAAATTTTCGCAGTTCTGATGCTCGAAACGAATAACTAGAACGGCCTAGGGGAAAACTACACCTACCGTTGTAATCGGGCGAGTTTCTACTTTCAGATGCAACAGAAATTTTGCGGATTGGTCAATCCGTTCGCGAGATATGGCAGTTTGGAGGTAAGAAACGCTTGAGAAACTCAAAATTTTCGCAGTTCTGATGCTCGAAACGAATAACTAGAACCGCCTAGGGGAAAAGTGCGCATACCGTTGTAATCGGGCGAGTTTCTACTTTCAGATGCAACAGAAATTTTTCGGATTGATCAATCCGTTCGCGAGATATGGCAGTTTGGAGATAAGGAACACTTGAGAAACTCAAAATATTCGCAGTTCTGATGCTCGAAGCGAATGACTAGAACGGCCTAGGGGAGAAGTACGTATACCGTTGTAATCGGGCGAATGTCTACTTTCAGATGCAACAGAAATTTTGCGGATCGGTCAATCCGTTCGCGAGATATGGCAGTTTGGATGCAAGAAACGCTTGAGAAACTCGAAATTTTCGCAGTTCTGATGCTCGAAACGAATAACTGGAACGGCCTAGGGGAAAACTACACATACCGTTGTAATCGGGCGAGTCTCTACTTTCAGATGGAACAGAAATTTTGCGGATTGGTCAATCCGTTCGCGAGATATGGCAGTTTGGATGTAAGAAACGCTTGAGAAACCCAAAATTTTCGCAGATCTGATGCTCGAAACGAATAGCTGGAACGGTCTAGGGGAAAACTACACATACCGTTGTAATCGGGCGAGTTTCTACTTTCAGATGCAACAGAAATTTTGCGGATTGGTCGATCCGTTCGCGAGATATGGCAGTTTGGATGTAAGAAACGCTTGAGAAACTCGAAATTTTCGCAGTTCTGATGCTCGAAACGAATAACTGGAACGGCCTTGGGGAAAACTACACATACCGTTGTAATCGGGCGAGTTTCTACTTTCAGATGCAACAGAAATTTTGCGGATTGGTCGATCCGTTCGCGAGATATGGCTGTTTGGAAATAAGAAACGCTTGAGAAACTCAAAATTTTCGCAGTTCTGATGCTAGAAACGAGTAACTAGAACGGCGTAGGGGAAAAGTGCGCCTAGCGTTGTAATCGGTCGAGATTCTACTTTCAGATGCAACATAAATTTTGCGGATCGGTCAATCCGTTCGCGAGATATGGCAGTTTGAAGGTAAGAAACGCTTGAGAAACTCAAAATTTGCGCAGTTCTGATGCTTGAAACGAATAACTAGAACGGCCTAGGGGAAAAGTGCGCATACCGTTGTAATCGGGCGAGTTTCTACTTTCAGATGCAACAGAAATTTTTCGGATTGATCAATCCGTTCGCGAGATATGGCAGTTTGGAGATAAGAAACACTTGAGAAACTCAAAATTTTCGCAGTTCTGATGCTCGAAACGAATGACTAGAACGGCCTAGGGGAGAAGTACGTATACCGTTGTAATCGGGCGAGTGTCTACTTTCAGATGCAACAGAAATTTTGCGGATCGGTCAATCCGTTCGCTAGATATGGCAGTTTGGATGTAAGAAACGCTAGAGAAACTCGAAATTTTCGCAGTTCTGATGCTCGAAACGAATAACTGG
The DNA here is from genome assembly GCF_051014685.1 of Ptiloglossa arizonensis. Lineage (NCBI taxonomy): Eukaryota > Metazoa > Arthropoda > Insecta > Hymenoptera > Colletidae > Ptiloglossa > Ptiloglossa arizonensis. The sequence goes on from NW_027478791.1 coordinate 214,640, forward strand.
AACGGCCTTGGGGAAAACTACACATACCGTTGTAATCGGGCGAGTTTCTACTTTCAGATGCAACAGAAATTTTGCGGATTGGTCGATCCGTTCGCGAGATATGGCAGTTTGAAGGTAAGAAACGCTTGAGAAACTCATAATTTGCGCAGTTCTGATGATTGAAACGAATAACTAGAACGGCCTAGGGGAAAAGTGGGCATACCGTTGTAATCGGGCGAATGTCTTCTTTCAGATTCAACAGAAATTTTGCGGATTGGTCAATCCGTTCGCGAGATATTGCAGTTTGGATGTAAGAAACGCTTGAGAAACTCAAAATTTTCGCAGTTCTGATGCTCGAAACGAATAGCTGGTTCGGCCTAGGGGAAAACTACACATACCGTTGTAATCGGGCGAGTTTCTACTTTCAGATTCAACAGAAATTTTGCGGATTGGTAGATCCGATCGCGAGATGCGGCAGTTTGGAAGTAAGAAACGCTTGAGAAACTCAAAATTTTCGCAGTTCTGATGCTCGAAACGAATAACTAGAACGGCCTAGGGGAAAACTACACCTACCGTTGTAATCGGGCGAGTTTCTACTTTCAGATGCAACAGAAATGTTGCGGATTGGTCAATCCGTTCGCGAGATATGGCAGTTTGGAGGTAAGAAACGCTTGAGAAACTCAAAATTTTCGCAGTTCTGATGCTCGAAACGAATAACTAGAACCGCCTAGGGGAAAATTGCGCATACCGTTGTAATCGGGCGAGTTTCTACTTTCAGATGCAACAGAAATTTTTCGGATTGATCAATCCGTTCGCGAGATATGGCAGTTTGGAGATAAGGAACACTTGAGAAACTCAAAATATTCGCAGTTCTGATGCTCGAAGCGAATGACTAGAACGGCCTAGGGGAGAAGTACGTATACCGTTGTAATCGGGCGAATATCTACTTTCAGATGCAACAGAAATTTTGCGGATCGGTCAATCCGTTCGCGAGATATGGCAGTTTGGATGCAAGAAACGCTTGAGAAACTCGAAATTTTCGCAGTTCTGATGCTCGAAACGAATAACTGGAACGGCCTAGGGGAAAACTACACATACCGTTGTAATCGGGCGAGTCTCTACTTTCAGATGCAACAGAAATTTTGCGGATTGGTCAATCCGTTCGCGAGATATGGCAGTTTGGATGTAAGAAACGCTTGAGAAACCCAAAATTTTCGCAGATCTGATGCTCGAAACGAATAGCTGGAACGGTCTAGGGGAAAACTACACATACCGTTGTAATCGGGCGAGTTTCTACTTTTAGATGCAACAGAAATTTTGCGGATTGGTCGATCCGTTCGCGAGATATGGCAGTTTGGATGTAAGAAACGCTTGAGAAACTCGAAATTTTCGCAGTTCTGATGCTCGAAACGAATAACTGGAACGGCCTTGGGGAAAACTACACATACCGTTGTAATCGGGCGAGTTTCTACTTTCAGATGCAACAGAAATTTTGCGGATTGGTCGATCCGTTCGCGAGATATGGCAGTTTGGAAATAAGAAACGCTTGAGAAACTCAAAATTTTCGCAGTTCTGATGCTAGAAACGAGTAACTAGAACGGCGTAGGGGAAAAGTGCGCCTAGCGTTGTAATCGGTCGAGATTCTACTTTCAGATGCAACAGAAATTTTGCGGATCGGTAAATCCGTTCGCGAGATATGGCAGTTTGAAGGTAAGAAACGCTTGAGAAACTCAAAATTTGCGCAGTTCTGATGCTTGAAACGAATAACTAGAACGGCCTAGGGGAAAAGTGCGCATACCGTTGTAATCGGGCGAGTTTCTACTTTCAGATGCAACAGAAATTTTTCGGATTGATCAATCCGTTCGCGAGATATGGCAGTTTGGAGATAAGAAACACTTGAGAAACTCAAAATTTTCGCAGTTCTGATGCTCGAAACGAATGACTAGAACGGCCTAGGGGAGAAGTACGTATACCGTTGTAATCGGGCGAGTGTCTACTTTCAGATGCAACAGAAATTTTGCGGATCGGTCAATCCGTTCGCTAGATATGGCAGTTTGGATGTAAGAAACGCTAGAGAAACTCGAAATTTTCGCAGTTCTGATGCTCGAAACGAATAACTGGAACGGCCTTGGGGAAAACTACACATACCGTTGTAATCGGGCGAGTTTCTACTTTCAGATGTAACAGAAATTTTGCGGATTGGTCGATCCGTTCGCGAGATATGGCAGTTTGAAGGTAAGAAACGCTTGAGAAACTCATAATTTGCGCAGTTCTGATGATTGAAACGAATAACTAGAACGGCCTAGGGGAAAAGTGGGCATACCGTTGTAATCGGGCGAATGTCTACTTTCAGATTCAACAGAAATTTTGCGGATTGGTCAATCCGTTCGCGAGATATTGCAGTTTGGATGTAAGAAACGCTTGAGAAACTCAAAATTTTCGCAGTTCTGATGCTCGAAACGAATAGCTGGAACGGCCTAGGGGAAAACTACACATACCGTTGTAATCGGGCGAGTTTCTACTTTCAGATGCAACAGAAATTTTGCGGATTGGTAGATCCGATCGCGAGATGCGGCAGTTTGGAAGTAAGAAACGCTTGAGAAACTCAAAATTTTCGCAGTTCTGATGCTCGAAACGAATAACTAGAACGGCCTAGGGGAAAACTACACCTACCGTTGTAATCGGGCGAGTTTCTACTTTCAGATGCAACAGAAATGTTGCGGATTGGTCAATCCGTTCGCGAGATATGGCAGTTTGGAGGTAAGAAACGCTTGAGAAACTCAAAATTTTCGCAGTTCTGATGCTCGAAACGAATAACTAGAACCGCCTAGGGGAAAAGTGCGCATACCGTTGTAATCGGGCGAGTTTCTACTTTCAGATGCAACAGAAATTTTTCGGATTGATCAATCCGTTCGCGAGATATGGCAGTTTGGAGATAAGGAACACTTGAGAAACTCAAAATATTCGCAGTTCTGATGCTCGAAGCGAATGACTAGAACGGCCTAGGGGAGAAGTACGTATACCGTTGTAATCGGGCGAATATCTACTTTCAGATGCAACAGAAATTTTGCGGATCGGTCAATCCGTTCGCGAGATATGGCAGTTTGGATGCAAGAAACGCTTGAGAAACTCGAAATTTTCGCAGTTCTGATGCTCGAAACGAATAACTGGAACGGCCTAGGGGAAAACTACACATACCGTTGTAATCGGGCGAGTCTCTACTTTCAGATGCAACAGAAATTTTGCGGATTGGTCAATCCGTTCGCGAGATATGGCAGTTTGGATGTAAGAAACGCTTGAGAAACCCAAAATTTTCGCAGATCTGATGCTCGAAACGAATAGCTGGAACGGTCTAGGGGAAAACTACACATACCGTTGTAATCGGGCGAGTTTCTACTTTTAGATGCAACAGAAATTTTGCGGATTGGTCGATCCGTTCGCGAGATATGGCAGTTTGGATGTAAGAAACGCTTGAGAAACTCGAAATTTTCGCAGTTCTGATGCTCGAAACGAATAACTGGAACGGCCTTGGGGAAAACTACACATACCGTTGTAATCGGGCGAGTTTCTACTTTCAGATGCAACAGAAATTTTGCGGATTGGTCGATCCGTTCGCGAGATATGGCAGTTTGGAAATAAGAAACGCTTGAGAAACTCAAAATTTTCGCAGTTCTGATGCTAGAAACGAGTAACTAGAACGGCGTAGGGGAAAAGTGCGCCTAGCGTTGTAATCGGTCGAGATTCTACTTTCAGATGCAACAGAAATTTTGCGGATCGGTAAATCCGTTCGCGAGATATGGCAGTTTGAAGGTAAGAAACGCTTGAGAAACTCAAAATTTGCGCAGTTCTGATGCTTGAAACGAATAACTAGAACGGCCTAGGGGAAAAGTGGGCATACCGTTGTAATCGGGCGAATGTCTACTTTCAGATGCAACAGAAATTTTGGGGATCGGTCAATCCGTTCGCGAGATATGGCAGTTTGAAGGTAAGAAACGCTTGAGAAACTCAAAATTTGCGCAGTTCTGATGCTTGAAACGAATAACTAGAACGGCCTAGGGGAAAACTACACATACCGTTGTAATCGGGCGAGTCTCTACTTTCAGATGCAACAGAAATTTTGCGGATTGGTCAATCCGTTCGCGAGATATGGCAGTTTGTATGTAAGAAACGCTTGAGAAACTCAAAATTTTCGCAGTTCTGATGCTCGAAACGAATAGCTGGAACGGCCTAGGGGAAAACTACACATACCGTTGTAATCGGGCGAGTTTCTACTTTCAGATGCAACAGAAATTTTGCGGATTGGTCGATCCGTTCGCGAGATGCGGCAGTTTGGAAGTAAGAAACGCTTGAGAAACTCAAAATTTTCGCAGTTCTGAAGCTCGAAACGAATGACTAGATCGGCCTAGGGGAGAAGTACGCATACCGTTGTAATCGGGCGATTGTCTACTTTCAGATGCAACAGAAATTTTGCGGATCGGTCAAACCGTTCGCGAGATATGGCAGTTTGGATGTAAGAAACGCTAGAGAAACTCGAAATTTTCGCAGTTCTGATGCTCGAAACGAATAACTGGAACGGCCTAGGGGAAAACTACACATACCGTTGTAATCGGGCGAGTCTCTACTTTCAGATGCAACAGAAATTTTGCGGATTGGTCAATCCGTTCGCGAGATATGGCAGTTTGGAGGTAAGAAACGCTTGAGAAACTCAAAATTTTCGCAGTTCTGATGCTCGAAACGAATAACTAGAACCGCCTAGGGGAAAAGTGCGCATACCGTTGTAATCGGGCGAGTTTCTACTTTCAGATGCAACAGAAATTTTGCGGATTGATCAATCCGTTCGCGAGATATGGCAGTTTGGAGATAAGAAACGCTTGAGAAACTCAAAATTTTCGCAGTTCTGATGCTCGGAACGAATGACTAGAACGGCCTAGGGGAGAAGTACGCATACCGTTGTAATCGGGCGAGTGTCTACTTTCAGATGCAACAGAAATTTTGCGGATCGGTCAATCCGTTCGCGAGATATGGCAGTTTGGAGATAAGTAACGCTTTAGAAACTCAAAATTTTCGCAGTTCTGATGCTCGAAACGAATAACTGGAATGGCCTAGGGGAAAAGTGGGCATACCGTTGTAATCGGGCGAGTTTCTACTTTCATATGCAACAGAAATTTTGCGGATTGGTCGATCCGTTCGCGAGATGCGGCTGTTTGGAAGTAAGAAACGCTTGAGAAACTCAAAATTTTCGCAGTTCTGATGCTCGAAACGAATAACTAGAACGGCGTAGGGGAAAACTACGCCTACCGTTGTAATCGGGCGAGTTTCTACTTTCAGATGCAACAGAAATTTTGCGGATTGGTCAATCCGTTCGCGAGATATGGCAGTAGGGAGGTAAGATACGCTTGAGAAACTCAAAATTTTCGCAGTTCTGATGCCCGAAACGAATAACTAGAACCGCCTAGGGGAAAAGTGCGCATACCGTTGTAATCGGGCGAGTTTCTACTTTCAGATGCAACAGAAATTTTGGGGATCGGTCAATCCGTTCGCGAGATATGGCAGTTTGAAGGTAAGAAACGCTTGAGAAACTCAAAATTTGCGCAGTTCTGATGCTTGAAACGAATAACTAGAACGGCCTAGGGGAAAACTACACATACCGTTGTAATCGGGCGAGTCTCTACTTTCAGATGCAACAGAAATTTTGCGGATTGGTCAATCCGTTCGCGAGATATGGCAGTTTGTATGTAAGAAACGCTTGAGAAACTCAAAATTTTCGCAGTTCTGATGCTCGAAACGAATAGCTGGAACGGCCTAGGGGAAAACTACACATACCGTTGTAATCGGGCGAGTTTCTACTTTCAGATGCAACAGAAATTTTGCGGATTGGTCGATCCGTTCGCGAGATGCGGCAGTTTGGAAGTAAGAAACGCTTGAGAAACTCAAAATTTTCGCAGTTCTGAAGCTCGAAACGAATGACTAGAACGGCCTAGGGGAGAAGTACGCATACCGTTGTAATCGGGCGATTGTCTACTTTCAGATGCAACAGAAATTTTGCGGATCGGTCAAACCGTTCGCGAGATATGGCAGTTTGGATGTAAGAAACGCTAGAGAAACTCGAAATTTTCGCAGTTCTGATGCTCGAAACGAATAACTGGAACGGCCTAGGGGAAAACTACACATACCGTTGTAATCGGGCGAGTCTCTACTTTCAGATGCAACAGAAATTTTGCGGATTGGTCAATCCGTTCGCGAGATATGGCAGTTTGGAGGTAAGAAACGCTTGAGAAACTCAAAATTTTCGCAGTTCTGATGCTCGAAACGAATAACTAGAACCGCCTAGGGGAAAAGTGCGCATACCGTTGTAATCGGGCGAGTTTCTACTTTCAGATGCAACAGAAATTTTGCGGATTGATCAATCCGTTCGCGAGATATGGCAGTTTGGAGATAAGAAACGCTTGAGAAACTCAAAATTTTCGCAGTTCTGATGCTCGGAACGAATGACTAGAACGGCCTAGGGGAGAAGTACGCATACCGTTGTAATCGGGCGAGTGTCTACTTTCAGATGCAACAGAAATTTTGCGGATCGGTCAATCCGTTCGCGAGATATGGCAGTTTGGAGATAAGTAACGCTTTAGAAACTCAAAATTTTCGCAGTTCTGATGCTCGAAACGAATAACTGGAATGGCCTAGGGGAAAAGTGGGCATACCGTTGTAATCGGGCGAGTTTCTACTTTCATATGCAACAGAAATTTTGCGGATTGGTCGATCCGTTCGCGAGATGCGGCTGTTTGGAAGTAAGAAACGCTTGAGAAACTCAAAATTTTCGCAGTTCTGATGCTCGAAACGAATAACTAGAACGGCGTAGGGGAAAACTACGCCTACCGTTGTAATCGGGCGAGTTTCTACTTTCAGATGCAACAGAAATTTTGCGGATTGGTCAATCCGTTCGCGAGATATGGCAGTAGGGAGGTAAGATACGCTTGAGAAACTCAAAATTTTCGCAGTTCTGATGCCCGAAACGAATAACTAGAACCGCCTAGGGGAAAAGTGCGCATACCGTTGTAATCGGGCGAGTTTCTACTTTCAGATGCAACAGAAATTTTTCGGATTGATCAATCCGTTCGCGTGATATGGCAGTTTGGAAATAAGAAACACTTGAGAAACTCAAAATTTTCGCAGTTCTGATGCTCGAAACGAATGACTAGAACGGCCTAGGGGAGAAGTACGTATACCGTTGTAATCGGGCGAGTGTCTACTTTCAGATGCAACAGAAATTTTGCGGATCGGTCAATCCGTTCGCGAGATATGGCAGTTTGGATGCAAGAAACGCTTGAGAAACTCGAAATTTTCGCAGTTCTGATGCTCGAAACGAATAACTGGAACGGCCTAGGGTAAAACTACACATACCGTTGTAATCGGGCGAGTCTCTACTTTCAGATGCAACAGAAATTTTGCGGATTGGTCAATCCGTTCGCGAGATATGGCAGTTTGGATGTAAGAAACGCTTGAGAAACTCAAAATTTTCGCAGTTCTGATGCTCGAAACGAATAGCTGGAACGGCCTAGGGGAAAACTACACATACCGTTGTAATCGGGCGAGTTTCTACTTTCAGATGCAACAGAAATTTTGCGGATTGGTAGATCCGATCGCGAGATGCGGCAGTTTGGAAGTAAGAAACGCTTGAGAAACTCAAAATTTTCGCAGTTCTGATGCTCGAAACGAATAACTAGAACGGCCTAGGGGAAAACTACACCTTCCGTTGTAATCGGGCGAGTTTCTACTTTCAGATGCAACAGAAATTTTGCGGATTGGTCAATCCGTTCGCGAGATATGGCAGTTTGGAGGTAAGAAACGCTTGAGAAACTCAAAATTTTCGCAGTTCTGATGCTCGAAACGAATAACTAGAACCGCCTAGGGGAAAAGTGCGCATACCGTTGTAATCGGGCGAGTTTCTACTTTCAGATGCAACAGAAATTTTTCGGATTGATCAATCCGTTCGCGAGATATGGCAGTTTGGAGATAAGGAACACTTGAGAAACTCAAAATTTTCGCAGTTCTGATGCTCGAAACGAATGACTAGAACGGCCTAGGGGAGAAGTACGTATACCGTTGTAATCGGGCGAATGTCTACTTTCAGATGCAACAGAAATTTTGCGGATCGGTCAATCCGTTCGCGAGATATGGCAGTTTGGATGCAAGAAACGCTTGAGAAACACGAAATTTTCGCAGTTCTGATGCTCGAAACGAATAACTGGAACGGCCTAGGGGAAAACTACACATACCGTTGTAATCGGGCGAGTCTCTACTTTCAGATGCAACAGAAATTTTGCGGATTGGTCAATCCGTTCGCGAGATATGGCAGTTTGGATGTAAGAAACGCTTGAGAAACCCAAAATTTTCGCAGATCTGATGCTCGAAACGAATAGCTGGAACGGTCTAGGGGAAAACTACACATACCGTTGTAATCGGGCGAGTTTCTACTTTCAGATGCAACAGAAATTTTGCGGATTGGTCGATCCGTTCGCGAGATATGGCAGTTTGGATGTAAGAAACGCTTGAGAAACTCGAAATTTTCGCAGTTCTGATGCTCGAAACGAATAACTGGAACGGCCTTGGGGAAAACTACACATACCGTTGTAATCGGGCGAGTTTCTACTTTCAGATGCAACAGAAATTTTGCGGATTGGTCGATCCGTTCGCGAGATATGGCAGTTTGGAAATAAGAAACGCTTGAGAAACTCAAAATTTTCGCAGTTCTGATGCTAGAAACGAGTAACTAGAACGGCGTAGGGGAAAAGTGCGCATAGCGTTGTAATCGGTCGAGATTCTACTTTCAGATGCAACAGAAATTTTGCGTATCGGTCAATCCGTTCGCGAGATATGGCAGTTTGAAGGTAAGAAACGCTTGAGAAACTCAAAATTTGCGCAGTTCTGATGCTTGAAACGAATAACTAGAACGGCCTAGGGGAAAAGTGGGCATACCGTTGTAATCGGGCGAATGTCTACTTTCAGATGCAACAGAAATTTTGCGGATCGGTCAATCCGTTCGCGAGATATGGCAGTTTGAAGGTAAGAAACGCTTGAGAAACTCAAAATTTGCGCAGTTCTGATGCTTGAAACGAATAACTAGAACGGCCTAAGGGAAAACTACACATACCGTTGTAATCGGGCGAGTCTCTACTTTCAGATGCAACAGAAATTTTGCGGATTGGTCAATCCGTTCGCGAGATATGGCAGTTTGAATGTAAGAAACGCTTGAGAAACTCAAAATTTTCGCAGTTCTGATGCTCGAAACGAATAGCTGGAACGGCCTAGGGGAAAACTACACATACCGTTGTAATCGGGCGAGTTTCTACTTTCAGATGCAACAGAAATTTTGCGGATTGGTCGATCCGTTCGCGAGATGCGGCAGTTTGGAAGTAAGAAACGCTTGAGAAACTCAAAATTTTCGCAGTTCTGAAGCTCGAAACGAATGACTAGAACGGCCTAGGGGAGAAGTACGCATACCGTTGTAATCGGGCGATTGTCTACTTTCAGATGCAACAGAAATTTTGCGGATCGGTCAATCGGTTCGCGAGATATGGCAGTTTGGATGTAAGAAACGCTAGAGAAACTCGAAATTTTCGCAGTTCTGATGCTCGAAACGAATAACTGGAATGGCCTAGGGGAAAAGTGGGCATACCGTTGTAATCGGGCGAGTTTCTACTTTCAGATGCAACAGAAATTTTGCGGATTGGTCGATCCGTTCGCGAGATGCGGCTGTTTGGAAGTAAGAAACGCTTGAGAAACTCAAAATTTTCGCAGTTCTGATGCTCGAAACGAATAACTAGAACGGCCTAGGGGAAAACTACGCCTACCGTTGTAATCGGGCGAGTTTCTACTTTCAGATGCAACAGAAATTTTGCGGATTGGTCAATCCGTTCGCGAGATATGGCAGTTTGGAGGTAAGAAACGCTTGAGAAACTCAAAATTTTCGCAGTTCTGATGCCCGAAACGAATAACTAGAACCGCCTAGGGGAAAAGTGCGCATACCGTTGTAATCGGGCGAGTTTCTACTTTCAGATGCAACAGAAATTTTGCGGATTGATCAATCCGTTCGCAAGATATGGCAGTTTGGAGATGAGAAACGCTTGAGAAACTCAAAATTTTCGCAGTTCTGATGCTCGAAACGAATGACTAGAACGGCCTTGGGGAAAACTACACATACCGTTGTAATCGGGCGAATGTCTACTTTCAGATGCAACAGAAATTTTGCGGATCGGTCAATCCGTTCGCGAGATATGGCAGTTTGAAGGTAAGAAACGCTTGAGAAACTCAAAATTTGCGCAGTTCTGATGCTTGAAACGAATAACTAGAACGGCCTAAGGGAAAACTACACATACCGTTGTAATCGGGCGAGTCTCTACTTTCAGATGCAACAGAAATTTTGCGGATTGGTCAATCCGTTCGCGAGATATGGCAGTTTGAATGTAAGAAACGCTTGAGAAACTCAAAATTTTCGCAGTTCTGATGCTCGAAACGAATAGCTGGAACGGCCTAGGGGAAAACTACACATACCGTTGTAATCGGGCGAGTTTCTACTTTCAGATGCAACAGAAATTTTGCGGATTGGTCGATCCGTTCGCGAGATGCGGCAGTTTGGAAGTAAGAAACGCTTGAGAAACTCAAAATTTTCGCAGTTCTGAAGCTCGAAACGAATGACTAGAACGGCCTAGGGGAGAAGTACGCATACCGTTGTAATCGGGCGATTGTCTACTTTCAGATGCAACAGAAATTTTGCGGATCGGTCAATCGGTTCGCGAGATATGGCAGTTTGGATGTAAGAAACGCTAGAGAAACTCGAAATTTTCGCAGTTCTGATGCTCGAAACGAATAACTGGAATGGCCTAGGGGAAAAGTGGGCATACCGTTGTAATCGGGCGAGTTTCTACTTTCAGATGCAACAGAAATTTTGCGGATTGGTCGATCCGTTCGCGAGATGCGGCTGTTTGGAAGTAAGAAACGCTTGAGAAACTCAAAATTTTCGCAGTTCTGATGCTCGAAACGAATAACTAGAACGGCCTAGGGGAAAACTACGCCTACCGTTGTAATCGGGCGAGTTTCTACTTTCAGATGCAACAGAAATTTTGCGGATTGGTCAATCCGTTCGCGAGATATGGCAGTTTGGAGGTAAGAAACGCTTGAGAAACTCAAAATTTTCGCAGTTCTGATGCCCGAAACGAATAACTAGAACCGCCTAGGGGAAAAGTGCGCATACCGTTGTAATCGGGCGAGTTTCTACTTTCAGATGCAACAGAAATTTTGCGGATTGATCAATCCGTTCGCAAGATATGGCAGTTTGGAGATGAGAAACGCTTGAGAAACTCAAAATTTTCGCAGTTCTGATGCTCGAAACGAATGACTAGAACGGCCTTGGGGAAAACTACACATACCGTTGTAATCGGGCGAGTTTCTACTTTCAGATGCAACAGAAATTTTGCGGATTGGTCAATCCGTTCGCGAGATATGGCAGTTTGGAGATAAGAAACGCTTGAGATACTCAAAATTTTCGCAGTTCTGATGCTCGAAACGAATGACTAGAACGGCCTAGGGAAGAAGTACGTATACCGTTGTAATCGGGCGAGTGTCTACTTTCAGATGCAACAGAAATTTTGCGGATCGGTCAATCCGTTCGCGAGATATGGCAGTTTGGATGTAAGAAACGCTAGAGAAACTCGAAATTTTCGCAGTTCTGATGCTCGAAACGAATAACTGGAACGGCCTTGGGGAAAACTACACATACCGTTGAAATCGGGCGAGTTTCTACTTTCAGATGCAACAGAAATTTTGCGGATTGGTCAATCCGTTCGCGAGATGTGGCAGTTTGGAGGTAAGAAACGCTTGAGAAACTCAAAATTTGCGCAGTTCTGATGCTTGAAACGAATAACTAGAACGGCCTAGGGGAAAAGTGGGCATACCGTTGTAATCGGGCGAGTTTCTACTTTCAGATGCAACAGAAATTTTGCGGATCGGTCAATCGGTTCGCGAGATATGGCAGTTTGGATGTAAGAAACGCTAGAGAAACTCGAAATTTTCGCAGTTCTGATGCTCGAAACGAATAACTGGAATGGCCTAGGGGAAAAGTGGGCATACCGTTGTAATCGGGCGAGTTTCTACTTTCAGATGCAACAGAAATTTTGCGGATTGGTCGATCCGTTCGCGAGATGCGGCTGTTTGGAAGTAAGAAACGCTTGAGAAACTCAAAATTTTCGCAGTTCTGATGCTCGAAGCGAATAACTAGAACGGCCTAGGGGAAAACTACGCCTACCGTTGTAATCGGGCGTGTTTCTACTTTCAGATGCAACAGAAATTTTGCGGATTGGTCAATCCGTTCGCGAGATATGGCAGTTTGGAGGTAAGAAACGCTTGAGAAACTCAAAATTTTCGCAGTTCTGATGCCCGAAACGAATAACTAGAACCGCCTAGGGGAAAAGTGCGCATACCGTTGTAATCGGGCGAGTTTCTACTTTCAGATGCAACAGAAATTTTGCGGATTGATCAATCCGTTCGCAAGATATGGCAGTTTGGAGATGAGAAACGCTTGAGAAACTCAAAATTTTCGCAGTTCTGATGCTCGAAACGAATGACTAGAACGGCCTTGGGGAAAACTACACATACCGTTGTAATCGGGCGAGTTTCTACTTTCAGATGCAACAGAAATTTTGCGGATTGGTCAATCCGTTCGCGAGATATGGCAGTTTGGAGATAAGAAACGCTTGAGATACTCAAAATTTTCGCAGTTCTGATGCTCGAAACGAATGACTAGAACGGCCTAGGGAAGAAGTACGTATACCGTTGTAATCGGGCGAGTGTCTACTTTCAGATGCAACAGAAATTTTGCGGATCGGTCAATCCGTTCGCGAGATATGGCAGTTTGAAGATAAGAAACGCTTGAGAAACTCAAAATTTGCGCAGTTCTGATGCTTGAAACGAATAACTAGAACGGCCTAGGGGAAAAGTGGGCATACCGTTGTAATCGGGCGAATGTCTACTTTCAGATGCAACAGAAATTTTGCGGATCGGTAAATCCGTTCGCGAGATATGGCAGTTTGGATGCAAGAAACGCCTGAGAAACTCGCAATTTTCGCAGTTCTGATGCTCGAAACGTATAACTGGAACGGCCTAGGGGAAAACTACACATACCGTTGTAATCGGGCGAGTCTCTACTTTCAGATGCAACAGAAATTTTGCGGATTGGTCAATCCGTTCGCGAGATATGGCAGTTTGGATGTAAGAAACGCTTGAGAAACTCAAAATTTTCGCAGTTCTGATGCTCGAAACGAATAGCTGGAACGGCCTAGGGGAAAACTACACATACCGTTGTAATCGGGCGAGTTTCTACTTTCAGATGCAACAGAAATTTTGCGGATTGGTAGATCCGATCGCGAGATGCGGCAGTTTGGAAGTAAGAAACGCTTGAGAAACTCAAAATTTTCGCAGTTCTGATGCTCGAAACGAATAACTAGAACGGCCTAGGGGAAAACTACACCTACCGTTGTAATCGGGCGAGTTTCTACTTTCAGATGCAACAGAAATTTTGCGGATTGGTCAATCCGTTCGCAAGATATGGCAGTTTGGAGGTAAGAAACGCTTGAGAAACTCAAAATTTTCGCAGATCTGATGCACGAAACGAATAACTAGAACCGCCTAGGGGAAAAGTGCGCATACCGTTGTAATCGGGCGAGTTTCTACTTTCAGATGCAACAGAAATTTTTCGGATTGATCAATCCGTTCGCGAGATATGGCAGTTTGGATGTAAGAAACGCTAGAGAAACTCGAAATTTTCGCAGTTCTGATGCTCGAAACGAATAACTGGAACGGCCTTGGGGAAAACTACACATACCGTTGTAATCGGGCGAGTTTCTACTTTCAGATGCAACGGAAATTTTGCGGATTGGTCGATCCGTTCGCGAGATATGGCAGTTTGAAGGTAAGAAACGCTTGAGAAACTCATAATTTGCGCAGTTCTGATGCTTGAAACGAATAACTAGAACGGCCTAGGGGAAAACTACACATACCGTTGTAATCGGGCGAGTTTCTACTTTCAGATGCAACAGAAATTTTGCGGATTGGTAGATCCGATCGCGAGATGCGGCAGTTTGGAAGTAAGAAACGCTTGAGAAACTCAAAATTTTCGCAGTTCTGATGCTTGAAACGAATAACTAGAACGGCCTAGGGGAAAAGTGGGCATACCGTTGTAATCGGGCGAATGTCTACTTTCAGATGCAACAGAAATTTTGCGGATCGGTAAATCCGTTCGCGAGATATGGCAGTTTGGATGCAAGAAACGCTTGAGAAACTCGAAATTTTCGCAGTTCTGATGCTCGAAACGAATAACTGGAACGGCCTAGGGGAAAACTACACATACCGTTGTAATCGGGCGAGTCTCTACTTTCAGATGCAACTGAAATTTTGCGGATTGGTCAATCCGTTCGCGAGATATGGCAGTTTGGATGTAAGAAACGCTTGAGAAACTCAAAATTTTCGCAGTTCTGATGCTCGAAACGAATAGCTGGAACGGCCTAGGGGAAAACTACACATACCGTTGTAATCGGGCGAGTTTCTACTTTCAGATGCAACAGAAATTTTGCGGATTGGTCGATCCGATCGCGAGATGCGGCAGTTTGGAAGTAAGAAACGCTTGAGAAACTCAAAATTTTCGCAGTTCTGATGCTCGAAACGAATAACTAGAACGGCCTAGGGGAAAACTACACCTACCGTTGTAATCGGGCGAGTTTCTACTTTCAGATGCAACAGAAATTTTGCGGATTGGTCAATCCGTTCGCGAGATATGGCAGTTTGGAGGTAAGAAACGCTTGAGAAACTCAAAATTTTCGCAGATCTGATGCACGAAACGAATAATTAGAACCGCCTAGGGGAAAAGTGCGCATACCGTTGTAATCGGGCGAGTTTCTACTTTCAGATGCAACAGAAATTTTTCGGATTGATCAATCCGTTCGCGAGATATGGCAGTTTGGAGATAAGAAACACTTGAGAAACTCGCAATTTTCGCAGTTCTGATGCTCGAAACGTATAACTGGAACGGCCTAGGGGAAAACTACACATACCGTTGTAATCGGGCGAGTTTCTACTTTCAGATGCAACAGAAATTTTGCGGATTGGTCGATCCGATCGCGAGATGCGGCAGTTTGGAAGTAAGAAACGCTTGAGAAACTCAAAATTTTCGCAGTTCTGATGCTCGAAACGAATAACTAGAACGGCCTAGGGGAAAACTACACCTACCGCTGTAATCGGGCGAGTTTCTACTTTCAGATGCAACAGAAATTTTGCGGATTGGTCAATCCGTTCGCGAGATATGGCAGTTTGGAGGTAAGAAACGCTTGAGAAACTCAAAATTTTCGCAGATCTGATGCACGAAACGAATAATTAGAACCGCCTAGGGGAAAAGTGCGCATACCGTTGTAATCGGGCGAGTTTCTACTTTCAGATGCAACAGAAATTTTTCGGATTGATCAATCCGTTCGCGAGATATGGCAGTTTGGAGATAAGAAACACTTGAGAAACTCGCAATTTTCGCAGTTCTGATGCTCGAAACGTATAACTGGAACGGCCTAGGGGAAAACTACACATACCGTTGTAATCGGGCGAGTCTCTACTTTCAGATGCAACAGAAATTTTGCGGATTGGTCAATCCGTTCGCGAGATATGGCAGTTTGGATGTAAGAAACGCTTGAGAAACTCAAAATTTTCGCAGTTCTGATGCACGAAACGAATAGCTGGAACGGCCTAGGGGAAAACTACACATACCGTTGTAATCGGGCGAGTTTCTACTTTCAGATGCAACAGAAATTTTGCGGATTGGTCGATCCGTTCGCGAGATATGGCAGTTTGAAGGTAAAAAACGCTTGAGAAACTCATAATTTGCGCAGTTCTGATGCTCGAAACGAATAGCTGGAACGGCCTAGGGGAAAACTACACATACCGTTGTAATCGGGCGAGTTTCTACTTTCAGATGCAACAGAAATTTTGCGGATTGGTCGATCCGATCGCGAGATGCGGCAGTTTGGAAGTAAGAAACGCTTGAGAAACTCAAAATTTTCGCAGTTCTGATGCTCGAAACGAATAACTAGAACGGCCTAGGGGAAAACTACACCTACCGTTGTAATCGGGCGAGTTTCTACTTTCAGATGCAACAGAAATTTTGCGGATTGGTCAATCCGTTCGCGAGATATGGCAGTTTGGAGGTAAGAAACGCTTGAGAAACTCAAAATTTTCGCAGATCTGATGCACGAAACGAATAATTAGAACCGCCTAGGGGAAAAGTGCGCATACCGTTGTAATCGGGCGAGTTTCTACTTTCAGATGCAACAGAAATTTTTCGGATTGATCAATCCGTTCGCGAGATATGGCAGTTTGGAGATAAGAAACACTTGAGAAACTCGCAATTTTCGCAGTTCTGATGCTCGAAACGTATAACTGGAACGGCCTAGGGGAAAACTACACATACCGTTGTAATCGGGCGAGTTTCTACTTTCAGATGCAACAGAAATTTTGCGGATTGGTCGACCCGATCGCGAGATGCGGCAGTTTGGAAGTAAGAAACGCTTGAGAAACTCAAAATTTTCGCAGTTCTGATGCTCGAAACGAATAACTAGAACGGCCTAGGGGAAAACTACACCTACCGTTGTAATCGGGCGAGTTTCTACTTTCAGATGCAACAGAAATTTTGCGGATTGGTCAATCCGTTCGCGAGATATGGCAGTTTGGAGGTAAGAAACGCTTGAGAAACTCAAAATTTTCGCAGATCTGATGCACGAAACGAATAATTAGAACCGCCTAGGGGAAAAGTGCGCATACCGTTGTAATCGGGCGAGTTTCTACTTTCAGATGCAACAGAAATTTTTCGGATTGATCAATCCGTTCGCGAGATATGGCAGTTTGGAGATAAGAAACACTTGAGAAACTCGCAATTTTCGCAGTTCTGATGCTCGAAACGTATAACTGGAACGGCCTAGGGGAAAACTACACATACCGTTGTAATCGGGCGAGTTTCTACTTTCAGATGCAACAGAAATTTTGCGGATTGGTCGATCCGATCGCGAGATGCGGCAGTTTGGAAGTAAGAAACGCTTGAGAAACTCAAAATTTTCGCAGTTCTGATGCTCGAAACGAATAACTAGAACGGCCTAGGGGAAAACTACACCTACCGTTGTAATCGGGCGAGTTTCTACTTTCAGATGCAACAGAAATTTTGCGGATTGGTCAATCCGTTCGCGAGATATGGCAGTTTGGAGGTAAGAAACGCTTGAGAAACTCAAAATTTTCGCAGATCTGATGCACGAAACGAATAATTAGAAACGCCTAGGGGAAAAGTGCGCATACCGTTGTAATCGGGCGAGTTTCTACTTTCAGATGCAACAGAAATTTTTCGGATTGATCAATCCGTTCGCGAGATATGGCAGTTTGGAGATAAGAAACACTTGAGAAACTCGCAATTTTCGCAGTTCTGATGCTCGAAACGTATAACTGGAACGGCCTAGGGGAAAACTACACATACCGTTGTAATCGGGCGAGTTTCTACTTTCAGATGCAACAGAAATTTTTCGGATTGATCAATCCGTTCGCGAGATATGGCAGTTTGGAGATAAGAAACACTTGAGAAACTCAAAATTTTCGCAGTTCTGATGCTCGAAACGAATGACTAGAACGGCCTAGGGGAGAAGTACGTATACCGTTGTAATCGGGCGAGTGTCTACTTTCAGATGCAACAGAAATTTTGCGGATCGGTCAATCCGTTCGCTAGATATGGCAGTTTGGATGTAAGAAACGCTAGAGAAACTCGAAATTTTCGCAGTTCTGATGCTCGAAACGAATAACTGGAACGGCCTTGGGGAAAACTACACATACCGTTGTAATCGGGCGAGTTTCTACTTTCAGATGCAACAGAAATTTTGCGGATTGGTCGATCCGTTCGCGAGATATGGCAGTTTGAAGGTAAGAAACGCTTGAGAAACTCATAATTTGCGCAGTTCTGATGCTTGAAACGAATAACTAGAACGGCCTAGGGGAAAACTACACATACCGTTGTAATCGGGCGAGTTTCTACTTTCAGATGCAACAGAAATTTTGCGGATTGGTAGATCCGATCGCGAGATGCGGCAGTTTGGAAGTAAGAAACGCTTGAGAAACTCAAAATTTTCGCAGTTCTGATGCTTGAAACGAATAACTAGAATGGCCTAGGGGAAAAGTGGGCATACCGTTGTAATCGGGCGAATGTCTACTTTCAGATGCAACAGAAATTTTGCGGATCGGTAAATCCGTTCGCGAGATATGGCAGTTTGGATGCAAGAAACGCTTGAGAAACTCGAAATTTTCGCAGTTCTGATGCTCGAAACGAATAACTGGAACGGCCTAGGGGAAAACTACACATACCGTTGTAATCGGGCGAGTCTCTACTTTCAGATGCAACAGAAATTTTGCGGATTGGTCAATCCGTTCGCGAGATATGGCAGTTTGGATGTAAGAAACGCTTGAGAAACTCAAAATTTTCGCAGTTCTGATGCTCGAAACGAATAGCTGGAACGGCCTAGGGGAAAACTACACATACCGTTGTAATCGGGCGAGTTTCTACTTTCAGATGCAACAGAAATTTTGCGGATTGGTCGATCCGATCGCGAGATGCGGCAGTTTGGAAGTAAGAAACGCTTGAGAAACTCAAAATTTTCGCAGTTCTGATGCTCGAAACGAATAACTAGAACGGCCTAGGGGAAAACTACACCTACCTTTGTAATCGGGCGAGTTTCTACTTTCAGATGCAACAGAAATTTTGCGGATTGGTCAATCCGTTCGCGAGATATGGCAGTTTGGAGGTAAGAAACGCTTGAGAAACTCAAAATTTTCGCAGATCTGATGCACGAAACGAATAATTAGAACCGCCTAGGGGAAAAGTGCGCATACCGTTGTAATCGGGCGAGTTTCTACTTTCAGATGCAACAGAAATTTTTCGGATCGGTCAATCCGTTCGCTAGATATGGCAGTTTGGATGTAAGAAACGCTAGAGAAACTCGAAATTTTCGCAGTTCTGATGCTCGAAACGAATAACTGGAACGGCCTTGGGGAAAACTACACATACCGTTGTAATCGGGCGAGTTTCTACTTTCAGATGCAACAGAAATTTTGCGGATTGGTCGATCCGTTCGCGAGATATGGCAGTTTGAAGGTAAGAAACGCTTGAGAAACTCATAATTTGCGCAGTTCTGATGCTTGAAACGAATAACTAGAACGGCCTAGGGGAAAAGTGGGCATACCGTTGTAATCGGGCGAGTCTCTACTTTCAGATGCAACAGAAATTTTGCGGATTGGTAGATCCGATCGCGAGATGCGGCAGTTTGGAAGTAAGAAACGCTTGAGAAACTCAAAATTTTCGCAGTTCTGATGCTTGAAACGAATAACTAGAACGGCCTAGGGGAAAAGTGGGCATACCGTTGTAATCGGGCGAATGTCTACTTTCAGATGCAACAGAAATTTTGCGGATCGGTAAATCCGTTCGCGAGATATGGCAGTTTGGATGCAAGAAACGCTTGAGAAACTCGAAATTTTCGCAGTTCTGATGCTCGAAACGAATAACTGGAACGGCCTAGGGGAAAACTACACATACCGTTGTAATCGGGCGAGTCTCTACTTTCAGATGCAACAGAAATTTTGCGGATTGGTCAATCCGTTCGCGAGATATGGCAGTTTGGATGTAAGAAACGCTTGAGAAACTCAAAATTTTCGCAGTTCTGATGCTCGAAACGAATAGCTGGAACGGCCTAGGGGAAAACTACACATACCGTTGTAATCGGGCGAGTTTCTACTTTCAGATGCAACAGAAATTTTGCGGATTGGTCGATCCGATCGCGAGATGCGGCAGTTTGGAAGTAAGAAACGCTTGAGAAACTCAAAATTTTCGCAGTTCTGATGCTCGAAACGAATAACTAGAACGGCCTAGGGGAAAACTACACCTACCGTTGTAATCGGGCGAGTTTCTACTTTCAGATGCAACAGAAATTTTGCGGATTGGTCAATCCGTTCGCGAGATATGGCAGTTTGGAGGTAAGAAACGCTTGAGAAACTCAAAATTTTCGCAGATCTGATGCACGAAACGAATAATTAGAACCGCCTAGGGGAAAAGTGCGCATACCGTTGTAATCGGGCGAGTTTCTACTTTCAGATGCAACAGAAATTTTTCGGATTGATCAATCCGTTCGCGAGATATGGCAGTTTGGAGATAAGAAACACTTGAGAAACTCGCAATTTTCGCAGTTCTGATGCTCGAAACGTATAACTGGAACGGCCTAGGGGAAAACTACACATACCGTTGTAATCGGGCGAGTTTCTACTTTCAGATGCAACAGAAATTTTGCGGATTGGTCGATCCGATCGCGAGATGCGGCAGTTTGGAAGTAAGAAACGCTTGAGAAACTCAAAATTTTCGCAGTTCTGATGCTCGAAACGAATAACTAGAACGGCCTAGGGGAAAACTACACCTACCGTTGTAATCGGGCGAGTTTCTACTTTCAGATGCAACAGAAATTTTGCGGATTGGTCAATCCGTTCGCGAGATATGGCAGTTTGGAGGTAAGAAACGCTTGAGAAACTCAAAATTTTCGCAGATCTGATGCACGAAACGAATAATTAGAACCGCCTAGGGGAAAAGTGTGCATACCGTTGTAATCGGGCGAGTTTCTACTTTCAGATGCAACAGAAATTTTTCGGATTGATCAATCCGTTCGCGAGATATGGCAGTTTGGAGATAAGAAACACTTGAGAAACTCAAAATTTTCGCAGTTCTGATGCTCGAAACGAATGACTAGAACGGCCTAGGGGAGAAGTACGTATACCGTTGTAATCGGGCGAGTGTCTACTTTCAGATGCAACAGAAATTTTGCGGATCGGTCAATCCGTTCGCTAGATATGGCAGTTTGGATGTAAGAAACGCTAGAGAAACTCGAAATTTTCGCAGTTCTGATGCTCGAAACGAATAACTGGAACGGCCTTGGGGAAAACTACACATACCGTTGTAATCGGGCGAGTTTCTACTTTCAGATGCAACAGAAATTTTGCGGATTGGTCGATCCGTTCGCGAGATATGGCAGTTTGAAGGTAAGAAACGCTTGAGAAACTCATAATTTGCGCAGTTCTGATGCTTGAAACGAATAACTAGAACGGCCTAGGGGAAAACTACACATACCGTTGTAATCGGGCGAGTTTCTACTTTCAGATGCAACAGAAATTTTGCGGATTGGTAGATCCGATCGCGAGATGCGGCAGTTTGGAAGTAAGAAACGCTTGAGAAACTCAAAATTTTCGCAGTTCTGATGCTTGAAACGAATAACTAGAACGGCCTAGGGGAAAAGTGGGCATACCGTTGTAATCGGGCGAATGTCTACTTTCAGATGCAACAGAAATTTTGCGGATCGGTAAATCCGTTCGCGAGATATGGCAGTTTGGATGCAAGAAACGCTTGAGAAACTCGAAATTTTCGCAGTTCTGATGCTCGAAACGAATAACTGGAACGGCCTAGGGGAAAACTACACATACCGTTGTAATCGGGCGAGTCTCTACTTTCAGATGCAACAGAAATTTTGCGGATTGGTCAATCCGTTCGCGAGATATGGCAGTTTGGATGTAAGAAACGCTTGAGAAACTCAAAATTTGCGCAGTTCTGATGCTCGAAACGAATAGCTGGAACGGCCTAGGGGAAAACTACACATACCGTTGTAATCGGGCGAGTTTCTACTTTCAGATGCAACAGAAATTTTGCGGATTGGTAGATCCGATCGCGAGATGCGGCAGTTTGGAAGTAAGAAACGCTTGAGAAACTCAAAATGTTCGCAGTTCTGATGCTTGAAACGAATAACTAGAACGGCCTAGGGGAAAAGTGGGCATACCGTTGTAATCGGGCGAATGTCTACTTTCAGATGCAACAGAAATTTTGCGGATCGGTCAATCCGTTCGCGAGATATGGCAGTTTGGATGCAAGAAACGCTTGAGAAACTCGAAATTTTCGCAGTTCTGATGCTCGAAACGAATAACTGGAACGGCCTAGGGGAAAACTACACATACCGTTGTAATCGGGCGAGTTTCTACTTTCAGATGCAACAGAAATTTTGCGGATTGGTCAATCCGTTCGCGAGATATGGCAGTTTGGAGGTAAGAAACGCTTGAGAAACTCAAAATTTTCGCAGATCTGATGCACGAAACGAATAATTAGAACCGCCTAGGGGAAAAGTGCGCATACCGTTGTAATCGGGCGAGTTTCTACTTTCAGATGCAACAGAAATTTTTCGGATTGATCAATCCGTTCGCGAGATATGGCAGTTTGGAGATAAGAAACACTTGAGAAACTCAAAATTTTCGCAGTTCTGATGCTCGAAACGAATGACTAGAATGGCCTAGGGGAGAAGTACGTATACCGTTGTAATCGGGCGAGTGTCTACTTTCAGATGCAACAGAAATTTTGCGGATCGGTCAATCCGTTCGCTAGATATGGCAGTTTGGATGTAAGAAACGCTAGAGAAACTCGAAATTTTCGCAGTTCTGATGCTCGAAACGAATAACTGGAACGGCCTTGGGGAAAACTACACATACCGTTGTAATCGGGCGAGTCTCTACTTTCAGATGCAACAGAAATTTTGCGGATTGGTCAATCCGTTCGCGAGATATGGCAGTTTGGATGTAAGAAACGCTTGAGAAACTCAAAATTTTCGCAGTTCTGATGCTCGAAACGAATAGCTGGAACGGCCTAGGGGAAAACTACACATACCGTTGTAATCGGGCGAGTTTCTACTTTCAGATGCAACAGAAATTTTGCGGATTGGTCGATCCGATCGCGAGATGCGGCAGTTTGGAAGTAAGAAACGCTTGAGAAACTCAAAATTTTCGCAGTTCTGATGCTCGAAACGAATAACTAGAACGGCCTAGGGGAAAACTACACCTACCGTTGTAATCGGGCGAGTTTCTACTTTCAGATGCAACAGAAATTTTGCGGATTGGTCAATCCGTTCGCGAGATATGGCAGTTTGGAGGTAAGAAACGCTTGAGAAACTCAAAATTTTCGCAGATCTGATGCACGAAACGAATAACTAGAACCGCCTAGGGGAAAAGTGCGCATACCGTTGTAATCGGGCGAGTTTCTACTTTCAGATGCAACAGAAATTTTTCGGATTGATCAATCCGTTCGCGAGATATGGCAGTTTGGAGATAAGAAACACTTGAGAAACTCAAAATTTTCGCAGTTCTGATGCTCGAAACGAATGACTAGAACGGCCTAGGGGAGAAGTACGTATACCGTTGTAATCGGGCGAGTGTCTACTTTCAGATGCAACAGAAATTTTGCGGATCGGTCAATCCGTTCGCTAGATATGGCAGTTTGGATGTAAGAAACGCTAGAGAAACTCGAAATTTTCGCAGTTCTGATGCTCGAAACGAATAACTGGAACGGCCTAGGGGAAAACTACACATACCGTTGTAATCGGGCGAGTCTCTACTTTCAGATGCAACAGAAATTTTGCGGATTGGTCAATCCGTTCGCGAGATATGGCAGTTTGGATGTAAGAAACGCTTGAGAAACTCAAAATTTTCGCAGTTCTGATGCTCGAAACGAATAGCTGGAACGGCCTAGGGGAAAACTACACATACCGTTGTAATCGGGCGAGTTTCTACTTTCAGATGCAACAGAAATTTTGCGGATTGGTCGATCCGATCGCGAGATGCGGCAGTTTGGAAGTAAGAAACGCTTGAGAAACTCAAAATTTTCGCAGTTCTGATGCTCGAAACGAATAACTAGAACGGCCTAGGGGAAAACTACACCTACCGTTGTAATCGGGCGAGTTTCTACTTTCAGATGCAACAGAAATTTTGCGGATTGGTCAATCCGTTCGCGAGATATGGCAGTTTGGAGGTAAGAAACGCTTGAGAAACTCAAAATTTTCGCAGATCTGATGCACGAAACGAATAATTAGAACCGCCTAGGGGAAAAGTGCGCATACCGTTGTAATCGGGCGAGTTTCTACTTTCAGATGCAACAGAAATTTTTCGGATTGATCAATCCGTTCGCGAGATATGGCAGTTTGGAGATAAGAAACACTTGAGAAACTCAAAATTTTCGCAGTTCTGATGCTCGAAACGAGTGACTAGAATGGCCTAGGGGAGAAGTACGTATACCTTTGTAATCGGGCGAGTGTCTACTTTCAGATGCAACAGAAATTTTGCGGATCGGTCAATCCGTTCGCTAGATATGGCAGTTTGGATGTAAGAAACGCTAGAGAAACTCGAAATTTTCGCAGTTCTGATGCTCGAAACGAATAACTGGAACGGCCTTGGGGAAAACTACACATACCGTTGTAATCGGGCGAGTTTCTACTTTCAGATGCAACAGAAATTTTGCGGATTGGTCGATCCGTTCGCGAGATATGGCAGTTTGAAGGTAAGAAACGCTTGAGAAACTCATAATTTGCGCAGTTCTGATGCTTGAAACGAATAACTAGAACGGCCTAGGGGAAAAGTGGGCATACCGTTGTAATCGGGCGAGTCTCTACTTTCAGATGCAACAGAAATTTTGCGGATTGGTCAATCGGTTCGCGAGATATGGCAGTTTGGATGTAAGAAACGCTTGAGAAACTCAAAATTTGCGCAGTTCTGATGCTCGAAACGAATAGCTGGAACGGCCTAGGGGAAAACTACACATACCGTTGTAATCGGGCGAGTTTCTACTTTCAGATGCAACAGAAATTTTGCGGATTGGTAGATCCGATCGCGAGATGCGGCAGTTTGGAAGTAAGAAACGCTTGAGAAACTCAAAATTTTCGCAGTTCTGATGCTCGAAACGAATGACTAGAACGGCCTAGGGGAGAAGTACGTATACCGTTGTAATCGGGCGAGTGTCTACTTTCAGATGCAACAGAAATTTTGGGGATCGGTCAATCCGTTCGCGAGATGCGGCTGTTTGGATGTAAGAAACGCTTGAGAAACTCAAAATTTTCGCAGTTCTGATGCTCGAAACGAATAACTAGAACGGCCTAGGGGAAAACTACGCCTACCGTTGTAATCGGGCGAGTTTCTACTTTCAGATGCAACAGAAATTTTGCGGATTGGTCAATCCGTTCGCGAGATATGGCAGTTTGGAGGTAAGAAACGCTTGAGAAACTCAAAATTTTCGCAGTTCTGATGCCCGAAACGAATAACTAGAACCGCCTAGGGGAAAAGTGCGCATACCGTTGTAATCGGGCGAGTTTCTACTTTCAGATGCAACAGAAATTTTGCGGATTGATCAATCCGTTCGCAAGATATGGCAGTTTGGAGATGAGAAACGCTTGAGAAACTCAAAATTTTCGCAGTTCTGATGCTCGAAACGAATGACTAGAACGGCCTTGGGGAAAACTACACATACTGTTGTAATCGGGCGAGTTTCTACTTTCAGATGCAACAGAAATTTTGCGGATTGGTCAATCCGTTCGCGAGATATGGCAGTTTGGAGATAAGAAACGCTTGAGATACTCAAAATTTTCGCAGTTCTGATGCTCGAAACGAATGACTAGAACGGCCTAGGGAAGAAGTACGTATACCGTTGTAATCGGGCGAGTGTCTACTTTCAGATGCAACAGAAATTTTGCGGATCGGTCAATCCGTTCGCGAGATATGGCAGTTTGGATGTAAGAAACGCTAGAGAAACTCGAAATTTTCGCAGTTCTGATGCTCGAAACGAATAACTGGAACGGCCTTGGGGAAAACTACACATACCGTTGTAATCGGGCGAGTTTCTACTTTCAGATGCAACAGAAATTTTGCGGATTGGTCAATCCGTTCGCGAGATGTGGCAGTTTGGAGGTAAGAAACGCTTGAGAAACTCAAAATTTGCGCAGTTCTGAAGCTCGAAACGAATGACTAGAACGGCCTAGGGGAGAAGTACGCATACCGTTGTAATCGGGCGAGTTTCTACTTTCAGATGCAACAGAAATTTTGCGGATTGGTCGATCCGATCGCGAGATGCGGCAGTTTGGAAGTAAGAAACGCTTGAGAAACTCAAAATTTTCGCAGTTCTGATGCTCGAAACGAATAACTAGAACGGCCTAGGGGAAAACTACACCTACCGTTGTAATCGGGCGAGTTTCTACTTTCAGATGCAACAGAAATTTTGCGGATTGGTCAATCCGTTCGCGAGATATGGCAGTTTGGAGGTAAGAAACGCTTGAGAAACTCAAAATTTTCGCAGATCTGATGCACGAAACGAATAACTAGAACCGCCTAGGGGAAAAGTGCGCATACCGTTGTAATCGGGCGAGTTTCTACTTTCAGATGCAACAGAAATTTTTCGGATTGATCAATCCGTTCGCGAGATATGGCAGTTTGGCGATAAGAAACACTTGAGAAACTCAAAATTTTCGCAGTTCTGATGCTCGAAACGAATGACTAGAACGGCCTAGGGGAGAAGTACGTATACCGTTGTAATCGGGCGAGTGTCTACTTTCAGATGCAACAGAAATTTTGCGGATCGGTCAATCCGTTCGCTAGATATGGCAGTTTGGATGTAAGAAACGCTAGAGAAACTCGAAATTTTCGCAGTTCTGATGCTCGAAACGAATAACTGGAACGGCCTTGGGGAAAACTACACATACCGTTGTAATCGGGCGAGTTTCTACTTTCAGATGCAACAGAAATTTTGCGGATTGGTCGATCCGTTCGCGAGATATTGCAGTTTGAAGGTAAGAAACGCTTGAGAAACTCATAATTTGCGCAGTTCTGATGCTTGAAACGAATAACTAGAACGGCCTAGGGGAAAACTACACATACCGTTGTAATCGGGCGAGTTTCTACTTTCAGATGCAACAGAAATTTTGCGGATTGGTAGATCCGATCGCGAGATGCGGCAGTTTGGAAGTAAGAAACGCTTGAGAAACTCAAAATTTTCGCAGTTCTGATGCTTGAAACGAATAACTAGAACGGCCTAGGGGAAAAGTACACATACCGTTGTAATCGGGCGAGTTTCTACTTTCAGATGCAACAGAAATTTTGCTGATTGGTCGATCCGATCGCGAGATGCGGCAGTTTGGAAGTAAGAAACGCTTGAGAAACTCAAAATTTTCGCAGTTCTGATGCTCGAAACGAGTAACAAGAACGGCCTAGGGGAAAAGTACACCTACCGTTGTAATCGGGCGAGTTTCTACTTTCAGATGCAACAGAAATTTTTCGGATTGATCAATCCGTTCGCGAGATATGGCAGTTTGGAGATAAGAAACACTTGAGAAACTCAAAATTTTCGCAGTTCTGATGCTCGAAACGAATGACTAGAACGGCCTAGGGGAGAAGTACGAATACCGTTGTAATCGGGCGAGTTTCTACTTTCAGATGCAACAGAAATTTTTCGGATTGATCAATCCGTTCGCGAGATATGGCAGTTTGGAGATAAGAAACACTTGAGAAACTCAAAATTTTCGCAGTTCTGATGCTCGAAACGAATGACTAGAACGGCCTAGGGGAGAAGTACGTATACCGTTGTAATCGGGCGAGTGTCTACTTTCAGATGCAACAGAAATTTTGGGGATCGGTCAATCCGTTCGCTAGATATGGCAGTTTGGATGTAAGAAACGCTAGAGAAACTCGAAATTTTCGCAGTTCTGATGCTCGAAACGAATAACTGGAACGGCCTTGGGGAAAACTACACATACCGTTGTAATCGGGCGAGTTTCTACTTTCAGATGCAACAGAAATTTTGCGGATTGGTCGATCCGTTCGCGAGATATGGCAGTTTGAAGGTAAGAAACGCTTGAGAAACTCATAATTTGCGCAGTTCTGATGCTTGAAACGAATAACTAGAACGGCCTAGGGGAAAAGTGGGCATACCGTTGTAATCGGGCGAATGTCTACTTTCAGATGCAACAGAAATTTTGCGGATCGGTCAATCCGTTCGCGAGATATGGCAGTTTGGATGCAAGAAACGCTTGAGAAACTCGAAATTTTCGCAGTTCTGATGCTCGAAACGAATAAATGGAACGGCCTAGGGGAAAACTACACATACCGTTGTAATCGGGCGAGTCTCTACTTTCAGATGCAACAGAAATTTTGCGGATTGGTCAATCCGTTCGCGAGATATGGCAGTTTGGATGTGAGAAACGCTTGAGAAACTCAAAATTTTCGCAGTTCTGATGCTCGAAACGAATAGCTGGAACGGCCTAGGGGAAAACTACACATACCGTTGTAATCGGGCGAGTTTCTACTTTCAGATGCAACAGAAATTTTGCGGATTGGTAGATCCGATCGCGAGATGCGGCAGTTTGGAAGTAAGAAACGCTTGAGAAACTCAAAATTTTCGCAGTTCTGATGCTCGAAACGAATAACTAGAACGGCCTAGGGGAAAACTACACCTACCGTTGTAATCGGGCGAGTTTCTACTTTCAGATGCAACAGAAATTTTGCGGATTGGTCAATCCGTTCGCGAGATATGGCAGTTTGGAGGTAAGAAACGCTTGAGAAACTCAAAATTTTCGCAGTTCTGATGCTCGAAACGAATAACTAGAACCGCCTAGGGGAAAAGTGCGCATACCGTTGTAATCGGGCGAGTTTCTACTTTCAGATGCAACAGAAATTTTTCGGATTGATCAATCCGTTCGCGAGATATGGCAGTTTGGAGATAAGGAACACTTGAGAAACTCAAAATATTCGCAGTTCTGATGCTCGAAGCGAATGACTAGAACGGCCTAGGGGAGAAGTACGTATACCGTTGTAATCGGGCGAATGTCTACTTTCAGATGCAACAGAAATTTTGCGGATCGGTCAATCCGTTCGCGAGATATGGCAGTTTGGATGTAAGAAACGCTTGAGAAACCCAAAATTTTCGCAGATCTGATGCTCGAAACGAATAGCTGGAACGGTCTAGGGGAAAACTACACATACCGTTGTAATCGGGCGAGTTTCTACTTTCAGATGCAACAGAAATTTTGCGGATTGGTCGATCCGTTCGCGAGATATGGCAGTTTGGATGTAAGAAACGCTTGAGAAACTCGAAATTTTCGCAGTTCTGATGCTCGAAACGAATAACTGGAACGGCCTTGGGGAAAACTACACATACCGTTGTAATCGGGCGAGTTTCTACTTTCAGATGCAACAGAAATTTTGCGGATTGGTCGATCCGTTCGCGAGATATGGCAGTTTGGAAATAAGAAACGCTTGAGAAACTCAAAATTTTCGCAGTTCTGATGCTAGAAACGAGTAACTAGAACGGCGTAGGGGAAAAGTGCGCCTAGCGTTGTAATCGGTCGAGATTCTACTTTCAGATGCAACAGAAATTTTGCGGATCGGTCAATCCGTTCGCGAGATATGGCAGTTTGAAGGTAAGAAACGCTTGAGAAACTCAAAATTTGCGCAGTTCTGATGCTTGAAACGAATAACTAGAACGGCCTAGGGGAAAAGTGGGCATACCGTTGTAATCGGGAGAATGTCTACTTTCAGATGCAACAGAAATTTTGGGGATCGGTCAATCCGTTCGCGAGATATGGCAGTTTGAAGGTAAGAAACGCTTGAGAAACTCAAAATTTGCGCAGTTCTGATGCTTGAAACGAATAACTAGAACGGCCTAGGGGAAAACTACACATACCGTTGTAATCGGGCGAGTCTCTACTTTCAGATGCAACAGAAATTTTGCGGATTGGTCAATCCGTTCGCGAGATATGGCAGTTTGTATGTAAGAAACGCTTGAGAAACTCAAAATTTTCGCAGTTCTGATGCTCGAAACGAATAGCTGGAACGGCCTAGGGGAAAACTACACATACCGTTGTAATCGGGCGAGTTTCTACTTTCAGATGCAACAGAAATTTTGCGGATTGGTCGATCCGTTCGCGAGATGCGGCAGTTTGGAAGTAAGAAACGCTTGAGAAACTCAAAATTTTCGCAGTTCTGAAGCTCGAAACGAATGACTAGAACGGCCTAGGGGAGAAGTACGCATACCGTTGTAATCGGGCGAGTGTCTACTTTCAGATGCAACAGAAATTTTGCGGATCGGTCAAACCGTTCGCGAGATATGGCAGTTTGGATGTAAGAAACGCTAGAGAAACTCGAAATTTTCGCAGTTCTGATGCTCGAAACGAATAACTGGAACGGCCTAGGGAAAAACTACACATACCGTTGTAATCGGGCGAGTCTCTACTTTCAGATGCAACAGAAATTTTGCGGATTGGTCAATCCGTTCGCGAGATATGGCAGTTTGGAGGTAAGAAACGCTTGAGAAACTCAAAATTTTCGCAGTTCTGATGCTCGGAACGAATGACTAGAACGGCCTAGGGGAGAAGTACGCATACCGTTGTAATCGGGCGAGTGTCTACTTTCAGATGCAACAGAAATTTTGCGGATCGGTCAATCCGTTCGCGAGATATGGCAGTTTGGAGATAAGAAACGCTTTAGAAACTCAAAATTTTCGCAGTTCTGATGCTCGAAACGAATAACTGGAATGGCCTAGGGGAAAACTGGGCATACCGTTGTAATCGGGCGAGTTTCTACTTTCAGATGCAACAGAAATTTTGCGGATTGGTCGATCCGTTCGCGAGATGCGGCTGTTTGGAAGTAAGAAACGCTTGAGAAACTCAAAATTTTCGCAGTTCTGATGCTCGAAACGAATAACTAGAACGGCCTAGGGGAAAACTACGCCCACCGTTGTAATCGGGCGAGTTTCTACTTTCAGATGCAACAGAAATTTTGCGGATTGGTCAATCCGTTCGCGAGATATGGCAGTTTGGAGGTAAGAAACGCTTGAGAAACTCAAAATTTTCGCAGTTCTGATGCCCGAAACGAATAACTAGAACCGCCTAGGGGAAAAGTGCGCATACCGTTGTAATCGGGCGAGTTTCTACTTTCAGATGCAACAGAAATTTTGCGGATTGATCAATCCGTTCGCAAGATATGGCAGTTTGGAGATGAGAAACGCTTGAGAAACTCAAAATTTTCGCAGTTCTGATGCTCGAAACGAATGACTAGAACGGCCTTGGGGAAAACTACACATACCGTTGTAATCGGGCGAGTTTCTACTTTCAGATGCAACAGAAATTTTGCGGATCGGTCAATCCGTTCGCGAGATATGGCAGATTGGAGATAAGAAACGCTTTAGAAACTCAAAATTTTCGCAGTTCTGATGCTCGAAACGAATAACTGGAATGGCCTAGGGGAAAACTGGGCATACCGTTGTAATCGGGCGAGTTTCTACTTTCAGATGCAACAGAAATTTTGCGGATTGGTCGATCCGTTCGCGAGATGCGGCTGTTTGGAAGTAAGAAACGCTTGAGAAACTCAAAATTTTCGCAGTTCTGATGCTCGAAACGAATAACTAGAACGGCCTAGGAGAAAACTACGCCTACCGTTGTAATCGGGCGAGTTTCTACTTTCAGATGCAACAGAAATTTTGCGGATTGGTCAATCCGTTCGCGAGATATGGCAGTTTGGAGGTAAGAAACGCTTGAGAAACTCAAAATTTTCGCAGTTCTGATGCCCGAAACGAATAACTAGAACCGCCTAGGGGAAAAGTGCGCATACCGTTGTAATCGGGCGAGTTTCTACTTTCAGATGCAACAGAAATTTTGCGGATTGATCAATCCGTTCGCAAGATATGGCAGTTTGGAGATGAGAAACGCTTGAGAAACTCAAAATTTTCGCAGTTCTGATGCTCGAAACGAATGACTAGAACGGCCTTGGGGAAAACTACACATACCGTTGTAATCGGGCGAGTTTCTACTTTCAGATGCAACAGAAATTTTGCGGATTGGTCAATCCGTTCGCGAGATATGGCAGTTTGGAGATAAGAAACGCTTGAGATACTCAAAATTTTCGCAGTTCTGATGCTCGAAACGAATGACTAGAACGGCCTAGGGAAGAAGTACGTATACCGTTGTAATCGGGCGAGTGTCTACTTTCAGATGCAACAGAAATTTTGCGGATCGGTCAATCCGTTCGCGAGATATGGCAGTTTGGATGTAAGAAACGCTAGAGAAACTCGAAATTTTCGCAGTTCTGATGCTCGAAACGAATAACTGGAACGGCCTTGGGGAAAACTACACATACCGTTGTAATCGGGCGAGTTTCTACTTTCAGATGCAACAGAAATTTTGCGGATTGGTCAATCCGTTCGCGAGATGTGGCAGTTTGGAGGTAAGAAACGCTTGAGAAACTCAAAATTTGCGCAGTTCTGATGCTTGAAACGAATAACTAGAACGGCCTAGGGGAAAACTACACATACCGTTGTAATCGGGCGAGTTTCTACTTTCAGATGCAACAGAAATTTTGCGGATCGGTCAATCCGTTCGCGAGATATGGCAGTTTGAAGATAAGAAACGCTTGAGAAACTCAAAATTTGCGCAGTTCTGATGCTTGAAACGAATAACTAGAACGGCCTAGGGGAAAAGTGGGCATACCGTTGTAATCGGGCGAATGTCTACTTTCAGATGCAACAGAAATTTTGCGCATCGGTAAATCCGTTCGCGAGATATGGCAGTTTGGATGCAAGAAACGCTTGAGAAACTCGAAATTTTCGCAGTTCTGATGCTCGAAACGAATAACTGGAACGGCCTAGGGGAAGACTACACATACCGTTGTAATCGGGCGAGTCTCTACTTTCAGATGCAACAGAAATTTTGCGGATTGGTCAATCCGTTCGCGAGATATGGCAGTTTGGATGTAAGAAACGCTTGAGAAACTCAAAATTTTCGCAGTTCTGATGCTCGAAACGAATAGCTGGAACGGCCTAGGGGAAAACTACACATACCGTTGTAATCGGGCGAGTTTCTACTTTCAGATGCAACAGAAATTTTGCGGATTGGTCGAGCCGATCGCGAGATGCGGCAGTTTGGAAGTAAGAAACGCTTGAGAAACTCAAAATTTTCGCAGTTCTGATGCTCGAAACGAATAACTAGAACGGCCTAGGGGAAAACTACACCTACCGTTGTAATCGGGCGAGTTTCTACTTTCAGATGCAACAGAAATTTGGCGGATTGGTCAATCCGTTCGCGAGATATGGCAGTTTGGAGGTAAGAAACGCTTGAGAAACTCAAAATTTTCGCAGATCTGATGCACGAAACGAATAATTAGAACCGCCTAGGGGAAAAGTGCGCATACCGTTGTAATCGGGCGAGTTTCTACTTTCAGATGCAACAGAAATTTTTCGGATTGATCAATCCGTTCGCGAGATATGGCAGTTTGGAGATAAGAAACACTTGAGAAACTCAAAATTTTCGCAGTTCTGATGCTCGAAACGAATGACTAGAACGGCCTAGGGGAGAAGTACGTATACCGTTGTAATCGGGCGAGTGTCTACTTTCAGATGCAACAGAAATTTTGCGGATCGGTCAATCCGTTCGCTAGATATGGCAGTTTGGATGTAAGAAACGCTAGAGAAACTCGAAATTTTCGCAGTTCTGATGCTCGAAACGAATAACTGGAACGGCCTTGGGGAAAACTACACATACCGTTGTAATCGGGCGAGTTTCTACTTTCAGATGCAACAGAAATTTTGCGGATTGGTCGATCCGTTCGCGAGATATGGCAGTTTGAAGGTAAGAAACGCTTGAGAAACTCATAATTTGCGCAGTTCTCATGCTTGAAACGAATAACTAGAACGGCCTAGGGGAAAAGTGGGCATACCGTTGTAATCGGGCGAGTCTCTACTTTCAGATGCAACAGAAATTTTGCGGATTGGTCAATCCGTTCGCGAGATATGGCAGTTTGGATGTAAGAAACGCTTGAGAAACTCAAAATTTTCGCAGTTCTGATGCTCGAAACGAATAGCTGGAACAGCCTAGGGGAAAACTACACATACCGTTGTAATCGGGCGAGTTTCTACTTTCAGATGCAACAGAAATTTTGCGGATTGGTAGATCCGATCGCGAGATGCGGCAGTTTGGAAGTAAGAAACGCTTGAGAAACTCAAAATTTTCGCAGTTCTGATGCTTGAAACGAATAACTAGAACGGCCTAAGGGAAAAGTGGGCATACCGTTGTAATCGGGCGAATGTCTACTTTCAGATGCAACAGAAATTTTGCGGATCGGTAAATCCGTTCGCGAGATATGGCAGTTTGGATGCAAGAAACGCTTGAGAAACTCGAAATTTTCGCAGTTCTGATGCTCGAAACGAATAACTGGAACGGCCTAGGGGAAAACTACACATACCGTTGTAATCGGGCGAGTCTCTACTTTCAGATGCAACAGAAATTTTGCGGATTGGTCAATCCGTTCGCGAGATATGGCAGTTTGGATGTAAGAAACGCTTGAGAAACTCAAAATTTTCGCAGTTCTGATGCTCGAAACGAATAGCTGGAACGGCCTAGGGGAAAACTACACATACCGTTGTAATCGGGCGAGTTTCTACTTTCAGATGCAACAGAAATTTTGCGGATTGGTCGATCCGATCGCGAGATGCGGCAGTTTGGAAGTAAGAATCGCTTGAGAAACTCAAAATTTTCGCAGTTCTGATGCTCGAAACGAATAACTAGAACGGCCTAGGGGAAAACTACACCTACCGTTGTAATCGGGCGAGTTTCTACTTTCAGATGCAACAGAAATTTTGCGGATTGGTCAATCCGTTCGCGAGATATGGCAGTTTGGAGGTAAGAAACGCTTGAGAAACTCAAAATTTTCGCAGATCTGATGCACGAAACGAATAACTAGAACCGCCTAGGGGAAAAGTGCGCATACCGTTGTAATCGGGCGAGTTTCTACTTTCAGATGCAACAGAAATTTTTCGGATTGATCAATCCGTTCGCGAGATATGGCAGTTTGGAGATAAGAAACACTTGAGAAACTCAAAATTTTCGCAGTTCTGATGCTCGAAACGAATGACTAGAACGGCCTAGGGGAGAAGTACGTATACCGTTGTCATCGGGCGAGTGTCTACTTTCAGATGCAACAGAAATTTTGCGGATCGGTCAATCCGTTCGCTAGATATGGCAGTTTGGATGTAAGAAACGCTAGAGAAACTCGAAATTTTCGCAGTTCTGATGCTCGAAACGAATAACTGGAACGGCCTTGGGGAAAACTACACATACCGTTGTAATCGGGCGAGTTTCTACTTTCAGATGCAACAGAAATTTTGCGGATTGGTCGATCCGTTCGCGAGATATGGCAGTTTGAAGGTAAGAAACGCTTGAGAAACTCAAAATTTTCGCAGTTCTGATGCTAGAAACGAGTAACTAGAACGGCGTAGGGGAAAAGTGCGCCTAGCGTTGTAATCGGTCGAGATTCTACTTTCAGATGCAGCAGAAATTTTGCGGATCGGTCAATCCGTTCGCGAGATATGGCAGTTTGGATGCAAGAAACGCTTGAGAAACTCGAAATTTTCGCAGTTCTGATGCTCGAAACGAATAACTGGAACGGCCTAGGGGAAAACTACACATACCGTTGTAATCGGGCGAGTCTCTACTTTCAGATGCAACAGAAATTTTGCGGATTGGTCAATCCGTTCGCGAGATATGGCAGTTTGGATGTAAGAAACGCTTGAGAAACCCAAAATTTTCGCAGATCTGATGCTCGAAACGAATAGCTGGAACGGTCTAGGGGAAAACTACACATACCGTTGTAATCGGGCGAGTTTCTACTTTCAGATGCAACAGAAATTTTGCGGATTGGTCGATCCGTTCGCGAGATATGGCAGTTTGGATGTAAGAAACGCTTGAGAAACTCGAAATTTTCGCAGTTCTGATGCTCGAAACGAATAACTGGAACGGCCTTGGGGAAAACTACACATACCGTTGTAATCGGGCGAGTTTCTACTTTCAGATGCAACAGAAATTTTGCGGATTGGTCGATCCGATCGCGAGATGCGGCAGTTTGGAAGTAAGAAACGCTTGAGAAACTCAAAATTTTCGCAGTTCTGATGCTCGAAACGAATAACTAGAACGGCCTAGGGGAAAACTACACCTACCGTTGTAATCGGGCGAGTTTCTACTTTCAGATGCAACAGAAATTTTGCGGATTGGTCAATCCGTTCGCGAGATATGGCAGTTTGGAGGTAAGAAACGCTTGAGAAACTCAAAATTTTCGCAGATCTGATGCACGAAACGAATAATTAGAACCGCCTAGGGGAAAAGTGCGCATACCGTTGTAATCGGGCGAGTTTCTACTTTCAGATGCAACAGAAATTTTTCGGATTGATCAATTCGTTCGCGAGATATGGCAGTTTGGAGATAAGAAACACTTGAGAAACTCAAAATTTTCGCAGTTCTGATGCTCGAAACGAATGACTAGAACGGCCTAGGGGAGAAGTACGTATACCGTTGTAATCGGGCGAGTGTCTACTTTCAGATGCAACAGAAATTTTGCGGATCGGTCAATCCGTTCGCTAGATATGGCAGTTTGGATGTAAGAAACGCTAGAGAAACTCGAAATTTTCGCAGTTCTGATGCTCGAAACGAATAACTGGAACGGCCTTGGGGAAAACTACACATACCGTTGTAATCGGGCGAGTTTCTACTTTCAGATGCAACAGAAATTTTGCGGATTGGTCGATCCGTTCGCGAGATATGGCAGTTTGAAGGTAAGAAACGCTTGAGAAACTCATAATTTGCGCAGTTCTCATGCTTGAAACGAATAACTAGAACGGCCTAGGGGAAAAGTGGGCATACCGTTGTAATCGGGCGAATGTCTACTTTCAGATGCAACAGAAATTTTGCGGATCGGTCAATCCGTTCGCGAGATATGGCAGTTTGGATGCAAGAAACGCTTGAGAAACTCGAAATTTTCGCAGTTCTGATGCTCGAAACGAATAACTGGAACGGCCTAGGGGAAAACTACACATACCGTTGTAATCGGGCGAGTCTCTACTTTCAGATGCAACAGAAATTTTGCGGATTGGTCAATCCGTTCGCGAGATATGGCAGTTTGGATGTAAGAAACGCTTGAGAAACTCAAAATTTTCGCAGTTCTGATGCTCGAAACGAATAGCTGGAACAGCCTAGGGGAAAACTACACATACCGTTGTAATCGGGCGAGTTTCTACTTTCAGATGCAACAGAAATTTTGCGGATTGGTAGATCCGATCGCGAGATGCGGCAGTTTGGAAGTAAGAAACGCTTGAGAAACTCAAAATTTTCGCAGTTCTGATGCTTGAAACGAATAACTAGAACGGCCTAAGGGAAAAGTGGGCATACCGTTGTAATCGGGCGAATGTCTACTTTCAGATGCAACAGAAATTTTGCGGATCGGTAAATCCGTTCGCGAGATATGGCAGTTTGGATGCAAGAAACGCTTGAGAAACTCGAAATTTTCGCAGTTCTGATGCTCGAAACGAATAACTGGAACGGCCTAGGGGAAAACTACACATACCGTTGTAATCGGGCGAGTCTCTACTTTCAGATGCAACAGAAATTTTGCGGATTGGTCAATCCGTTCGCGAGATATGGCAGTTTGGATGTAAGAAACGCTTGAGAAACTCAAAATTTTCGCAGTTCTGATGCTCGAAACGAATAGCTGGAACGGCCTAGGGGAAAACTACACATACCGTTGTAATCGGGCGAGTTTCTACTTTCAGATGCAACAGAAATTTTGCGGATTGGTCGATCCGATCGCGAGATGCGGCAGTTTGGAAGTAAGAAACGCTTGAGAAACTCAAAATTTTCGCAGTTCTGATGCTCGAAACGAATAACTAGAACGGCCTAGGGGAAAACTACACCTACCGTTGTAATCGGGCGAGTTTCTACTTTCAGATGCAACAGAAATTTTGCGGATTGGTCAATCCGTTCGCGAGATATGGCAGTTTGGAGGTAAGAAACGCTTGAGAAACTCAAAATTTTCGCAGATCTGATGCACGAAACGAATAACTAGAACCGCCTAGGGGAAAAGTGCGCATACCGTTGTAATCGGGCGAGTTTCTACTTTCAGATGCAACAGAAATTTTTCGGATTGATCAATCCGTTCGCGAGATATGGCAGTTTGGAGATAAGAAACACTTGAGAAACTCAAAATTTTCGCAGTTCTGATGCTCGAAACGAATGACTAGAACGGCCTAGGGGAGAAGTACGTATACCGTTGTCATCGGGCGAGTGTCTACTTTCAGATGCAACAGAAATTTTGCGGATCGGTCAATCCGTTCGCTAGATATGGCAGTTTGGATGTAAGAAACGCTAGAGAAACTCGAAATTTTCGCAGTTCTGATGCTCGAAACGAATAACTGGAACGGCCTTGGGGAAAACTACACATACCGTTGTAATCGGGCGAGTTTCTACTTTCAGATGCAACAGAAATTTTGCGGATTGGTCGATCCGTTCGCGAGATATGGCAGTTTGAAGGTAAGAAACGCTTGAGAAACTCAAAATTTTCGCAGTTCTGATGCTAGAAACGAGTAACTAGAACGGCGTAGGGGAAAAGTGCGCCTAGCGTTGTAATCGGTCGAGATTCTACTTTCAGATGCAGCAGAAATTTTGCGGATCGGTCAATCCGTTCGCGAGATATGGCAGTTTGGATGCAAGAAACGCTTGAGAAACTCGAAATTTTCGCAGTTCTGATGCTCGAAACGAATAACTGGAACGGCCTAGGGGAAAACTACACATACCGTTGTAATCGGGCGAGTCTCTACTTTCAGATGCAACAGAAATTTTGCGGATTGGTCAATCCGTTCGCGAGATATGGCAGTTTGGATGTAAGAAACGCTTGAGAAACCCAAAATTTTCGCAGATCTGATGCTCGAAACGAATAGCTGGAACGGTCTAGGGGAAAACTACACATACCGTTGTAATCGGGCGAGTTTCTACTTTCAGATGCAACAGAAATTTTGCGGATTGGTCGATCCGTTCGCGAGATATGGCAGTTTGGATGTAAGAAACGCTTGAGAAACTCGAAATTTTCGCAGTTCTGATGCTCGAAACGAATAACTGGAACGGCCTTGGGGAAAACTACACATACCGTTGTAATCGGGCGAGTTTCTACTTTCAGATGCAACAGAAATTTTGCGGATTGGTCGATCCGTTCGCGAGATATGGCAGTTTGGAAATAAGAAACGCTTGAGAAACTCAAAATTTTCGCAGTTCTGATGCTAGAAACGAGTAACTAGAACGGCGTAGGGGAAAAGTGCGCCTAGCGTTGTAATCGGTCGAGATTCTACTTTCAGATGCAACAGAAATTTTGCGGATCGGTCAATCCGTTCGCGAGATATGGCAGTTTGAAGGTAAGAAACGCTTGAGAAACTCAAAATTTTCGCAGTTCTGATGCTTGAAACGAATAACTAGAACGGCCTAGGGGAAAAGTGGGCATACCGTTGTAATCGGGCGAATGTCTACTTTCAGATGCAACAGAAATTTTGGGGATCGGTCAATCCGTTCGCGAGATATGGCAGTTTGAAGGTAAGAAACGCTTGAGAAACTCAAAATTTGCGCAGTTCTGATGCTTGAAACGAATAACTAGAACGGCCTAGGGGAAAACTACACATACCGTTGTAATCGGGCGAGTCTCTACTTTCAGATGCAACAGAAATTTTGCGGATTGGTCAATCCTTTCGCGAGATATGGCAGTTTGTATGTAAGAAACGCTTGAGGAACTCAAAATTTTCGCAGTTCTGATGCTCGAAACGAATAGCTGGAACGGCCTAGGGGAAAACTACACATACCGTTGTAATCGGGCGAGTTTCTACTTTCAGATGCAACAGAAATTTTGCGGATTGGTCGATCCGTTCGCGAGATGCGGCAGTTTGGAAGTAAGAAACGCTTGAGAAACTCAAAATTTTCGCAGTTCTGAAGCTCGAAACGAATGACTAGAACGGCCTAGGGGAGAAGTACGCATACCGTTGTAATCGGGCGAGTTTCTACTTTCAGATGCAACAGAAATTTTGCGGATTGGTCAATCCGTTCGCGAGATATGGCAGTTTGGAGGTAAGAAACGCTTGAGAAACTCAAAATTTTCGCAGTTCTGATGCCCGAAACGAATAACTAGAACCGCCTAGGGGAAAAGTGCGCATACCGTTGTAATCGGGCGAGTTTCTACTTTCAGATGCAACAGAAATTTTGCGGATTGAACAATCCGTTCGCAAGATATGGCAGTTTGGAGATGAGAAACGCTTGAGAAACTCAAAATTTTCGCAGATCTGATGCACGAAACGAATAACTAGAACCGCCTAGGGGAAAAGTGCGCATACCGTTGTAATCGGGCGAGTTTCTACTTTCAGATGCAACAGAAATTTTTCGGATTGATCAATCCGTTCGCGAGATATGGCAGTTTGGAAATAAGAAACACTTGAGAAACTCAAAATTTTCGCAGTTCTGATGCTCGAAACGAATGACTAGAACGGCCTAGGGGAGAAGTACGTATACCGTTGTAATCGGGCGAGTGTCTACTTTCAGATGCAACAGAAACTTTGCGGATCGGTCAATCCGTTCGCTAGATATGGCAGTTTGGATGTAAGAAACGCTAGAGAAACTCGAAATTTTCGCAGTTCTGATGCTCGAAACGAATAACTGGAACGGCCTTGGGGAAAACTACACATACCGTTGTAATCGGGCGAGTTTCTACTTTCAGATGCAACAGAAATTTTGCGGATTGGTCGATCCGTTCGCGAGATATGGCAGTTTGAAGGTAAGAAACGCTTGAGAAACTCAAAATTTGCGCAGTTCTGATGCTTGAAACGAATAACTAGAACGGCCTAGGGGAAAAGTGGGCATACCGTTGTAATCGGGCGAATGTCTACTTTCAGATGCAACAGAAATTTTGCGGATCGGTCAATCCGTTCGCGAGATATGGCAGTTTGGATGCAAGAAACGCTTGAGAAACTCGAAATTTTCGCAGTTCTGATGCTCGAAACGAATAACTGGATCGGCCTAGGGGAAAACTACACATACCGTTGTAATCGGGCGAGTCTCTACTTTCAGATGCAACAGAAATTTTGCGGATTGGTCAATCCGTTCGCGAGATATGGCAGTTTGGATGTAAGAAACGCTTGAGAAACTCAAAATTTTCGCAGTTCTGATGCTCGAAACGAATAGCTGGAACGGCCTAGGGGAAAACTACACATACCGTTGTAATCGGGCGAGTTTCTACTTTCAGATGCAACAGAAATTTTGCGGATTGGTAGATCCGATCGCGAGATGCGGCAGTTTGGAAGTAAGAAACGCTTGAGAAACTCAAAATTTTCGCAGTTCTGATGCTCGAAACGAATAACTAGAACGGCCTAGGGGAAAACTACACCTACCGTTGTAATCGGGCGAGTTTCTACTTTCAGATGCAACAGAAATTTTGCGGATTGGTCAATCCGTTCGCGAGATATGGCAGTTTGGAGGTAAGAAACGCTTGAGAAACTCAAAATTTTCGCAGTTCTGATGCTCGAAACGAATAACTAGAACTGCCTAGGGGAAAAGTGCGCATACCGTTGTAATCGGGCGAGTTTCTACTTTCAGATGCAACAGAAATTTTTCGGATTGATCAATCCGTTCGCGAGATATGGCAGTTTGGAGATAAGGAACACTTGAGAAACTCAAAATTTTCGCAGTTCTGATGCTCGAAACGAATGACTAGAACGGCCTAGGGGAGAAGCACGTATACCGTTGTAATCGGGCGAATGTCTACTTTCAGATGCAACAGAAATTTTGCGGATCGGTCAATCCGTTCGCGAGATATGGCAGTTTGGATGCAAGAAACGCTTGAGAAACACGAAATTTTCGCAGTTCTGATGCTCGAAACGAATAACTGGAACGGCCTAGGGGAAAACTACACATACCGTTGTAATCGGG
The DNA here is from genome assembly GCF_051014685.1 of Ptiloglossa arizonensis. Taxonomy (NCBI): domain Eukaryota; kingdom Metazoa; phylum Arthropoda; class Insecta; order Hymenoptera; family Colletidae; genus Ptiloglossa; species Ptiloglossa arizonensis. The sequence continues at coordinate 256,330 of NW_027478791.1, forward strand.
CGAGTTTCTACTTTCAGATGCAACAGAAATTTTGCGGATTGGTCGATCCGTTCGCGAGATATGGCAGTTTGGATGTAAGAAACGCTTGAGAAACTCGAAATTTTCGCAGTTCTGATGCTCGAAACGAATAACTGGAACGGCCTTGGGGAAAACTACACATACCGTTGTAATCGGGCGAGTTTCTACTTTCAGATGCAACAGAAATTTTGCGGATTGGTCGATCCGTTCGCGAGATATGGCAGTTTGGAAATAAGAAACGCTTGAGAAACTCAAAATTTTCGCAGTTCTGATGCTAGAAACGAGTAACTAGAACGGCGTAGGGGAAAAGTGCGCCTAGCGTTGTAATCGGTCGAGATTCTACTTTCAGATGCAACAGAAATTTTGCGGATCGGTCAATCCGTTCGCGAGATATGGCAGTTTGAAGGTAAGAAACGCTTGAGAAACTCAAAATTTGCGCAGTTCTGATGCTTGAAACGAATAACTAGAACGGCCTAGGGGAAAAGTGGGCATACCGTTGTAATCGGGCGAATGTCTACTTTCAGATGCAACAGAAATTTTGGGGATCGGTCAATCCGTTCGCGAGATATGGCAGTTTGAAGGTAAGAAACGCTTGAGAAACTCAAAATTTGCGCAGTTCTGATGCTTGAAACGAATAACTAGAACGGCCTAGGGGAAAAGTGGGCATACCGTTGTAATCGGGCGAATGTCTACTTTCAGATGCAACAGAAATTTTGGGGATCGGTCAATCCGTTCGCGAGATATGGCAGTTTGAAGGTAAGAAACGCTTGAGAAACTCAAAATTTGCGCAGTTCTGATGCTTGAAACGAATAACTAGAACGGCCTAGGGGAAAACTACACATACCGTTGTAATCGGGCGAGTCTCTACTTTCAGATGCAACAGAAATTTTGCGGATTGGTCAATCCGTTCGCGAGATATGGCAGTTTGTATGTAAGAAACGCTTGAGAAACTCAAAATTTTCGCAGTTCTGATGCTCGAAACGAATAGCTGGAACGGCCTAGGGGAAAACTACACATACCGTTGTAATCGGGCGAGTTTCTACTTTCAGATGCAACAGAAATTTTGCGGATTGGTCGATCCGTTCGCGAGATGCGGCAGTTTGGAAGTAAGAAACGCTTGAGAAACTCAAAATTTTCGCAGTTCTGAAGCTCGAAACGAATGACTAGAACGGCCTAGGGGAGAAGTACGCATACCGTTGTAATCGGGCGAGTTTCTACTTTCAGATGCAACAGAAATTTTGCGGATTGGTCAATCCGTTCGCGAGATATGGCAGTTTGGAGGTAAGAAACGCTTGAGAAACTCAAAATTTTCGCAGTTCTGATGCCCGAAACGAATAACTAGAACCGCCTAGGGGAAAAGTGCGCATACCGTTGTAATCGGGCGAGTTTCTACTTTCAGATGCAACAGAAATTTTGCGGATTGATCAATCCGTTCGCAAGATATGGCAGTTTGGAGATGAGAAACGCTTGAGAAACTCAAAATTTTCGCAGATCTGATGCACGAAACGAATAACTAGAACCGCCTAGGGGAAAAGTGCGCATACCGTTGTAATCGGGCGAGTTTCTACTTTCAGATGCAACAGAAATTTTTCGGATTGATCAATCCGTTCGCGAGATATGGCAGTTTGGAAATAAGAAACACTTGAGAAACTCAAAATTTTCGCAGTTCTGATGCTCGAAACGAATGACTAGAACGGCCTAGGGGAGAAGTACGTATACCGTTGTAATCGGGCGAGTGTCTACTTTCAGATGCAACAGAAATTTTGCGGATTGGTCGATCCGTTCGCGAGATATGGCAGTTTGAAGGTAAGAAACGCTTGAGAAACTCAAAATTTGCGCAGTTCTGATGCTTGAAACGAATAACTAGAACGCCCTAGGGGAAAAGTGGGCATACCGTTGTAATCGGGCGAATGTCTACTTTCAGATGCAACCGAAATTTTGCGGATCGGTCAATCCGTTCGCGAGATATGGCAGTTTGGATGCAAGAAACGCTTGAGAAACTCGAAATTTTCGCAGTTCTGATGCTCGAAACGAATAACTGGAACGGCCTAGGGGAAAACTACACATACCGTTGTAATCGGGCGAGTCTCTACTTTCAGATGCAACAGAAATTTTGCGGATTGGTCAATCCGTTCGCGAGATATGGCAGTTTGGATGTAAGAAACGCTTGAGAAACTCAAAATTTTCGCAGTTCTGATGCTCGAAACGAATAGCTGGAACGGCCTAGGGGAAAACTACACATACCGTTGTAATCGGGCGAGTTTCTACTTTCAGATGCAACAGAAATTTTGCGGATTGGTAGATCCGATCGCGAGATGCGGCAGTTTGGAAGTAAGAAACGCTTGAGAAACTCAAAATTTTCGCAGTTCTGATGCTCGAAACGAATAACTAGAACGGCCTAGGGGAAAACTACACCTACCGTTGTAATCGGGCGAGTTTCTACTTTCAGATGCAACAGAAATTTTGCGGATTGGTCAATCCGTTCGCGAGATATGGCAGTTTGGAGGTAAGAAACGCTTGAGAAACTCAAAATTTTCGCAGTTCTGATGCTCGAAACGAATAACTAGAACCGCCTAGGGGAAAAGTGCGCATACCGTTGTAATCGGGCGAGTTTCTACTTTCAGATGCAACAGAAATTTTTTGGATTGATCAATCCGTTCGCGAGATATGGCAGTTTGGAGATAAGGAACACTTGAGAAACTCAAAATTTTCGCAGTTCTGATGCTCGAAACGAATGACTAGAACGGCCTAGGGGAGAAGCACGTATACCGTTGTAATCGGGCGAATGTCTACTTTCAGATGCAACAGAAATTTTGCGGATCGGTCAATCCGTTCGCGAGATATGGCAGTTTGGATGCAAGAAACGCTTGAGAAACACGAAATTTTCGCAGTTCTGATGCTCGAAACGAATAACTGGAACGGCCTTGGGGAAAACTACACATACCGTTGTAATCGGGCGAGTTTCTACTTTCAGATGCAACAGAAATTTTGCGGATTGGTCGATCCGTTCGCGAGATATGGCAGTTTGGAAATAAGAAACGCTTGAGAAACTCAAAATTTTCGCAGTTCTGATGCTAGAAACGAGTAACTAGAACGGCGTAGGGGAAAAGTGCGCATAGCGTTGTAATCGGTCGAGATTCTACTTTCAGATGCAACAGAAATTTTGCGGATCGGTCAATCCGTTCGCGAGATATGGCAGTTTGAAGGTAAGAAACGCTTGAGAAACTCAAAATTTGCGCAGTTCTGATGCTTGAAACGAATAACTAGAACGGCCTAGGGGAAAAGTGGGCATACCGTTGTAATCGGGCGAATGTCTACTTTCAGATGGAACAGAAATTTTGCGGATCGGTCAATCCGTTCGCGAGATATGGCAGTTTGAAGGTAAGAAACGCTTGAGAAACTCAAAATTTGCGCAGTTCTGATGCTTGAAACGAATAACTAGAACGGCCTAAGGGAAAACTACACATACCGTTGTAATCGGGCGAGTCTCTACTTTAAGATGCAACAGAAATTTTGCGGATTGGTCAATCCGTTCGCGAGATATGGCAGTTTGTATGTAAGAAACGCTTGAGAAACTCAAAATTTTCGCAGTTCTGATGCTCGAAACGAATTGCTGGAACGGCCTAGGGGAAAACTACACATACCGTTGTAATCGGGCGAGTTTCTACTTTCAGATGCAACAGAAATTTTGCGGATTGGTCGATCCGTTCGCGAGATGCGGCAGTTTGGAAGTAAGAAACGCTTGAGAAACTCAAAATTTTCGCAGTTCTGAAGCTCGAAACGAATGACTAGAACGGCCTAGGGGAGAAGTACGCATACCGTTGTAATCGGGCGATTGTCTACTTTCAGATGCAACAGAAATTTTGCGGATCGGTCAATCCGTTCGCGAGATATGGCAGTTTGGATGTAAGAAACGCTAGAGAAACTCGAAATTTTCGCAGTTCTGATGCTCGAAACGAATAACTGGAACGGCCTAGGGGAAAACTACACATACCGTTGTAATCGGGCGAGTCTCTACTTTCAGATGCAACAGAAATTTTGCGGATTGGTCAATCCGTTCGCGAGATATGGCAGTTTGGAGGTAAGAAACGCTTGAGAAACTCAAAATTTTCGCAGTTCTGATGCTCGAAACGAATAACTAGAACCGCCTAGGGGAAAAGTGCGCATACCGTTGTAATCGGGCGAGTGTCTACTTTCAGATGCAACAGAAATTTTGCGGATCGGTCAATCCGTTCGCGAGATATGGCAGTTTGGAGATAAGAAACGCTTTAGAAACTCAAAATTTTCGCAGTTCTGATGCTCGAAACGAATAACTGGAATGGCCTAGGGGAAAAGTGGGCATACCGTTGTAATCGGGCGAGTTTCTACTTTCAGATGCAACAGAAATTTTGCGGATTGGTCGATCCGTTCGCGAGATGCGGCTGTTTGGAAGTAAGAAACGCTTGAGAAACTCAAAATTTTCGCAGTTCTGATGCTCGAAACGAATAACTAGAACGGCCTAGGGGAAAACTACGCCTACCGTTGTAATCGGGCGAGTTTCTACTTTCAGATGCAACAGAAATTTTGCGGATTGGTCAATCCGTTCGCGAGATATGGCAGTTTGGAGGTAAGAAACGCTTGAGAAACTCAAAATTTTCGCAGTTCTGATGCCCGAAACGAATAACTAGAACCGCCTAGGGGAAAAGTGCGCATACCGTTGTAATCGGGCGAGTTTCTACTTTCAGATGCAACAGAAATTTTGCGGATTGATCAATCCGTTCGCAAGATATGGCAGTTTGGAGATGAGAAACGCTTGAGAAACTCAAAATTTTCGCAGTTCTGATGCTCGAAACGAATGACTAGAACGGCCTTGGGGAAAACTACACATACCGTTGTAATCGGGCGAGTTTCTACTTTCAGATGCAACAGAAATTTTGCGGATCGGACAATCCGTTCGCGAGATATGGCAGTTTGAATGTAAGAAACGCTTGAGAAACTCAAAATTTTCGCAGTTCTGATGCCCGAAACGAATAACTAGAACCGCCTAGGGGAAAAGTGCGCATACCGTTGTAATCGGGCGAGTTTCTACTTTCAGGTGCAACAGAAATTTTGCGGATTGATCAATCCGTTCGCGAGATATGGCAGTTTGGATGTAAGAAACGCTAGAGAAACTCGAAGTTTTCGCAGTTCTGATGCTCGAAACGAATAACTGGAACGGCCTTGGGGAAAACTACACATACCGTTGTAATCGGGCGAGTTTCTACTTTCAGATGCAACAGAAATTTTGCGGATTGGTCAATCCGTTCACGAGATATGGCCGATTGGATGTAAGAAACGCTTGAGAAACTCAAAATTTTCGCAGTTCTGATGCTCGAAACGAATAACTAGAACGGCCTAGGGGAAAAGTGCCATACCGTTGTAATCGGGCGAGTTTCTACTTTCAGAAGCAACAGCAATTTTGCGGATTGGTCAATCCGTTCGCGAGATATGGCAGTTTGGAGGTAAGAAACGCTTGAGAAACTCAAAATTTTCGCAGTTCTGATGCTCGAAACGAATGACTAGAACGGCCTAGGGGAGAAGTACGTATACCGTTGTAATCGGGCGAGTGTCTACTTTCAGATGCAACAGAAATTTTGCGGATCCGTCGATCCGTTCGCGAGATATGGCAGTTTGGATGTAAGAAACGCTTGAGAAACTCAAAATTTTCGCAGTTCTGAAGCTCGAAACGAATGACTAGAACGGCCTAGGGGAGAAGTACGCATACCGTTGTAATCGGGCGAGTGTCTACTTTCAGATGCAACAGAAATTTTGCGGATCGGTCAATCCGTTCGCGAGATATGGCAGTTTGGATGTAAGAAACGCTAGAGAAACTCGGAATTTTCGCAGTTCTGATGCTCGAAACGAATAACTGGTACGGCCTAGGGGAAAAGTGCGCATACCGTTGTAATCGGGCGAGTTTCTACTTTCAGATGCAACAGAAATTTTGGGGATTGGTCGATCCGTTCGCGAGATGCGGCTGTTTGGAAGTAAGAAACGCTTGAGAAACTCAAAATTTTCGCAGTTCTGATGCTCGAAACGAATAACCAGAACGGCGTAGGGGAAAACTACGCCTACCGTTGTAATCGGGCGAGTTTCTACTTTCAGATGCAACAGAAATTTTGCGGATTGGTCAATCCGTTCGCGAGATATGGCAGTTTGGAGGTAAGAAACGCTTGAGAAACTCAAAATTTTCGCAGTTCTGATGCCCGAAACGAATAACTAGAACCGCCTAGGGGAAAAGTGCGCATACCGTTGTAATCGGGCGAGTTTCTACTTTCAGATGCAACAGAAATTTTGCGGATTGATCAATCCGTTCGCAAGATATGGCAGTTTGGAGATGAGAAACGCTTGAGAAACTCAAAATTTTCGCAGATCTGATGCACGAAACGAATAACTAGAACCGCCTAGGGGAAAAGTGCGCATACCGTTGTAATCGGGCGAGTTTCTATTTTCAGATGCAACAGAAATTTTTCGGATTGATCAATCCGTTCGCGAGATATGGCAGTTTGGAAATAAGAAACACTTGAGAAACTCAAAATTTTCGCAGTTCTGATGCTCGAAACGAATGACTAGAACGGCCTAGGGGAGAAGTACGTATACCGTTGTAATCGGGCGAGTGTCTACTTTCAGATGCAACAGAAATTTTGCGGATTGGTCGATCCGTTCGCGAGATATGGCAGTTTGAAGGTAAGAAACGCTTGAGAAACTCAAAATTTGCGCAGTTCTGATGCTTGAAACGAATAACTAGAACGGCCTAGGGGAAAAGTGGGCATACCGTTGTAATCGGGCGAATGTCTACTTTCAGATGCAACAGAAATTTTGCGGATCGGTCAATCCGTTCGCGAGATATGGCAGTTTGGATGCAAGAAACGCTTGAGAAACTCGAAATTTTCGCAGTTCTGATGCTCGAAACGAATAACTGGAACGGCCTAGGGGAAAACTACACATACCGTTGTAATCGGGCGAGTCTCTACTTTCAGATGCAACAGAAATTTTGCGGATTGGTCAATCCGTTCGCGAGATATGGCAGTTTGGATGTAAGAAACGCTTGAGAAACTCAAAATTTTCGCAGTTCTGATGCTCGAAACGAATAGCTGGAACGGCCTAGGGGAAAACTACACATACCGTTGTAATCGGGCGAGTTTCTACTTTCAGATGCAACAGAAATTTTGCGGATTGGTAGATCCGATCGCGAGATGCGGCAGTTTGGAAGTAAGAAACGCTTGAGAAACTCAAAATTTTCGCAGTTCTGATGCTCGAAACGAATAACTAGAACGGCCTAGGGGAAAACTACACCTACCGTTGTAATCGGGCGAGTTTCTACTTTCAGATGCAACAGAAATTTTGCGGATTGGTCAATCCGTTCGCGAGATATGGCAGTTTGGAGGTAAGAAACGCTTGAGAAACTCAAAATTTTCGCAGTTCTGATGCTCGAAACGAATAACTAGAACCGCCTAGGGGAAAAGTGCGCATACCGTTGTAATCGGGCGAGTTTCTACTTTCAGATGCAACAGAAATTTTTTGGATTGATCAATCCGTTCGCGAGATATGGCAGTTTGGAGATAAGGAACACTTGAGAAACTCAAAATTTTCGCAGTTCTGATGCTCGAAACGAATGACTAGAACGGCCTAGGGGAGAAGCACGTATACCGTTGTAATCGGGCGAATGTCTACTTTCAGATGCAACAGAAATTTTGCGGATCGGTCAATCCGTTCGCGAGATATGGCAGTTTGGATGCAAGAAACGCTTGAGAAACACGAAATTTTCGCAGTTCTGATGCTCGAAACGAATAACTGGAACGGCCTTGGGGAAAACTACACATACCGTTGTAATCGGGCGAGTTTCTACTTTCAGATGCAACAGAAATTTTGCGGATTGGTCGATCCGTTCGCGAGATATGGCAGTTTGGAAATAAGAAACGCTTGAGAAACTCAAAATTTTCGCAGTTCTGATGCTAGAAACGAGTAACTAGAACGGCGTAGGGGAAAAGTGGGCATAGCGTTGTAATCGGTCGAGATTCTACTTTCAGATGCAACAGAAATTTTGCGGATCGGTCAATCCGTTCGCGAGATATGGCAGTTTGAAGGTAAGAAACGCTTGAGAAACTCAAAATTTGCGCAGTTCTGATGCTTGAAACGAATAACTAGAACGGCCTAGGGGAAAAGTGGGCATACCGTTGTAATCGGGCGAATGTCTACTTTCAGATGGAACAGAAATTTTGCGGATCGGTCAATCCGTTCGCGAGATATGGCAGTTTGAAGGTAAGAAACGCTTGAGAAACTCAAAATTTGCGCAGTTCTGATGCTTGAAACGAATAACTAGAACGGCCTAAGGGAAAACTACACATACCGTTGTAATCGGGCGAGTCTCTACTTTAAGATGCAACAGAAATTTTGCGGATTGGTCAATCCGTTCGCGAGATATGGCAGTTTGTATGTAAGAAACGCTTGAGAAACTCAAAATTTTCGCAGTTCTGATGCTCGAAACGAATTGCTGGAACGGCCTAGGGGAAAACTACACATACCGTTGTAATCGGGCGAGTTTCTACTTTCAGATGCAACAGAAATTTTGCGGATTGGTCGATCCGTTCGCGAGATGCGGCAGTTTGGAAGTAAGAAACGCTTGAGAAACTCAAAATTTTCGCAGTTCTGAAGCTCGAAACGAATGACTAGAACGGCCTAGGGGAGAAGTACGCATACCGTTGTAATCGGGCGATTGTCTACTTTCAGATGCAACAGAAATTTTGCGGATCGGTCAATCCGTTCGCGAGATATGGCAGTTTGGATGTAAGAAACGCTAGAGAAACTCGAAATTTTCGCAGTTCTGATGCTCGAAACGAATAACTGGAACGGCCTAGGGGAAAACTACACATACCGTTGTAATCGGGCGAGTCTCTACTTTCAGATGCAACAGAAATTTTGCGGATTGGTCAATCCGTTCGCGAGATATGGCAGTTTGGAGGTAAGAAACGCTTGAGAAACTCAAAATTTTCGCAGTTCTGATGCTCGAAACGAATAACTAGAACCGCCTAGGGGAAAAGTGCGCATACCGTTGTAATCGGGCGAGTGTCTACTTTCAGATGCAACAGAAATTTTGCGGATCGGTCAATCCTTTCGCGAGATATGGCAGTTTGGAGATAAGAAACGCTTTAGAAACTCAAAATTTTCGCAGTTCTGATGCTCGAAACGAATAACTGGAATGGCCTAGGGGAAAAGTGGGCATACCGTTGTAATCGGGCGAGTTTCTACTTTCAGATGCAACAGAAATTTTGCGGATTGGTCGATCCGTTCGCGAGATGCGGCTGTTTGGAAGTAAGAAACGCTTGAGAAACTCAAAATTTTCGCAGTTCTGATGCTCGAAACGAATAACTAGAACGGCCTAGGGGAAAACTACGCCTACCGTTGTAATCGGGCGAGTTTCTACTTTCAGATGCAACAGAAATTTTGCGGATTGGTCAATCCGTTCGCGAGATATGGCAGTTTGGAGGTAAGAAACGCTTGAGAAACTCAAAATTTTCGCAGTTCTGATGCCCGAAACGAATAACTAGAACCGCCTAGGGGAAAAGTGCGCATACCGTTGTAATCGGGCGAGTTTCTACTTTCAGATGCAACAGAAATTTTGCGGATTGATCAATCCGTTCGCAAGATATGGCAGTTTGGAGATGAGAAACGCTTGAGAAACTCAAAATTTTCGCAGTTCTGATGCTCGAAACGAATGACTAGAACGGCCTTGGGGAAAACTACACATACCGTTGTAATCGGGCGAGTTTCTACTTTCAGATGCAACAGAAATTTTGCGGATTGGTCAATCCGTTCGCGAGATATGGCAGTTTGGATGCAAGAAACGCTTGAGAAACTCGAAATTTTCGCAGTTCTGATGCTCGAAACGAATAACTGGAACGGCCTAGGGGAAAACTACACATACCGTTGTAATCGGGCGAGTCTCTACTTTCAGATGCAACAGAAATTTTGCGGATTGGTCAATCCGTTCGCGAGATATGGCAGTTTGGATGTAAGAAACGCTTGAGAAACTCAAAATTTTCGCAGTTCTGATGCTCGAAACGAATAGCTGGAACGGCCTAGGGGAAAACTACACATACCGTTGTAATCGGGCGAGTTTCTACTTTCAGATGCAACAGAAATTTTGCGGATTGGTAGATCCGATCGCGAGATGCGGCAGTTTGGAAGTAAGAAACGCTTGAGAAACTCAAAATTTTCGCAGTTCTGATGCTCGAAACGAATAACTAGAACGGCCTAGGGGAAAACTACACCTACCGTTGTAATCGGGCGAGTTTCTACTTTCAGATGCAACAGAAATTTTGCGGATTGGTCAATCCGTTCGCGAGATATGGCAGTTTGGAGGTAAGAAACGCTTGAGAAACTCAAAATTTTCGCAGTTCTGATGCTCGAAACGAATAACTAGAACCGCCTAGGGGAAAAGTGCGCATACCGTTGTAATCGGGCGAGTTTCTACTTTCAGATGCAACAGAAATTTTTTGGATTGATCAATCCGTTCGCGAGATATGGCAGTTTGGAGATAAGGAACACTTGAGAAACTCAAAATTTTCGCAGTTCTGATGCTCGAAACGAATGACTAGAACGGCCTAGGGGAGAAGCACGTATACCGTTGTAATCGGGCGAATGTCTACTTTCAGATGCAACAGAAATTTTGCGGATCGGTCAATCCGTTCGCGAGATATGGCAGTTTGGATGCAAGAAACGCTTGAGAAACACGAAATTTTCGCAGTTCTGATGCTCGAAACGAATAACTGGAACGGCCTTGGGGAAAACTACACATACCGTTGTAATCGGGCGAGTTTCTACTTTCAGATGCAACAGAAATTTTGCGGATTGGTCGATCCGTTCGCGAGATATGGCAGTTTGGAAATAAGAAACGCTTGAGAAACTCAAAATTTTCGCAGTTCTGATGCTAGAAACGAGTAACTAGAACGGCGTAGGGGAAAAGTGGGCATAGCGTTGTAATCGGTCGAGATTCTACTTTCAGATGCAACAGAAATTTTGCGGATCGGTCAATCCGTTCGCGAGATATGGCAGTTTGAAGGTAAGAAACGCTTGAGAAACTCAAAATTTGGGCAGTTCTGATGCTTCAAACGAATAACTAGAACGGCCTAGGGGAAAAGTGGGCATACCGTTGTAATCGGGCGAATGTCTACTTTCAGATGGAACAGAAATTTTGCGGATCGGTCAATCCGTTCGCGAGATATGGCAGTTTGAAGGTAAGAAACGCTTGAGAAACTCAAAATTTGCGCAGTTCTGATGCTTGAAACGAATAACTAGAACGGCCTAAGGGAAAACTACACATACCGTTGTAATCGGGCGAGTCTCTACTTTAAGATGCAACAGAAATTTTGCGGATTGGTCAATCCGTTCGCGAGATATGGCAGTTTGTATGTAAGAAACGCTTGAGAAACTCAAAATTTTCGCAGTTCTGATGCTCGAAACGAATTGCTGGAACGGCCTAGGGGAAAACTACACATACCGTTGTAATCGGGCGAGTTTCTACTTTCAGATGCAACAGAAATTTTGCGGATTGGTCGATCCGTTCGCGAGATGCGGCAGTTTGGAAGTAAGAAACGCTTGAGAAACTCAAAATTTTCGCAGTTCTGAAGCTCGAAACGAATGACTAGAACGGCCTAGGGGAGAAGTACGCATACCGTTGTAATCGGGCGATTGTCTACTTTCAGATGCAACAGAAATTTTGCGGATCGGTCAATCCGTTCGCGAGATATGGCAGTTTGGATGTAAGAAACGCTAGAGAAACTCGAAATTTTCGCAGTTCTGATGCTCGAAACGAATAACTGGAACGGCCTAGGGGAAAACTACACATACCGTTGTAATCGGGCGAGTCTCTACTTTCAGATGCAACAGAAATTTTGCGGATTGGTCAATCCGTTCGCGAGATATGGCAGTTTGGAGGTAAGAAACGCTTGAGAAACTCAAAATTTTCGCAGTTCTGATGCTCGAAACGAATAACTAGAACCGCCTAGGGGAAAAGTGCGCATACCGTTGTAATCGGGCGAGTGTCTACTTTCAGATGCAACAGAAATTTTGCGGATCGGTCAATCCTTTCGCGAGATATGGCAGTTTGGAGATAAGAAACGCTTTAGAAACTCAAAATTTTCGCAGTTCTGATGCTCGAAACGAATAACTGGAATGGCCTAGGGGAAAAGTGGGCATACCGTTGTAATCGGGCGAGTTTCTACTTTCAGATGCAACAGAAATTTTGCGGATTGGTCGATCCGTTCGCGAGATGCGGCTGTTTGGAAGTAAGAAACGCTTGAGAAACTCAAAATTTTCGCAGTTCTGATGCTCGAAACGAATAACTAGAACGGCCTAGGGGAAAACTACGCCTACCGTTGTAATCGGGCGAGTTTCTACTTTCAGATGCAACAGAAATTTTGCGGATTGGTCAATCCGTTCGCGAGATATGGCAGTTTGGAGGTAAGAAACGCTTGAGAAACTCAAAATTTTCGCAGTTCTGATGCCCGAAACGAATAACTAGAACCGCCTAGGGGAAAAGTGCGCATACCGTTGTAATCGGGCGAGTTTCTACTTTCAGATGCAACAGAAATTTTGCGGATTGATCAATCCGTTCGCAAGATATGGCAGTTTGGAGATGAGAAACGCTTGAGAAACTCAAAATTTTCGCAGTTCTGATGCTCGAAACGAATGACTAGAACGGCCTTGGGGAAAACTACACATACCGTTGTAATCGGGCGAGTTTCTACTTTCAGATGCAACAGAAATTTTGCGGATCGGACAATCCGTTCGCGAGATATGGCAGTTTGAATGTAAGAAACGCTTGAGAAACTCAAAATTTTCGCAGTTCTGATGCCCGAAACGAATAACTAGAACCGCCTAGGGGAAAAGTGCGCATACTGTTGTAATCGGGCGAGTTTCTACTTTCAGGTGCAACAGAAATTTTGCGGATTGATCAATCCGTTCGCGAGATATGGCAGTTTGGATGTAAGAAACGCTAGAGAAACTCGAAGTTTTCGCAGTTCTGATGCTCGAAACGAATAACTGGAACGGCCTTGGGGAAAACTACACATACCGTTGTAATCGGGCGAGTTTCTACTTTCAGATGCAACAGAAATTTTGCGGATTGGTCAATCCGTTCACGAGATATGGCCGATTGGATGTAAGAAACGCTTGAGAAACTCAAAATTTTCGCAGTTCTGATGCTCGAAACGAATAACTAGAACGGCCTAGGGGAAAAGTGCCATACCGTTGTAATCGGGCGAGTTTCTACTTTCAGAAGCAACAGCAATTTTGCGGATTGGTCAATCCGTTCGCGAGATATGGCAGTTTGGAGGTAAGAAACGCTTGAGAAACTCAAAATTTTCGCAGTTCTGATGCTCGAAACGAATGACTAGAACGGCCTAGGGGAGAAGTACGTATACCGTTGTAATCGGGCGAGTGTCTACTTTCAGATGCAACAGAAATTTTGCGGATCCGTCGATCCGTTCGCGAGATATGGCAGTTTGGATGTAAGAAACGCTTGAGAAACTCAAAATTTTCGCAGTTCTGAAGCTCGAAACGAATGACTAGAACGGCCTAGGGGAGAAGTACGCATACCGTTGTAATCGGGCGAGTGTCTACTTTCAGATGCAACAGAAATTTTGCGGATCGGTCAATCCGTTCGCGAGATATGGCAGTTTGGATGTAAGAAACGCTAGAGAAACTCGGAATTTTCGCAGTTCTGATGCTCGAAACGAATAACTGGTACGGCCTAGGGGAAAAGTGCGCATACCGTTGTAATCGGGCGAGTTTCTACTTTCAGATGCAACAGAAATTTTGGGGATTGGTCGATCCGTTCGCGAGATGCGGCTGTTTGGAAGTAAGAAACGCTTGAGAAACTCAAAATTTTCGCAGTTCTGATGCTCGAAACGAATAACCAGAACGGCGTAGGGGAAAACTACGCCTACCGTTGTAATCGGGCGAGTTTCTACTTTCAGATGCAACAGAAATTTTGCGGATTGGTCAATCCGTTCGCGAGATATGGCAGTTTGGAGGTAAGAAACGCTTGAGAAACTCAAAATTTTCGCAGTTCTGATGCCCGAAACGAATAACTAGAACCGCCTAGGGGAAAAGTGCGCATACCGTTGTAATCGGGCGAGTTTCTACTTTCAGATGCAACAGAAATTTTGCGGATTGATCAATCCGTTCGCAAGATATGGCAGTTTGGAGATGAGAAACGCTTGAGAAACTCAAAATTTTCGCAGATCTGATGCACGAAACGAATAACTAGAACTGCCTAGGGGAAAAGTGCGCATACCGTTGTAATCGGGCGAGTTTCTACTTTCAGATGCAACAGAAATTTTTCGGATTGATCAATCCGTTCGCGAGATATGGCAGTTTGGAAATAAGAAACACTTGAGAAACTCAAAATTTTCGCAGTTCTGATGCTCGAAACGAATGACTAGAACGGCCTAGGGGAGAAGTACGTATACCGTTGTAATCGGGCGAGTGTCTACTTTCAGATGCAACAGAAATTTTGCGGATTGGTCGATCCGTTCGCGAGATATGGCAGTTTGAAGGTAAGAAACGCTTGAGAAACTCAAAATTTGCGCAGTTCTGATGCTTGAAACGAATAACTAGAACGGCCTAGGGGAAAACTACACATACCGTTGTAATCGGGCGAGTTTCTACTTTCAGATGCAACAGAAATTTTGCGGATTGGTAGATCCGATCGCGAGATGCGGCAGTTTGGAAGTAAGAAACGCTTGAGAAACTCAAAATTTTCGCAGTTCTGATGCTCGAAACGAATAACTAGAACGGCCTAGGGGAAAACTACACCTACCGTTGTAATCGGGCGAGTTTCTACTTTCAGATGCAACAGAAATTTTGCGGATTGGTCAATCCGTTCGCGAGATATGGCAGTTTGGAGGTAAGAAACGCTTGAGAAACTCAAAATTTTCGCAGTTCTGATGCTCGAAACGAATAACTAGAACCGCCTAGGGGAAAAGTGCGCATACCGTTGTAATCGGGCGAGTTTCTACTTTCAGATGCAACAGAAATTTTTTGGATTGATCAATCCGTTCGCGAGATATGGCAGTTTGGAGATAAGGAACACTTGAGAAACTCAAAATTTTCGCAGTTCTGATGCTCGAAACGAATGACTAGAACGGCCTAGGGGAGAAGCACGTATACCGTTGTAATCGGGCGAACGTCTACTTTCAGATGCAACAGAAATTTTGCGGATCGGTCAATCCGTTCGCGAGATATGGCAGTTTGGATGCAAGAAACGCTTGAGAAACACGAAATTTTCGCAGTTCTGATGCTCGAAACGAATAACTGGAACGGCCTTGGGGAAAACTACACATACCGTTGTAATCGGGCGAGTTTCTACTTTCAGATGCAACAGAAATTTTGCGGATTGGTCGATCCGTTCGCGAGATATGGCAGTTTGGAAATAAGAAACGCTTGAGAAACTCAAAATTTTCGCAGTTCTGATGCTAGAAACGAGTAACTAGAACGGCGTAGGGGAAAAGTGCGCATAGCGTTGTAATCGGTCGAGATTCTACTTTCAGATGCAACAGAAATTTTGCGGATCGGTCAATCCGTTCGCGAGATATGGCAGTTTGAAGGTAAGAAACGCTTGAGAAACTCAAAATTTGCGCAGTTCTGATGCTTGAAACGAATAACTAGAACGGCCTAGGGGAAAAGTGGGCATACCGTTGTAATCGGGCGAATGTCTACTTTCAGATGGAACAGAAATTTTGCGGATCGGTCAATCCGTTCGCGAGATATGGCAGTTTGAAGGTAAGAAACGCTTGAGAAACTCAAAATTTGCGCAGTTCTGATGCCTGAAACGAATAACTAGAACGGCCTAAGGGAAAACTACACATACCGTTGTAATCGGGCGAGTCTCTACTTTAAGATGCAACAGAAATTTTGCGGATTGGTCAATCCGTTCGCGAGATATGGCAGTTTGTATGTAAGAAACGCTTGAGAAACTCAAAATTTTCGCAGTTCTGATGCTCGAAACGAATTGCTGGAACGGCCTAGGGGAAAACTACACATACCGTTGTAATCGGGCGAGTTTCTACTTTCAGATGCAACAGAAATTTTGCGGATTGGTCGATCCGTTCGCGAGATGCGGCAGTTTGGAAGTAAGAAACGCTTGAGAAACTCAAAATTTTCGCAGTTCTGAAGCTCGAAACGAATGACTAGAACGGCCTAGGGGAGAAGTACGCATACCGTTGTAATCGGGCGATTGTCTACTTTCAGATGCAACAGAAATTTTGCGGATCGGTCAATCCGTTCGCGAGATATGGCAGTTTGGATGTAAGAAACGCTAGAGAAACTCGAAATTTTCGCAGTTCTGATGCTCGAAACGAATAACTGGAACGGCCTAGGGGAAAACTACACATACCGTTGTAATCGGGCGAGTCTCTACTTTCAGATGCAACAGAAATTTTGCGGATTGGTCAATCCGTTCGCGAGATATGGCAGTTTGGAGGTAAGAAACGCTTGAGAAACTCAAAATTTTCGCAGTTCTGATGCTCGAAACGAATAACTAGAACCGCCTAGGGGAAAAGTGCGCATACCGTTGTAATCGGGCGAGTGTCTACTTTCAGATGCAACAGAAATTTTGCGGATCGGTCAATCCTTTCGCGAGATATGGCAGTTTGGAGATAAGAAACGCTTTAGAAACTCAAAATTTTCGCAGTTCTGATGCTCGAAACGAATAACTGGAATGGCCTAGGGGAAAAGTGGGCATACCGTTGTAATCGGGCGAGTTTCTACTTTCAGATGCAACAGAAATTTTGCGGATTGGTCGATCCGTTCGCGAGATGCGGCTGTTTGGAAGTAAGAAACGCTTGAGAAACTCAAAATTTTCGCAGTTCTGATGCTCGAAACGAATAACTAGAACGGCCTAGGGGAAAACTACGCCTACCGTTGTAATCGGGCGAGTTTCTACTTTCAGATGCAACAGAAATTTTGCGGATTGGTCAATCCGTTCGCGAGATATGGCAGTTTGGAGGTAAGAAACGCTTGAGAAACTCAAAATTTTCGCAGTTCTGATGCCCGAAACGAATAACTAGAACCGCCTAGGGGAAAAGTGCGCATACCGTTGTAATCGGGCGAGTTTCTACTTTCAGATGCAACAGAAATTTTGCGGATTGATCAATCCGTTCGCAAGATATGGCAGTTTGGAGATGAGAAACGCTTGAGAAACTCAAAATTTTCGCAGTTCTGATGCTCGAAACGAATGACTAGAACGGCCTTGGGGAAAACTACACATACCGTTGTAATCGGGCGAGTTTCTACTTTCAGATGCAACAGAAATTTTGCGGATCGGACAATCCGTTCGCGAGATATGGCAGTTTGAATGTAAGAAACGCTTGAGAAACTCAAAATTTTCGCAGTTCTGATGCCCGAAACGAATAACTAGAACCGCCTAGGGGAAAAGTGCGCATACCGTTGTAATCGGGCGAGTTTCTACTTTCAGGTGCAACAGAAATTTTGCGGATTGATCAATCCGTTCGCGAGATATGGCAGTTTGGATGTAAGAAACGCTAGAGAAACTCGAAGTTTTCGCAGTTCTGATGCTCGAAACGAATAACTGGAACGGCCTTGGGGAAAACTACACATACCGTTGTAATCGGGCGAGTTTCTACTTTCAGATGCAACAGAAATTTTGCGGATTGGTCAATCCGTTCACGAGATATGGCCGATTGGATGTAAGAAACGCTTGAGAAACTCAAAATTTTCGCAGTTCTGATGCTCGAAACGAATAACTAGAACGGCCTAGGGGAAAAGTGCCATACCGTTGTAATCGGGCGAGTTTCTACTTTCAGAAGCAACAGCAATTTTGCGGATTGGTCAATCCGTTCGCGAGATATGGCAGTTTGGAGGTAAGAAACGCTTGAGAAACTCAAAATTTTCGCAGTTCTGATGCTCGAAACGAATGACTAGAACGGCCTAGGGGAGAAGTACGTATACCGTTGTAATCGGGCGAGTGTCTACTTTCAGATGCAACAGAAATTTTGCGGATCCGTCGATCCGTTCGCGAGATATGGCAGTTTGGATGTAAGAAACGCTTGAGAAACTCAAAATTTTCGCAGTTCTGAAGCTCGAAACGAATGACTAGAACGGCCTAGGGGAAAAGTGCGCATACCGTTGTAATCGGGCGAGTTTCTACTTTCAGATGCAACAGAAATTTTGGGGATTGGTCGATCCGTTCGCGAGATGCGGCTGTTTGGAAGTAAGAAACGCTTGAGAAACTCAAAATTTTCGCAGTTCTGATGCTCGAAACGAATAACCAGAACGGCGTAGGGGAAAACTACGCCTACCGTTGTAATCGGGCGAGTTTCTACTTTCAGATGCAACAGAAATTTTGCGGATTGGTCAATCCGTTCGCGAGATATGGCAGTTTGGAGGTAAGAAACGCTTGAGAAACTCAAAATTTTCGCAGTTCTGATGCCCGAAACGAATAACTAGAACCGCCTAGGGGAAAAGTGCGCATACCGTTGTAATCGGGCGAGTTTCTACTTTCAGATGCAACAGAAATTTTGCGGATTGATCAATCCGTTCGCAAGATATGGCAGTTTGGAGATGAGAAACGCTTGAGAAACTCAAAATTTTCGCAGATCTGATGCACGAAACGAATAACTAGAACCGCCTAGGGGAAAAGTGCGCATACCGTTGTAATCGGGCGAGTTTCTACTTTCAGATGCAACAGAAATTTTTCGGATTGATCAATCCGTTCGCGAGATATGGCAGTTTGGAAATAAGAAACACTTGAGAAACTCAAAATTTTCGCAGTTCTGATGCTCGAAACGAATGACTAGAACGGCCTAGGGGAGAAGTACGTATACCGTTGTAATCGGGCGAGTGTCTACTTTCAGGTGCAACAGAAATTTTGCGGATTGGTCGATCCGTTCGCGAGATATGGCAGTTTGAAGGTAAGAAACGCTTGAGAAACTCAAAATTTGCGCAGTTCTGATGCTTGAAACGAATAACTAGAACGGCCTAGGGGAAAAGTGGGCATACCGTTGTAATCGGGCGAATGTCTACTTTCAGATGCAACAGAAATTTTGCGGATCGGTCAATCCGTTCGCGAGATATGGCAGTTTGGATGCAAGAAACGCTTGAGAAACTCGAAATTTTCGCAGTTCTGATGCTCGAAACGAATAACTGGAACGGCCTAGGGGAAAACTACACATACCGTTGTAATCGGGCGAGTCTCTACTTTCAGATGCAACAGAAATTTTGCGGATTGGTCAATCCGTTCGCGAGATATGGCAGTTTGGATGTACGAAACGCTTGAGAAACTCAAAATTTTCGCAGTTCTGATGCTCGAAACGAATAGCTGGAACGGCCTAGAGGAAAACTACACATACCGTTGTAATCGGGCGAGTTTCTACTTTCAGATGCAACAGAAATTTTGCGGATTGGTAGATCCGATCGCGAGATGCGGCAGTTTGGAAGTAAGAAACGCTTGAGAAACTCAAAATTTTCGCAGTTCTGATGCTCGAAACGAATAACTAGAACGGCCTAGGGGAAAACTACACCTACCGTTGTAATCGGGCGAGTTTCTACTTTCAGATGCAACAGAAATTTTGCGGATTGGTCAATCCGTTCGCGAGATATGGCAGTTTGGAGGTAAGAAACGCTTGAGAAACTCAAAATTTTCGCAGTTCTGATGCTCGAAACGAATAACTAGAACCGCCTAGGGGAAAAGTGCGCATACCGTTGTAATCGGGCGAGTTTCTACTTTCAGATGCAACAGAAATTTTTCGGATTGATCAATCCGTTCGCGAGATATGGCAGTTTGGAGATAAGGAACACTTGAGAAACTCAAAATTTTCGCAGTTCTGATGCTCGAAACGAATGACTAGAACGGCCTAGGGGAGAAGCACGTATACCGTTGTAATCGGGCGAATGTCTACTTTCAGATGCAACAGAAATTTTGCGGATCGGTCAATCCGTTCGCGAGATATGGCAGTTTGGATGCAAGAAACGCTTGAGAAACACGAAATTTTCGCAGTTCTGATGCTCGAAACGAATAACTGGAACGGCCTTGGGGAAAACTACACATACCGTTGTAATCGGGCGAGTTTCTACTTTCAGATGCAACAGAAATTTTGCGGATTGGTCGATCCGTTCGCGAGATATGGCAGTTTGGAAATAAGAAACGCTTGAGAAACTCAAAATTTTCGCAGTTCTGATGCTAGAAACGAGTAACTAGAACGGCGTAGGGGAAAAGTGCGCACAGCGTTGTAATCGGTCGAGATTCTACTTTCAGATGCAACAGAAATTTTGCGGATCGGTCAATCCGTTCGCGAGATATGGCAGTTTGAAGGTAAGAAACGCTTGAGAAACTCAAAATTTGCGCAGTTCTGATGCTTGAAACGAATAACTAGAACGGCCTAGGGGAAAAGTGGGCATACCGTTGTAATCGGGCGAATGTCTACTTTCAGATGGAACAGAAATTTTGCGGATCGGTCAATCCGTTCGCGAGATATGGCAGTTTGAAGGTAAGAAACGCTTGAGAAACTCAAAATTTGCGCAGTTCTGATGCTTGAAACGAATAACTAGAACGGCCTAAGGGAAAACTACACATACCGTTGTAATCGGGCGAGTCTCTACTTTAAGATGCAACAGAAATTTTGCGGATTGGTCAATCCGTTCGCGAGATATGGCAGTTTGTATGTAAGAAACGCTTGAGAAACTCAAAATTTTCGCAGTTCTGATGCTCGAAACGAATAGCTGGAACGGCCTAGGGGAAAACTACACATACCGTTGTAATCGGGCGAGTTTCTACTTTCAGATGCAACAGAAATTTTGCGGATTGGTCGATCCGTTCGCGAGATGCGGCAGTTTGGAAGTAAGAAACGCTTGAGAAACTCAAAATTTTCGCAGTTCTGAAGCTCGAAACGAATGACTAGAACGGCCTAGGGGAGAAGTACGCATACCGTTGTAATCGGGCGATTGTCTACTTTCAGATGCAACAGAAATTTTGCGGATCGGTCAATCCGTTCGCGAGATATGGCAGTTTGGATGTAAGAAACGCTAGAGAAACTCGAAATTTTCGCAGTTCTGATGCTCGAAACGAATAACTGGAACGGCCTAGGGGAAAACTACACATACCGTTGTAATCGGGCGAGTCTCTACTTTCAGATGCAACAGAAATTTTGCGGATTGGTCAATCCGTTCGCGAGATATGGCAGTTTGGAGGTAAGAAACGCTTGAGAAACTCAAAATTTTCGCAGTTCTGATGCTCGAAACGAATAACTAGAACCGCCTAGGGGAAAAGTGCGCATACCGTTGTAATCGGGCGAGTGTCTACTTTCAGATGCAACAGAAATTTTGCGGATCGGTCAATCCGTTCGCGAGATATGGCAGTTTGGAGATAAGAAACGCTTTAGAAACTCAAAATTTTCGCAGTTCTGATGCTCGAAACGAATAACTGGAATGGCCTAGGGGAAAAGTGGGCATACCGTTGTAATCGGGCGAGTTTCTACTTTCAGATGCAACAGAAATTTTGCGGATTGGTCGATCCGTTCGCGAGATGCGGCTGTTTGGAAGTAAGAAACGCTTGAGAAACTCAAAATTTTCGCAGTTCTGATGCTCGAAACGAATAACTAGAACGGCCTAGGGGAAAACTACGCCTACCGTTGTAATCGGGCGAGTTTCTACTTTCAGATGCAACAGAAATTTTGCGGATTGGTCAATCCGTTCGCGAGATATGGCAGTTTGGAGGTAAGAAACGCTTGAGAAACTCAAAATTTTCGCAGTTCTGATGCCCGAAACGAATAACTAGAACCGCCTAGGGGAAAAGTGCGCATACCGTTGTAATCGGGCGAGTTTCTACTTTCAGATGCAACAGAAATTTTGCGGATCGGACAATCCGTTCGCGAGATATGGCAGTTTGAATGTAAGAAACGCTTGAGAAACTCAAAATTTTCGCAGTTCTGATGCCCGAAACGAATAACTAGAACCGCCTAGGGGAAAAGTGCGCATACCGTTGTAATCGGGCGAGTTTCTACTTTCAGGTGCAACAGAAATTTTGCGGATTGATCAATCCGTTCGCGAGATATGGCAGTTTGGATGTAAGAAACGCTAGAGAAACTCGAAGTTTTCGCAGTTCTGATGCTCGAAACGAATAACTGGAACGGCCTTGGGGAAAACTACACATACCGTTGTAATCGGGCGAGTTTCTACTTTCAGATGCAACAGAAATTTTGCGGATTGGTCAATCCGTTCACGAGATATGGCCGATTGGATGTAAGAAACGCTTGAGAAACTCAAAATTTTCGCAGTTCTGATGCTCGAAACGAATAACTAGAACGGCCTAGGGGAAAAGTGCCATACCGTTGTAATCGGGCGAGTGTCTACTTTCAGATGCAACAGAAATTTTGCGGATCCGTCGATCCGTTCGCGAGATATGGCAGTTTGGATGTAAGAAACGCTTGAGAAACTCAAAATTTTCGCAGTTCTGAAGCTCGAAACGAATGACTAGAACGGCCTAGGGGAGAAGTACGCATACCGTTGTAATCGGGCGAGTGTCTACTTTCAGATGCAACAGAAATTTTGCGGATCGGTCAATCCGTTCGCGAGATATGGCAGTTTGGATGTAAGAAACGCTAGAGAAACTCGGAATTTTCGCAGTTCTGATGCTCGAAACGAATAACTGGAACGGCCTAGGGGAAAAGTGCGCATACCGTTGTAATCGGGCGAGTTTCTACTTTCAGATGCAACAGAAATTTTGCGGATTGGTCGATCCGTTCGCGAGATGCGGCTGTTTGGAAGTAAGAAACGCTTGAGAAACTCAAAATTTTCGCAGTTCTGATGCTCGAAACGAATAACCAGAACGGCGTAGGGGAAAACTACGCCTACCGTTGTAATCGGGCGAGTTTCTACTTTCAGATGCAACAGAAATTTTGCGGATTGGTCAATCCGTTCGCGAGATATGGCAGTTTGGAGGTAAGAAACGCTTGAGAAACTCAAAATTTTCGCAGTTCTGATGCCCGAAACGAATAACTAGAACCGCCTAGGGGAAAAGTGCGCATACCGTTGTAATCGGGCGAGTTTCTACTTTCAGATGCAACAGAAATTTTGCGGATTGATCAATCCGTTCGCAAGATATGGCAGTTTGGAGATGAGAAACGCTTGAGAAACTCAAAATTTTCGCAGATCTGATGCACGAAACGAATAACTAGAACCGCCTAGGGGAAAAGTGCGCATACCGTTGTAATCGGGCGAGTTTCTACTTTCAGATGCAACAGAAATTTTTCGGATTGATCAATCCGTTCGCGAGATATGGCAGTTTGAAGGTAAGAAACGCTTGAGAAACTCAAAATTTGCGCAGTTCTGATGCTTGAAACGAATAACTAGAACGGCCTAGGGGAAAAGTGGGCATACCGTTGTAATCGGGCGAATGTCTACTTTCAGATGCAACAGAAATTTTGCGGATCGGTCAATCCGTTCGCGAGATATGGCAGTTTGGATGCAAGAAACGCTTGAGAAACTCGAAATTTTCGCAGTTCTGATGCTCGAAACGAATAACTGGAACGGCCTAGGGGAAAACTACACATACCGTTGTAATCGGGCGAGTCTCTACTTTCAGATGCAACAGAAATTTTGCGGATTGGTCAATCCGTTCGCGAGATATGGCAGTTTGGATGTAAGAAACGCTTGAGAAACTCAAAATTTTCGCAGTTCTGATGCTCGAAACGAATAGCTGGAACGGCCTAGGGGAAAACTACACATACCGTTGTAATCGGGCGAGTTTCTACTTTCAGATGCAACAGAAATTTTGCGGATTGGTAGATCCGATCGCGAGATGCGGCAGTTTGGAAGTAAGAAACGCTTGAGAAACTCAAAATTTTCGCAGTTCTGATGCTCGAAACGAATAACTAGAACGGCCTAGGGGAAAACTACACCTACCGTTGTAATCGGGCGAGTTTCTACTTTCAGATGCAACAGAAATTTTGCGGATTGGTCAATCCGTTCGCGAGATATGGCAGTTTGGAGGTAAGAAACGCTTGAGAAACTCAAAAGTTTCGCAGTTCTGATGCTCGAAACGAATAACTAGAACCGCCTAGGGGAAAAGTGCGCATACCGTTGTAATCGGGCGAGTTTCTACTTTCAGATGCAACAGAAATTTTGCGGATTGGTCGATCCGTTCGCGAGATGCGGCTGTTTGGAAGTAAGAAACGCTTGAGAAACTCAAAATTTTCGCAGTTCTGATGCTCGAAACGAATAACCAGAACGGCGTAGGGGAAAAGTGCCATACCGTTGTAATCGGGCGAGTTTCTACTTTCAGAAGCAACAGCAATTTTGCGGATTGGTCAATCCGTTCGCGAGATATGGCAGTTTGGAGGTAAGAAACGCTTGAGAAACTCAAAATTTTCGCAGTTCTGATGCTCGAAACGAATGACTAGAACGGCCTAGGGGAGAAGTACGCATACCGTTGTAATCGGGCGAGTGTCTACTTTCAGATGCAACAGAAATTTTGCGGATCGGTCAATCCGTTCGCGAGATATGGCAGTTTGGATGTAAGAAACGCTAGAGAAACTCGGAATTTTCGCAGTTCTGATGCTCGAAACGAATAACTGGAACGGCCTAGGGGAAAAGTGCGCATACCGTTGTAATCGGGCGAGTTTCTACTTTCAGATGCAACAGAAATTTTGCGGATTGGTCGATCCGTTCGCGAGATGCGGCTGTTTGGAAGTAAGAAACGCTTGAGAAACTCAAAATTTTCGCAGTTCTGATGCTCGAAACGAATAACCAGAACGGCGTAGGGGAAAACTACGCCTACCGTTGTAATCGGGCGAGTTTCTACTTTCAGATGCAACAGAAATTTTGCGGATTGGTCAATCCGTTCGCGAGATATGGCAGTTTGGAGGTAAGAAACGCTTGAGAAACTCAAAATTTTCGCAGTTCTGATGCCCGAAACGAATAACTAGAACCGCCTAGGGGAAAAGTGCGCATACCGTTGTAATCGGGCGAGTTTCTACTTTCAGATGCAACAGAAATTTTGCGGATTGATCAATCCGTTCGCAAGATATGGCAGTTTGGAGATGAGAAACGCTTGAGAAACTCAAAATTTTCGCAGATCTGATGCACGAAACGAATAACTAGAACCGCCTAGGGGAAAAGTGCGCATACCGTTGTAATCGGGCGAGTTTCTACTTTCAGATGCAACAGAAATTTTTCGGATTGATCAATCCGTTCGCGAGATATGGCAGTTTGAAGGTAAGAAACGCTTGAGAAACTCAAAATTTGCGCAGTTCTGATGCTTGAAACGAATAACTAGAACGGCCTAGGGGAAAAGTGGGCATACCGTTGTAATCGGGCGAATGTCTACTTTCAGATGCAACAGAAATTTTGCGGATCGGTCAATCCGTTCGCGAGATATGGCAGTTTGGATGCAAGAAACGCTTGAGAAACTCGAAATTTTCGCAGTTCTGATGCTCGAAACGAATAACTGGAACGGCCTAGGGGAAAACTACACATACCGTTGTAATCGGGCGAGTCTCTACTTTCAGATGCAACAGAAATTTTGCGGATTGGTCAATCCGTTCGCGAGATATGGCAGTTTGGATGTAAGAAACGCTTGAGAAACTCAAAATTTTCGCAGTTCTGATGCTCGAAACGAATAGCTGGAACGGCCTAGGGGAAAACTACACATACCGTTGTAATCGGGCGAGTTTCTACTTTCAGATGCAACAGAAATTTTGCGGATTGGTAGATCCGATCGCGAGATGCGGCAGTTTGGAAGTAAGAAACGCTTGAGAAACTCAAAATTTTCGCAGTTCTGATGCTCGAAACGAATAACTAGAACGGCCTAGGGGAAAACTACACCTACCGTTGTAATCGGGCGAGTTTCTACTTTCAGATGCAACAGAAATTTTGCGGATTGGTCAATCCGTTCGCGAGATATGGCAGTTTGGAGGTAAGAAACGCTTGAGAAACTCAAAATTTTCGCAGTTCTGATGCTCGAAACGAATAACTAGAACCGCCTAGGGGAAAAGTGCGCATACCGTTGTAATCGGGCGAGTTTCTACTTTCAGATGCAACAGAAATTTTTCGGATTGATCAATCCGTTCGCGAGATATGGCAGTTTGGAGATAAGGAACACTTGAGAAACTCAAAATTTTCGCAGTTCTGATGCTCGAAACGAATGACTAGAACGGCCTAGGGGAGAAGCACGTATACCGTTGTAATCGGGCGAATGTCTACTTTCAGATGCAACAGAAATTTTGCGGATCGGTCAATCCGTTCGCGAGATATGGCAGTTTGGATGCAAGAAACGCTTGAGAAACACGAAATTTTCGCAGTTCTGATGCTCGAAACGAATAACTGGAACGGCCTTGGGGAAAACTACACATACCGTTGTAATCGGGCGAGTTTCTACTTTCAGATGCAACAGAAATTTTGCGGATTGGTCGATCCGTTCGCGAGATATGGCAGTTTGGAAATAAGAAACGCTTGAGAAACTCAAAATTTTCGCAGTTCTGATGCTAGAAACGAGTAACTAGAACGGCGTAGGGGAAAAGTGCGCATAGCGTTGTAATCGGTCGAGATTCTACTTTCAGATGCAACAGAAATTTTGCGGATCGGTCAATCCGTTCGCGAGATATGGCAGTTTGAAGGTAAGAAACGCTTGAGAAACTCAAAATTTGCGCAGTTCTGATGCTTGAAACGAATAACTAGAACGGCCTAGGGGAAAAGTGGGCATACCGTTGTAATCGGGCGAATGTCTACTTTCAGATGCAACAGAAATTTTGCGGATCGGTCAATCCGTTCGCGAGATATGGCAGTTTGGATGCAAGAAACGCTTGAGAAACTCGAAATTTTCGCAGTTCTGATGCTCGAAACGAATAACTGGAACGGCCTAGGGGAAAACTACACATACCGTTGTAATCGGGCGAGTCTCTACTTTCAGATGCAACAGAAATTTTGCGGATTGGTCAATCCGTTCGCGAGATATGGCAGTTTGAAGGTAAGAAACGCTTGAGAAACTCAAAATTTGCGCAGTTCTGATGCTTGAAACGAATAACTAGAACGGCCTAGGGGAAAAGTGGGCATACCGTTGTAATCGGGCGAGTTTCTACTTTCAGATGCAACAGAAATTTTGCGGATTGGTCGATCCGTTCGCGAGATGCGGCAGTTTGGAAGTAAGAAACGCTTGAGAAACTCAAAATTTTCGCAGTTCTGAAGCTCGAAACGAATGACTAGAACGGCCTAGGGGAGAAGTACGCATACCGTTGTAATCGGGCGATTGTCTACTTTCAGATGCAACAGAAATTTTGCGGATCGGTCAATCCGTTCGCGAGATATGGCAGTTTGGATGTAAGAAACGCTAGAGAAACTCGAAATTTTCGCAGTTCTGATGCTCGAAACGAATAACTGGAACGGCCTAGGGGAAAACTACACATACCGTTGTAATCGGGCGAGTCTCTACTTTCAGAT
This sequence comes from Ptiloglossa arizonensis, assembly GCF_051014685.1. NCBI lineage: Eukaryota > Metazoa > Arthropoda > Insecta > Hymenoptera > Colletidae > Ptiloglossa > Ptiloglossa arizonensis. Next base: position 283,819 of record NW_027478791.1, read on the forward strand.
GCAACAGAAATTTTGCGGATTGGTCAATCCGTTCGCGAGATATGGCAGTTTGGAGGTAAGAAACGCTTGAGAAACTCAAAATTTTCGCAGTTCTGATGCTCGAAACGAATAACTAGAACCGCCTAGGGGAAAAGTGCGCATACCGTTGTAATCGGGCGAGTGTCTACTTTCAGATGCAACAGAAATTTTGCGGATCGGTCAATCCGTTCGCGAGATATGGCAGTTTGGAGATAAGAAACGCTTTAGAAACTCAAAATTTTCGCAGTTCTGATGCTCGAAACGAATAACTGGAATGGCCTAGGGGAAAAGTGGGCATACCGTTGTAATCGGGCGAGTTTCTACTTTCAGATGCAACAGAAATTTTGCGGATTGGTCGATCCGTTCGCGAGATGCGGCTGTTTGGAAGTAAGAAACGCTTGAGAAACTCAAAATTTTCGCAGTTCTGATGCTCGAAACGAATAACTAGAACGGCCTAGGGGAAAACTACGCCTACCGTTGTAATCGGGCGAGTTTCTACTTTCAGATGCAACAGAAATTTTGCGGATTGGTCAATCCGTTCGCGAGATATGGCAGTTTGGAGGTAAGAAACGCTTGAGAAACTCAAAATTTTCGCAGTTCTGATGCCCGAAACGAATAACTAGAACCGCCTAGGGGAAAAGTGCGCATACCGTTGTAATCGGGCGAGTTTCTACTTTCAGATGCAACAGAAATTTTGCGGATTGATCAATCCGTTCGCAAGATATGGCAGTTTGGAGATGAGAAACGCTTGAGAAACTCAAAATTTTCGCAGTTCTGATGCTCGAAACGAATGACTAGAACGGCCTTGGGGAAAACTACACATACCGTTGTAATCGGGCGAGTTTCTACTTTCAGATGCAACAGAAATTTTGCGGATCGGACAATCCGTTCGCGAGATATGGCAGTTTGAATGTAAGAAACGCTTGAGAAACTCAAAATTTTCGCAGTTCTGATGCCCGAAACGAATAACTAGAACCGCCTAGGGGAAAAGTGCGCATACCGTTGTAATCGGGCGAGTTTCTACTTTCAGGTGCAACAGAAATTTTGCGGATTGATCAATCCGTTCGCGAGATATGGCAGTTTGGATGTAAGAAACGCTAGAGAAACTCGAAGTTTTCGCAGTTCTGATGCTCGAAACGAATAACTGGAACGGCCTTGGGGAAAACTACACATACCGTTGTAATCGGGCGAGTTTCTACTTTCAGATGCAACAGAAATTTTGCGGATTGGTCAATCCGTTCACGAGATATGGCCGATTGGATGTAAGAAACGCTTGAGAAACTCAAAATTTTCGCAGTTCTGATGCTCGAAACGAATAACTAGAACGGCCTAGGGGAAAAGTGCCATACCGTTGTAATCGGGCGAGTTTCTACTTTCAGAAGCAACAGCAATTTTGCGGATTGGTCAATCCGTTCGCGAGATATGGCAGTTTGGAGGTAAGAAACGCTTGAGAAACTCAAAATTTTCGCAGTTCTGATGCTCGAAACGAATGACTAGAACGGCCTAGGGGAGAAGTACGTATACCGTTGTAATCGGGCGAGTGTCTACTTTCAGATGCAACAGAAATTTTGCGGATCCGTCGATCCGTTCGCGAGATATGGCAGTTTGGATGTAAGAAACGCTTGAGAAACTCAAAATTTTCGCAGTTCTGAAGCTCGAAACGAATGACTAGAACGGCCTAGGGGAGAAGTACGCATACCGTTGTAATCGGGCGAGTGTCTACTTTCAGATGCAACAGAAATTTTGCGGATCGGTCAATCCGTTCGCGAGATATGGCAGTTTGGATGTAAGAAACGCTAGAGAAACTCGGAATTTTCGCAGTTCTGATGCTCGAAACGAATAACTGGTACGGCCTAGGGGAAAAGTGCGCATACCGTTGTAATCGGGCGAGTTTCTACTTTCAGATGCAACAGAAATTTTGGGGATTGGTCGATCCGTTCGCGAGATGCGGCTGTTTGGAGATGAGAAACGCTTGAGAAACTCAAAATTTTCGCAGTTCTGATGCTCGAAACGAATGACTAGAACGGCCTTGGGGAAAACTACACATACCGTTGTAATCGGGCGAGTTTCTACTTTCAGATGCAACAGAAATTTTGCGGATCGGACAATCCGTTCGCGAGATATGGCAGTTTGAATGTAAGAAACGCTTGAGAAACTCAAAATTTTCGCAGTTCTGATGCCCGAAACGAATAACTAGAACCGCCTAGGGGAAAAGTGCGCATACCGTTGTAATCGGGCGAGTTTCTACTTTCAGGTGCAACAGAAATTTTGCGGATTGATCAATCCGTTCGCGAGATATGGCAGTTTGGATGTAAGAAACGCTAGAGAAACTCGAAGTTTTCGCAGTTCTGATGCTCGAAACGAATAACTGGAACGGCCTTGGGGAAAACTACACATACCGTTGTAATCGGGCGAGTTTCTACTTTCAGATGCAACAGAAATTTTGCGGATTGGTCAATCCGTTCACGAGATATGGCCGATTGGATGTAAGAAACGCTTGAGAAACTCAAAATTTTCGCAGTTCTGATGCTCGAAACGAATAACTAGAACGGCCTAGGGGAAAAGTGCCATACCGTTGTAATCGGGCGAGTTTCTACTTTCAGAAGCAACAGCAATTTTGCGGATTGGTCAATCCGTTCGCGAGATATGGCAGTTTGGAGGTAAGAAACGCTTGAGAAACTCAAAATTTTCGCAGTTCTGATGCTCGAAACGAATGACTAGAACGGCCTAGGGGAGAAGTACGTATACCGTTGTAATCGGGCGAGTGTCTACTTTCAGATGCAACAGAAATTTTGCGGATCCGTCGATCCGTTCGCGAGATATGGCAGTTTGGATGTAAGAAACGCTTGAGAAACTCAAAATTTTCGCAGTTCTGAAGCTCGAAACGAATGACTAGAACGGCCTAGGGGAGAAGTACGCATACCGTTGTAATCGGGCGAGTGTCTACTTTCAGATGCAACAGAAATTTTGCGGATCGGTCAATCCGTTCGCGAGATATGGCAGTTTGGATGTAAGAAACGCTAGAGAAACTCGGAATTTTCGCAGTTCTGATGCTCGAAACGAATAACTGGTACGGCCTAGGGGAAAAGTGCGCATACCGTTGTAATCGGGCGAGTTTCTACTTTCAGATGCAACAGAAATTTTGGGGATTGGTCGATCCGTTCGCGAGATGCGGCTGTTTGGAAGTAAGAAACGCTTGAGAAACTCAAAATTTTCGCAGTTCTGATGCTCGAAACGAATAACCAGAACGGCGTAGGGGAAAACTACGCCTACCGTTGTAATCGGGCGAGTTTCTACTTTCAGATGCAACAGAAATTTTGCGGATTGGTCAATCCGTTCGCGAGATATGGCAGTTTGGAGGTAAGAAACGCTTGAGAAACTCAAAATTTTCGCAGTTCTGATGCCCGAAACGAATAACTAGAACCGCCTAGGGGAAAAGTGCGCATACCGTTGTAATCGGGCGAGTTTCTACTTTCAGATGCAACAGAAATTTTGCGGATTGATCAATCCGTTCGCAAGATATGGCAGTTTGGAGATGAGAATCGCTTGAGAAACTCAAAATTTTCGCAGATCTGATGCACGAAACGAATAACTAGAACCGCCTAGGGGAAAAGTGCGCATACCGTTGTAATCGGGCGAGTTTCTACTTTCAGATGCAACAGAAATTTTTCGGATTGATCAATCCGTTCGCGAGATATGGCAGTTTGGAAATAAGAAACACTTGAGAAACTCAAAATTTTCGCAGTTCTGATGCTCGAAACGAATGACTAGAACGGCCTAGGGGAGAAGTACGTATACCGTTGTAATCGGGCGAGTGTCTACTTTCAGATGCAACAGAAATTTTGCGGATTGGTCGATCCGTTCGCGAGATATGGCAGTTTGAAGGTAAGAAACGCTTGAGAAACTCAAAATTTGCGCAGTTCTGATGCTTGAAACGAATAACTAGAACGGCCTAGGGGAAAACTACACATACCGTTGTAATCGGGCGAGTTTCTACTTTCAGATGCAACAGAAATTTTGCGGATTGGTAGGTCCGATCGCGAGATGCGGCAGTTTGGAAGTAAGAAACGCTTGAGAAACTCAAAATTTTCGCAGTTCTGATGCTCGAAACGAATAACTAGAACGGCCTAGGGGAAAACTACACCTACCGTTGTAATCGGGCGAGTTTCTACTTTCAGATGCAACAGAAATTTTGCGGATTGGTCAATCCGTTCGCGAGATATGGCAGTTTGGAGGTAAGAAACGCTTGAGAAACTCAAAATTTTCGCAGTTCTGATGCTCGAAACGAATAACTAGAACCGCCTAGGGGAAAAGTGCGCATACCGTTGTAATCGGGCGAGTTTCTACTTTCAGATGCAACAGAAATTTTTTGGATTGATCAATCCGTTCGCGAGATATGGCAGTTTGGAGATAAGGAACACTTGAGAAACTCAAAATTTTCGCAGTTCTGATGCTCGAAACGAATGACTAGAACGGCCTAGGGGAGAAGCACGTATACCGTTGTAATCGGGCGAATGTCTACTTTCAGATGCAACAGAAATTTTGCGGATCGGTCAATCCGTTCGCGAGATATGGCAGTTTGGATGCAAGAAACGCTTGAGAAACACGAAATTTTCGCAGTTCTGATGCTCGAAACGAATAACTGGAACGGCCTTGGGGAAAACTACACATACCGTTGTAATCGGGCGAGTTTCTACTTTCAGATGCAACAGAAATTTTGCGGATTGGTCGATCCGTTCGCGAGATATGGCAGTTTGGAAATAAGAAACGCTTGAGAAACTCAAAATTTTCGCAGTTCTGATGCTAGAAACGAGTAACTAGAACGGCGTAGGGGAAAAGTGCGCATAGCGTTGTAATCGGTCGAGATTCTACTTTCAGATGCAACAGAAATTTTGCGGATCGGTCAATCCGTTCGCGAGATATGGCAGTTTGAAGGTAAGAAACGCTTGAGAAACTCAAAATTTGCGCAGTTCTGATGCTTGAAACGAATAACTAGAACGGCCTAGGGGAAAAGTGGGCATACCGTTGTAATCGGGCGAATGTCTACTTTCAGATGGAACAGAAATTTTGCGGATCGGTCAATCCGTTCGCGAGAAATGGCAGTTTGAAGGTAAGAAACGCTTGAGAAACTCAAAATTTGCGCAGTTCTGATGCTTGAAACGAATAACTAGAACGGCCTAAGGGAAAACTACACATACCGTTGTAATCGGGCGAGTCTCTACTTTAAGATGCAACAGAAATTTTGCGGATCGGTCAATCCGTTCGCGAGATATGGCAGTTTGGATGTAAGAAACGCTAGAGAAACTCGAAATTTTCGCAGTTCTGATGCTCGAAACGAATAACTGGAACGGCCTAGGGGAAAACTACACATACCGTTGTAATCGGGCGAGTCTCTACTTTCAGATGCAACAGAAATTTTGCGGATTGGTCAATCCGTTCGCGAGATATGGCAGTTTGGAGGTAAGAAACGCTTGAGAAACTCAAAATTTTCGCAGTTCTGATGCTCGAAACGAATAACTAGAACCGCCTAGGGGAAAAGTGCGCATACCGTTGTAATCGGGCGAGTGTCTACTTTCAGATGCAACAGAAATTTTGCGGATCGGTCAATCCTTTCGCGAGATATGGCAGTTTGGAGATAAGAAACGCTTTAGAAACTCAAAATTTTCGCAGTTCTGATGCTCGAAACGAATAACTGGAATGGCCTAGGGGAAAAGTGGGCATACCGTTGTAATCGGGCGAGTTTCTACTTTCAGATGCAACAGAAATTTTGCGGATTGGTCGATCCGTTCGCGAGATGCGGCTGTTTGGAAGTAAGAAACGCTTGAGAAACTCAAAATTTTCGCAGTTCTGATGCTCGAAACGAATAACTAGAACGGCCTAGGGGAAAACTACGCCTACCGTTGTAATCGGGCGAGTTTCTACTTTCAGATGCAACAGAAATTTTGCGGATTGGTCAATCCGTTCGCGAGATATGGCAGTTTGGAGGTAAGAAACGCTTGAGAAACTCAAAATTTTCGCAGTTCTGATGCCCGAAACGAATAACTAGAACCGCCTAGGGGAAAAGTGCGCATACCGTTGTAATCGGGCGAGTTTCTACTTTCAGATGCAACAGAAATTTTGCGGATTGATCAATCCGTTCGCAAGATATGGCAGTTTGGAGATGAGAAACGCTTGAGAAACTCAAAATTTTCGCAGTTCTGATGCTCGAAACGAATGACTAGAACGGCCTTGGGGAAAACTACACATACCGTTGTAATCGGGCGAGTTTCTACTTTCAGATGCAACAGAAATTTTGCGGATCGGACAATCCGTTCGCGAGATATGGCAGTTTGAATGTAAGAAACGCTTGAGAAACTCAAAATTTTCGCAGTTCTGATGCCCGAAACGAATAACTAGAACCGCCTAGGGGAAAAGTGCGCATACCGTTGTAATCGGGCGAGTTTCTACTTTCAGGTGCAACAGAAATTTTGCGGATTGATCAATCCGTTCGCGAGATATGGCAGTTTGGATGTAAGAAACGCTAGAGAAACTCGAAGTTTTCGCAGTTCTGATGCTCGAAACGAATAACTGGAACGGCCTTGGGGAAAACTACACATACCGTTGTAATCGGGCGAGTTTCTACTTTCAGATGCAACAGAAATTTTGCGGATTGGTCAATCCGTTCACGAGATATGGCCGATTGGATGTAAGAAACGCTTGAGAAACTCAAAATTTTCGCAGTTCTGATGCTCGAAACGAATAACTAGAACGGCCTAGGGGAAAAGTGCCATACCGTTGTAATCGGGCGAGTTTCTACTTTCAGAAGCAACAGCAATTTTGCGGATTGGTCAATCCGTTCGCGAGATATGGCAGTTTGGAGGTAAGAAACGCTTGAGAAACTCAAAATTTTCGCAGTTCTGATGCTCGAAACGAATGACTAGAACGGCCTAGGGGAGAAGTACGTATACCGTTGTAATCGGGCGAGTGTCTACTTTCAGATGCAACAGAAATTTTGCGGATCCGTCGATCCGTTCGCGAGATATGGCAGTTTGGATGTAAGAAACGCTTGAGAAACTCAAAATTTTCGCAGTTCTGAAGCTCGAAACGAATGACTAGAACGGCCTAGGGGAGAAGTACGCATACCGTTGTAATCGGGCGAGTGTCTACTTTCAGATGCAACAGAAATTTTGCGGATCGGTCAATCCGTTCGCGAGATATGGCAGTTTGGATGTAAGAAACGCTAGAGAAACTCGGAATTTTCGCAGTTCTGATGCTCGAAACGAATAACTGGTACGGCCTAGGGGAAAAGTGCGCATACCGTTGTAATCGGGCGAGTTTCTACTTTCAGATGCAACAGAAATTTTGGGGATTGGTCGATCCGTTCGCGAGATGCGGCTGTTTGGAAGTAAGAAACGCTTGAGAAACTCAAAATTTTCGCAGTTCTGATGCTCGAAACGAATAACCAGAACGGCGTAGGGGAAAACTACGCCTACCGTTGTAATCGGGCGAGTTTCTACTTTCAGATGCAACAGAAATTTTGCGGATTGGTCAATCCGTTCGCGAGATATGGCAGTTTGGAGGTAAGAAACGCTTGAGAAACTCAAAATTTTCGCAGTTCTGATGCCCGAAACGAATAACTAGAACCGCCTAGGGGAAAAGTGCGCATACCGTTGTAATCGGGCGAGTTTCTACTTTCAGATGCAACAGAAATTTTGCGGATTGATCAATCCGTTCGCAAGATATGGCAGTTTGGAGATGAGAAACGCTTGAGAAACTCAAAATTTTCGCAGATCTGATGCACGAAACGAATAACTAGAACCGCCTAGGGGAAAAGTGCGCATACCGTTGTAATCGGGCGAGTTTCTACTTTCAGATGCAACAGAAATTTTTCGGATTGATCAATCCGTTCGCGAGATATGGCAGTTTGGAAATAAGAAACACTTGAGAAACTCAAAATTTTCGCAGTTCTGATGCTCGAAACGAATGACTAGAACGGCCTAGGGGAGAAGTACGTATACCGTTGTAATCGGGCGAGTGTCTACTTTCAGATGCAACAGAAATTTTGCGGATTGGTCGATCCGTTCGCGAGATATGGCAGTTTGAAGGTAAGAAACGCTTGAGAAACTCAAAATTTGCGCAGTTCTGATGCTTGAAACGAATAACTAGAACGGCCTAGGGGAAAAGTGGGCATACCGTTGTAATCGGGCGAATGTCTACTTTCAGATGCAACAGAAATTTTGCGGATCGGTCAATCCGTTCGCGAGATATGGCAGTTTGGATGCAAGAAACGCTTGAGAAACTCGAAATTTTCGCAGTTCTGATGCTCGAAACGAATAACTGGAACGGCCTAGGGGAAAACTACACATACCGTTGTAATCGGGCGAGTCTCTACTTTCAGATGCAACAGAAATTTTGCGGATTGGTCAATCCGTTCGCGAGATATGGCAGTTTGGATGTAAGAAACGCTTGAGAAACTCAAAATTTTCGCAGTTCTGATGCTCGAAACGAATAGCTGGAACGGCCTAGAGGAAAACTACACATACCGTTGTAATCGGGCGAGTTTCTACTTTCAGATGCAACAGAAATTTTGCGGATTGGTAGATCCGATCGCGAGATGCGGCAGTTTGGAAGTAAGAAACGCTTGAGAAACTCAAAATTTTCGCAGTTCTGATGCTCGAAACGAATAACTAGAACGGCCTAGGGGAAAACTACACCTACCGTTGTAATCGGGCGAGTTTCTACTTTCAGATGCAACAGAAATTTTGCGGATTGGTCAATCCGTTCGCGAGATATGGCAGTTTGGAGGTAAGAAACGCTTGAGAAACTCAAAATTTTCGCAGTTCTGATGCTCGAAACGAATAACTAGAACCGCCTAGGGGAAAAGTGCGCATACCGTTGTAATCGGGCGAGTTTCTACTTTCAGATGCAACAGAAATTTTTCGGATTGATCAATCCGTTCGCGAGATATGGCAGTTTGGAGATAAGGAACACTTGAGAAACTCAAAATTTTCGCAGTTCTGATGCTCGAAACGAATGACTAGAACGGCCTAGGGGAGAAGCACGTATACCGTTGTAATCGGGCGAATGTCTACTTTCAGATGCAACAGAAATTTTGCGGATCGGTCAATCCGTTCGCGAGATATGGCAGTTTGGATGCAAGAAACGCTTGAGAAACACGAAATTTTCGCAGTTCTGATGCTCGAAACGAATAACTGGAACGGCCTTGGGGAAAACTACACATACCGTTGTAATCGGGCGAGTTTCTACTTTCAGATGCAACAGAAATTTTGCGGATTGGTCGATCCGTTCGCGAGATATGGCAGTTTGGAAATAAGAAACGCTTGAGAAACTCAAAATTTTCGCAGTTCTGATGCTAGAAACGAGTAACTAGAACGGCGTAGGGGAAAAGTGCGCACAGCGTTGTAATCGGTCGAGATTCTACTTTCAGATGCAACAGAAATTTTGCGGATCGGTCAATCCGTTCGCGAGATATGGCAGTTTGAAGGTAAGAAACGCTTGAGAAACTCAAAATTTGCGCAGTTCTGATGCTTGAAACGAATAACTAGAACGGCCTAGGGGAAAAGTGGGCATACCGTTGTAATCGGGCGAATGTCTACTTTCAGATGGAACAGAAATTTTGCGGATCGGTCAATCCGTTCGCGAGATATGGCAGTTTGAAGGTAAGAAACGCTTGAGAAACTCAAAATTTGCGCAGTTCTGATGCTTGAAACGAATAACTAGAACGGCCTAAGGGAAAACTACACATACCGTTGTAATCGGGCGAGTCTCTACTTTAAGATGCAACAGAAATTTTGCGGATTGGTCAATCCGTTCGCGAGATATGGCAGTTTGTATGTAAGAAACGCTTGAGAAACTCAAAATTTTCGCAGTTCTGATGCTCGAAACGAATAGCTGGAACGGCCTAGGGGAAAACTACACATACCGTTGTAATCGGGCGAGTTTCTACTTTCAGATGCAACAGAAATTTTGCGGATTGGTCGATCCGTTCGCGAGATGCGGCAGTTTGGAAGTAAGAAACGCTTGAGAAACTCAAAATTTTCGCAGTTCTGAAGCTCGAAACGAATGACTAGAACGGCCTAGGGGAGAAGTACGCATACCGTTGTAATCGGGCGATTGTCTACTTTCAGATGCAACAGAAATTTTGCGGATCGGTCAATCCGTTCGCGAGATATGGCAGTTTGGATGTAAGAAACGCTAGAGAAACTCGAAATTTTCGCAGTTCTGATGCTCGAAACGAATAACTGGAACGGCCTAGGGGAAAACTACACATACCGTTGTAATCGGGCGAGTCTCTACTTTCAGATGCAACAGAAATTTTGCGGATTGGTCAATCCGTTCGCGAGATATGGCAGTTTGGAGGTAAGAAACGCTTGAGAAACTCAAAATTTTCGCAGTTCTGATGCTCGAAACGAATAACTAGAACCGCCTAGGGGAAAAGTGCGCATACCGTTGTAATCGGGCGAGTGTCTACTTTCAGATGCAACAGAAATTTTGCGGATCGGTCAATCCGTTCGCGAGATATGGCAGTTTGGAGATAAGAAACGCTTTAGAAACTCAAAATTTTCGCAGTTCTGATGCTCGAAACGAATAACTGGAATGGCCTAGGGGAAAAGTGGGCATACCGTTGTAATCGGGCGAGTTTCTACTTTCAGATGCAACAGAAATTTTGCGGATTGGTCGATCCGTTCGCGAGATGCGGCTGTTTGGAAGTAAGAAACGCTTGAGAAACTCAAAATTTTCGCAGTTCTGATGCTCGAAACGAATAACTAGAACGGCCTAGGGGAAAACTACGCCTACCGTTGTAATCGGGCGAGTTTCTACTTTCAGATGCAACAGAAATTTTGCGGATTGGTCAATCCGTTCGCGAGATATGGCAGTTTGGAGGTAAGAAACGCTTGAGAAACTCAAAATTTTCGCAGTTCTGATGCCCGAAACGAATAACTAGAACCGCCTAGGGGAAAAGTGCGCATACCGTTGTAATCGGGCGAGTTTCTACTTTCAGATGCAACAGAAATTTTGCGGATTGATCAATCCGTTCGCAAGATATGGCAGTTTGGAGATGAGAAACGCTTGAGAAACTCAAAATTTTCGCAGTTCTGATGCTCGAAACGAATGACTAGAACGGCCTTGGGGAAAACTACACATACCGTTGTAATCGGGCGAGTTTCTACTTTCAGATGCAACAGAAATTTTGCGGATCGGACAATCCGTTCGCGAGATATGGCAGTTTGAATGTAAGAAACGCTTGAGAAACTCAAAATTTTCGCAGTTCTGATGCCCGAAACGAATAACTAGAACCGCCTAGGGGAAAAGTGCGCATACCGTTGTAATCGGGCGAGTTTCTACTTTCAGGTGCAACAGAAATTTTGCGGATTGATCAATCCGTTCGCGAGATATGGCAGTTTGGATGTAAGAAACGCTTGAGAAACTCAAAATTTTCGCAGTTCTGATGCTCGAAACGAATAACTAGAACGGCCTAGGGGAAAAGTGCCATACCGTTGTAATCGGGCGAGTGTCTACTTTCAGATGCAACAGAAATTTTGCGGATCCGTCGATCCGTTCGCGAGATATGGCAGTTTGGATGTAAGAAACGCTTGAGAAACTCAAAATTTTCGCAGTTCTGAAGCTCGAAACGAATGACTAGAACGGCCTAGGGGAGAAGTACGCATACCGTTGTAATCGGGCGAGTGTCTACTTTCAGATGCAACAGAAATTTTGCGGATCGGTCAATCCGTTCGCGAGATATGGCAGTTTGGATGTAAGAAACGCTAGAGAAACTCGGAATTTTCGCAGTTCTGATGCTCGAAACGAATAACTGGAACGGCCTAGGGGAAAAGTGCGCATACCGTTGTAATCGGGCGAGTTTCTACTTTCAGATGCAACAGAAATTTTGCGGATTGGTCGATCCGTTCGCGAGATGCGGCTGTTTGGAAGTAAGAAACGCTTGAGAAACTCAAAATTTTCGCAGTTCTGATGCTCGAAACGAATAACCAGAACGGCGTAGGGGAAAACTACGCCTACCGTTGTAATCGGGCGAGTTTCTACTTTCAGATGCAACAGAAATTTTGCGGATTGGTCAATCCGTTCGCGAGATATGGCAGTTTGGAGGTAAGAAACGCTTGAGAAACTCAAAATTTTCGCAGTTCTGATGCCCGAAACGAATAACTAGAACCGCCTAGGGGAAAAGTGCGCATACCGTTGTAATCGGGCGAGTTCCTACTTTCAGATGCAACAGAAATTTTGCGGATTGATCAATCCGTTCGCAAGATATGGCAGTTTGGAGATGAGAAACGCTTGAGAAACTCAAAATTTTCGCAGATCTGATGCACGAAACGAATAACTAGAACCGCCTAGGGGAAAAGTGCGCATACCGTTGTAATCGGGCGAGTTTCTACTTTCAGATGCAACAGAAATTTTTCGGATTGATCAATCCGTTCGCGAGATATGGCAGTTTGAAGGTAAGAAACGCTTGAGAAACTCAAAATTTGCGCAGTTCTGATGCTTGAAACGAATAACTAGAACGGCCTAGGGGAAAAGTGGGCATACCGTTGTAATCGGGCGAATGTCTACTTTCAGATGCAACAGAAATTTTGCGGATCGGTCAATCCGTTCGCGAGATATGGCAGTTTGGATGCAAGAAACGCTTGAGAAACTCGAAATTTTCGCAGTTCTGATGCTCGAAACGAATAACTGGAACGGCCTAGGGGAAAACTACACATACCGTTGTAATCGGGCGAGTCTCTACTTTCAGATGCAACAGAAATTTTGCGGATTGGTCAATCCGTTCGCGAGATATGGCAGTTTGGATGTAAGAAACGCTTGAGAAACTCAAAATTTTCGCAGTTCTGATGCTCGAAACGAATAGCTGGAACGGCCTAGGGGAAAACTACACATACCGTTGTAATCGGGCGAGTTTCTACTTTCAGATGCAACAGAAATTTTGCGGATTGGTAGATCCGATCGCGAGATGCGGCAGTTTGGAAGTAAGAAACGCTTGAGAAACTCAAAATTTTCGCAGTTCTGATGCTCGAAACGAATAACTAGAACGGCCTAGGGGAAAACTACACCTACCGTTGTAATCGGGCGAGTTTCTACTTTCAGATGCAACAGAAATTTTGCGGATTGGTCAATCCGTTCGCGAGATATGGCAGTTTGGAGGTAAGAAACGCTTGAGAAACTCAAAAGTTTCGCAGTTCTGATGCTCGAAACGAATAACTAGAACCGCCTAGGGGAAAAGTGCGCATACCGTTGTAATCGGGCGAGTTTCTACTTTCAGATGCAACAGAAATTTTGCGGATTGGTCGATCCGTTCGCGAGATGCGGCTGTTTGGAAGTAAGAAACGCTTGAGAAACTCAAAATTTTCGCAGTTCTGATGCTCGAAACGAATAACCAGAACGGCGTAGGGGAAAAGTGCCATACCGTTGTAATCGGGCGAGTTTCTACTTTCAGAAGCAACAGCAATTTTGCGGATTGGTCAATCCGTTCGCGAGATATGGCAGTTTGGAGGTAAGAAACGCTTGAGAAACTCAAAATTTTCGCAGTTCTGATGCTCGAAACGAATGACTAGAACGGCCTAGGGGAGAAGTACGCATACCGTTGTAATCGGGCGAGTGTCTACTTTCAGATGCAACAGAAATTTTGCGGATCGGTCAATCCGTTCGCGAGATATGGCAGTTTGGATGTAAGAAACGCTAGAGAAACTCGGAATTTTCGCAGTTCTGATGCTCGAAACGAATAACTGGAACGGCCTAGGGGAAAAGTGCGCATACCGTTGTAATCGGGCGAGTTTCTACTTTCAGATGCAACAGAAATTTTGCGGATTGGTCGATCCGTTCGCGAGATGCGGCTGTTTGGAAGTAAGAAACGCTTGAGAAACTCAAAATTTTCGCAGTTCTGATGCTCGAAACGAATAACCAGAACGGCGTAGGGGAAAACTACGCCTACCGTTGTAATCGGGCGAGTTTCTACTTTCAGATGCAACAGAAATTTTGCGGATTGGTCAATCCGTTCGCGAGATATGGCAGTTTGGAGGTAAGAAACGCTTGAGAAACTCAAAATTTTCGCAGTTCTGATGCCCGAAACGAATAACTAGAACCGCCTAGGGGAAAAGTGCGCATACCGTTGTAATCGGGCGAGTTTCTACTTTCAGATGCAACAGAAATTTTGCGGATTGATCAATCCGTTCGCAAGATATGGCAGTTTGGAGATGAGAAACGCTTGAGAAACTCAAAATTTTCGCAGATCTGATGCACGAAACGAATAACTAGAACCGCCTAGGGGAAAAGTGCGCATACCGTTGTAATCGGGCGAGTTTCTACTTTCAGATGCAACAGAAATTTTTCGGATTGATCAATCCGTTCGCGAGATATGGCAGTTTGAAGGTAAGAAACGCTTGAGAAACTCAAAATTTGCGCAGTTCTGATGCTTGAAACGAATAACTAGAACGGCCTAGGGGAAAAGTGGGCATACCGTTGTAATCGGGCGAATGTCTACTTTCAGATGCAACAGAAATTTTGCGGATCGGTCAATCCGTTCGCGAGATATGGCAGTTTGGATGCAAGAAACGCTTGAGAAACTCGAAATTTTCGCAGTTCTGATGCTCGAAACGAATAACTGGAACGGCCTAGGGGAAAACTACACATACCGTTGTAATCGGGCGAGTCTCTACTTTCAGATGCAACAGAAATTTTGCGGATTGGTCAATCCGTTCGCGAGATATGGCAGTTTGGATGTAAGAAACGCTTGAGAAACTCAAAATTTTCGCAGTTCTGATGCTCGAAACGAATAGCTGGAGCGGCCTAGGGGAAAACTACACATACCGTTGTAATCGGGCGAGTTTCTACTTTCAGATGCAACAGAAATTTTGCGGATTGGTAGATCCGATCGCGAGATGCGGCAGTTTGGAAGTAAGAAACGCTTGAGAAACTCAAAATTTTCGCAGTTCTGATGCTCGAAACGAATAACTAGAACGGCCTAGGGGAAAACTACACCTACCGTTGTAATCGGGCGAGTTTCTACTTTCAGATGCAACAGAAATTTTGCGGATTGGTCAATCCGTTCGCGAGATATGGCAGTTTGGAGGTAAGAAACGCTTGAGAAACTCAAAATTTTCGCAGTTCTGATGCTCGAAACGAATAACTAGAACCGCCTAGGGGAAAAGTGCGCATACCGTTGTAATCGGGCGAGTTTCTACTTTCAGATGCAACAGAAATTTTTCGGATTGATCAATCCGTTCGCGAGATATGGCAGTTTGGAGATAAGGAACACTTGAGAAACTCAAAATTTTCGCAGTTCTGATGCTCGAAACGAATGACTAGAACGGCCTAGGGGAGAAGCACGTATACCGTTGTAATCGGGCGAATGTCTACTTTCAGATGCAACAGAAATTTTGCGGATCGGTCAATCCGTTCGCGAGATATGGCAGTTTGGATGCAAGAAACGCTTGAGAAACACGAAATTTTCGCAGTTCTGATGCTCGAAACGAATAACTGGAACGGCCTTGGGGAAAACTACACATACCGTTGTAATCGGGCGAGTTTCTACTTTCAGATGCAACAGAAATTTTGCGGATTGGTCGATCCGTTCGCGAGATATGGCAGTTTGGAAATAAGAAACGCTTGAGAAACTCAAAATTTTCGCAGTTCTGATGCTAGAAACGAGTAACTAGAACGGCGTAGGGGAAAAGTGCGCACAGCGTTGTAATCGGTCGAGATTCTACTTTCAGATGCAACAGAAATTTTGCGGATCGGTCAATCCGTTCGCGAGATATGGCAGTTTGAAGGTAAGAAACGCTTGAGAAACTCAAAATTTGCGCAGTTCTGATGCTTGAAACGAATAACTAGAACGGCCTAGGGGAAAAGTGGGCATACCGTTGTAATCGGGCGAATGTCTACTTTCAGATGGAACAGAAATTTTGCGGATCGGTCAATCCGTTCGCGAGATATGGCAGTTTGAAGGTAAGAAACGCTTGAGAAACTCAAAATTTGCGCAGTTCTGATGCTTGAAACGAATAACTAGAACGGCCTAAGGGAAAACTACACATACCGTTGTAATCGGGCGAGTCTCTACTTTAAGATGCAACAGAAATTTTGCGGATTGGTCAATCCGTTCGCGAGATATGGCAGTTTGTATCTAAGAAACGCTTGAGAAACTCAAAATTTTCG